>NW_006239060.1:1216182-1226307 GCF_000226075.1 Solanum tuberosum | reverse complement strand
CTCAGAAAAACAATCAAAGACGATTCAACTACTGATGACGACATGATCAAGCAGCCTTCTAGAGTGGTAGTCATGATGTCCCTAATATGGAAGGTTCTTACACACATTTCTTCTGCTAAAAATGGAAATTCAAGGAACTCGTCTTTAGGATTTGCTATTAATTTTAGGGGAAAACTGTCATGTGTACCGTCTTTAGAACATGCTCTAGGGAATTATGTAACGATAGCAATTGCTAATATGGAGGCCGATGAGGCAAGAAAGAATCAGTTGAATGATTTTGTAAAGTTTGTAGGAAATACAATACGGGACACATGTGTAGCCATTGGTAAGGCGGCGTCAAGCATTGATGATATTTCCTCTTTAACTGTTAACAATTGGAAATTATGTGTAGAAAATCTTTTACAAGAAGACAAGATGGACGGTTATATCACCAGTAGTTGGTGCAAATTGCCTTGGTATGAAGCTGACTTTGGTTGGGGAAAACCATTTTGGGTGAGCCGCGTTGGCTTCAATGATATTGAAGGAGCTTTTCTGATGGACACAAAAGATGGTAATGGAATACAACTAATAGTTTGTTTGAAGGAGAAAAACATGACTGAATTCGAGAAACACCTTGACAATTTGTCCTCCACTCCCATAGTTGGATAAAATGAATTACTACTAAAATTTCTTGTTTTGCTTTGCTTTGCTTGTTGCTTCTTGTTTTCTTCATTCAACACCAACCAATGTTTGGCTGTGAGATTAATAAGTCAGTTGGTTGATATTCAAACTATCTTTATGTATGTATGTGTTAGCCCCTCGGCCACTTGGGAGACATCCTATTTAATAAAGATTGATATAATATCTTTCTTGTCTTGTTGGTCTAGTAAAATGATCAACTGATTATAATTGTGAAATCATCATTTCTACAAAAGAGGAGGTCGACCAAAATCAATTCTTTTTAATGTGTATGATAGATTGCTTGAAATAAGGTCACAAGAATGTAATAAAACCAACCTGCTAGAATAAAATTATTTGGATATATAACTAGTGAACTTAAGTTCAATGATCTCGTTATATTTATTAAATGATATTCAAATAACTATATATGTATCAACACTCTTCCATTACTTGCCAAACTTTGAAGAAATTACTGAAAGATGTGATAAGGGACAAACGTGCAGTCCACGTACCTAGAGTCGAGAGACTAGTGAAATTATAAGAATCTTGAATGCATTATTTTTATCAATGGAGACAGTCTCTTGTGACATTTTCTGGGTTCCCATGTTATTTCAAACTCGATTAGGATGATGGGGAATTAATTTGCTATTTTGCTTAATAGGTTTCAAATACTACTATATATGTGTTATGTATGATAATTGAGCTGAGAGAAAATCAAGCGTTGTACTCTATAAAAGGGGACTGCTAACAAACAGGAGCAAGTGTTGAATCCAGAAATTTTTTATCCTTTCCATTTTCAAATATTTCTTAATGAGTTGTTGGGAATTTTTGGTCCAAGTTAGATATTCAAATCATAAAGCCCTCCACTCCTATTCCAAAATCCAAATCATCTTCGGAGCCTCAAAACCAAACCAAATATAATATACATTTATCGGTTTGGTTGTTTTCGGTTTTGGTTTGGTTTGGTTCGGTTATTAACCATAAATAAAAATAAAAGAAACAATTCATTCAAAACATGAAAAAAGTGACAACAATCCATTCAAACGAAAAAATAGTTAGAATGACTGGCATTACAGAACTTTCGATCATTGAATTTACTGAATAAAACTTCAAAATTCACTATTTTGGCATAGAAGGAAGAGACAATGACATTTTCAGTCCCACAAATAATTTCCATAGACTCTCATATACATGAAACCAATAAGAAAAATGTTCTCACCTTGGACATTTTTTCTTTCATAAGTAAATTATAAATAAATTTTGATGAAACATATATAAAATCTTTAAAATTATTTATGAATATAATATATTATGTATGTATAATAATAAAATTTATGTATATAACTTGTCGGTTTAGTTCGGTTATTTCTTCGATTTTTTTCGAACAAAACCATAACCAAACCAAATACTATCGGTTCTTAACAATCTAAAACCAAACCAAACCAAAATCCAAATTAAATCGATTCATTTAATCGGTTTGGATCGGTTTTTATCCAAACCATGAACACCCCTAGTTGACGGTGACAATTTGCCCACTGAATTTTAAAAAAATCCTCTCCAAAGAGCGTTATTTTTCGAATAGGGTAATATTTGACATAAATCTAAAACAATTGAATTATTTTAATGGATATCGTTAGCTTTACTTTATTATTTTTGGCTTTCTGATAAGTATAAGATTTGAAATGAATCTCAACCATACATTATTTTATGATCCACGTGACATAATCTAAAAAGCCATTGAACATTACTTGAGGGAATAATACTTGACAGGTCTTTTTCCATTTATGTTATTGATCCCAAGCCATTAAATTTATTACATTTAAAAGAAAATATAATAATATAAAATTGTCATTCTATTTATTGCTGTTTAATAGATTGGCCAAGTCAATACTATACAAATAAAAATGAACAAAGAAAGTATTAATTATACAATTTTTTTTTTTTTAGTTTGACTTAAAATAAAAAAAATTATGCCGTATAAATTGAGACACGAGCCTACACTATTAATTAGATTAGAATCTCATGTCTTTCTTGACACCAAGAGTCCAGAAAGACATGAGATTCTAATCTAATTAATAGTGTAGGCTCGTGTCTCAATTTATACGGCATAATTTTTTTTATTTTAAGTCAAACTAAAAAAAAAAAAATTGTATAATTAATACTTTCTTTGTTCATTTTTATTTGTATAGTATTGACTTGGCCAATCTATTAAACAGCAATAAATAGAATGACAATTTTATATTATTATATTTTCTTTTAAATGTAATAAATTTAATGGCTTGGGATCAATAACATAAATTATGTTTTGATTTTCTAAAGTCGACATATATTTTTTCGTATAGCACTAGACAAGTAAAAGTGGAGGAAGAGAGTAATAATTTAACTTAAAAACTTTCCATTTTACCATAATTCAAAATTTTCTTTTCATTCTTAAATTATGTATTCAATCAACAAGTTAAATACCACTATAGAAATTGAAACGAGTATAATTTTAAAGAAAAACTCGACGTAAAAGTTGAGAATGAAACAAGCCAACTATGTTAAAACGAAGCTCAAGCCATTTTAAATTTACGGTGAAAGTGAAATATGGAAATTGTACATTCCCCTCACGCAATTAACATGCTTGGCTATATATAACTATATGTTTCATATCTTGTTAGCATTGCAACTATTGGTGTTGGAGAGGAGAGTGGGCAAGAGATGTCAATTTCAAAATGATAAGATGTGACACAAGCGCACAACCTAGTTAATTTGAAATTTATGAATTTAATTTTTTTTAACGTTATTAATCATTAATATTTTATAGAAATATAAATTAAAATTAAAATTACTGAGATTTAATCAAATTCAAATTCCACGCTTCTAGATAGAAGAGTGGGGAGGTGGGACAATTGATGGTTTATGGTTTGGAAGAATTGGTTCTCATTCGTCTTAAATGTCAACTAACTATAATCAATGATGGTTCATGAATTTTTCTCATAATTTGACTTTTTTTTATCCTTCTTTCGTCTATCTTTACTTGTCTACTATACTATTTTGATATGTCTAATAATATTTGTCCAGTTTATAAAATCAATGAGTAATTTATTATTTTATGTGTATTTTATCCTTACTATTAAATACTATTCATTTTTCAATATTTAGATGATTGATATTTAGTAAGGATAATTTGATAAAATTACATCTATTATTTACTGCTTATTAATTAATGTGTCAACTCAATAATGGAAAACTGTTATTGAAGAGAGGAAATATAACTCTTTTACGATATCATCTCGAAAGAGTATGTAGTTGACCCAATAAATTTTAATTTATTAATTTCTCCAAGTCAAGAAATATTTGAGATCATGAAAATGATGCAGAGAATGTTTGGGAAACTTGAATAAAGAAAGATAAAATAAAATACGAATATGCTAATGTTAGAATTTGCTACATCGTGTGAGATTGGCCGTGTAGGATATATATGTGTACTTATTTAATTTTATAGTGTTTATGTTCAATTTTTTTTTAAAAAAATATAAATTTTAACTGAAATTAAATTAAAGAACATATTTATTATTATATCTTGTTAAAAAGACAAATCCTCTTAAAAGGACCTTTTTTTAAAAAATAAATTCCATTCTATTCCATCAAAGAGGACGAATAGTATTTTTACTTATTCTCATGTATTTTCTTATTATTTAATTTCTTTCCAAACTATATATTATTACTTTTATAAATTTTATAAAGGATCACTATACTAACACCTTTTGAAGCTCATCTACGAAGTTTAATGAACTTGACTAACAAACTCATTGACCTTATTTTTATATTGTTAAAATAATTCAATTTATACCATATTTCCTACCATATAACTTTGATTTTTATCTCCATTAAAAACATGACTTGAACGGCATCACAGACCACATATATAGTTAAAACAGAAAAGAAAAATATTAATCTGTACGAAAATCCATCCGAAGAAAGTCTCTTTTTTATATATAATAATTTATTATGTAGAAAACATGACAAAAGTTCAATGAATTTATTGACATAAAAATAAATGTAAGTAATTTATTAGTTAATTTTATTAAATCTGGTCACAGTCTCTTTTTCTATAGAATTATTCTGTGGAGAAAACGACTGAAGTTGAATGAACTTATTGACATAAAATAAGTAATTTATTAGTTAATTTTATTAAATTATGTAACATCTGAGAAATTTATTCATTATTATTCTTCCTTTCTAGTCAAAGTCTCTTTTCCTGTAGAATTGTTATATAGAAAACACGACTGAAATTAAAAGAATTTATTGATATGATAATAAAATAAGTACATTTATTAGTTAATTTTATTAAATTGAGTAACATTTGAGAAATTTATTCATTATTATCTATTCCTCCCAAGTCAGTTCCCAGTTTGTACAACCGTTGTTATATTTTGACAAGTCTAGCAGTACGTTAAATAAATATTTATTTTCTTATCTTTTGATAAAAATAATTATATTTTAACAAATTTTGTATCCACTTGTTCATTGACTTGTTGTCCCCTTTTCTTAATCAATAGGTTCTTTTAGCCAACTCCATAAAGACATATTCTAGAGTTGTCAAAAAGGCCAACCTAGCCCCACCCGGCCCAAGCTTCGCGGGTCAAGAAATTTGATGGGCTAGGGATTCATCTGGAAGGACCCGAATATGCTCAACCCTAGAAGGGCCATGGGATGGGGCGGGCTAGCCCTTTCTTTTTCTTTTCAAACTTTAAATTCTATGACATCAAGAAAATGAGAAGATTTTCAAATCAATTATGATAAATAATGGTGTTGTTTCAATAACACTAGCAAATAATCTAGTGTGATTAGTATGTATCTAAGATACTAGATACGCGAGATACATGTATCTAGTGTGATGCATCCTAGATACGCAAGCGAGCAAGATGGGAGGGAGGCGAGGGCACGAGATTTATCAATGTATCCTAGATACCTGCAAATCCACTTGGATAGAGTATATCTAGAACAACTTACACATAATTTATGTATAACAAATTATACATAAATTTGACCTGATATATATATATATAAGAAATACATGTATCTAGACATATCTAGAGGACATTAAAATCTTATAAGATACGTAATATTACAAACTAAAATATATCTAAATAATTATCTTATAAACTAGTGAGATTTAGATAAGTTCCCATGAATTAAAATCCGAATGCTAAGTTAAAAATAATAGAGAGGAGGTGGAATGAACACGTTTTTTTACTTTGCTATCATCCAAATCATACACTCTACATTTTTAGGGATCTGGCAAGCTTCATTTCTAGACTAGCTCAAAATGAATCTAATCACAACCAAATTTATTAGTACTAATTAATAGATTTCTTACCAAAAAAGCAATGGTGTAAATGCAAAAAGTAGTACTTCGTTGACAAATAGTGGAATGACTTCTAAAATCAACTCCTTTTATTATATTTTTTTGGGCAGTGCAAGCATATACGTATATCTTTGACTTTTGTGACTTGCCTATTATTTGCTAGAGAGGGTAGAATATCATGTGAATAACGTGTTATGAAATAAAAATAAAATATCAAGGCAACAAGAGATATAATCAAAGAAATTGGGAGAGAGATATATTTTATTTCTCTTCAAATTAATGACTGAACTAACTTTTTATTTATAATCAAAGAAGCATGAGTGCACGTGAACTCTTGCCCATCCACAATAGATACGCCACTGAGTTATACACGAATTTGACCACAGATCACCCAGCCAAATGATAGCTTCACTCTTTTAGTTCTATTAGTTTCTGGACACGTGTGTTACACGTGTGTCCCATATAATTTTTTTCCCTTCAAATTAATGACTGAACTAACTTTTATTATAATCAAAGAAGCATGAGTGCACGTGAACTCTTGCCCATCCACAATAGATACGCCACTGAGTTATACACGGATTTGACCACAGATCACCCAGCCAAATGATGCTTCACTCTTTTAGTTCTATTAGTTTCTGGACACGTGTGTTACACGTGTGTTCCCATATAATTATTTTCTCTTCAAAATTAATGACTGAACTAACTTTCTATTTATAGTCAAGGAAGCATGAGTGCACGTGAACTCTTGCCCATCCACAATAGATACGCCACTGAGTTATACACGGATTTGACCACAGATCACCCAGCCAAATGATGCTTCACTCTTTTAGTTCTATTAGTTTCTGGACACGTGTGTCCCATATAATTTTTTTTTGATTCATTAGAATGATAAAAATCATAAGAGAATATATGTGTAATGAGTAATAAAATGTAACAATTACAAATATATTTTAAACCAATTAACTTGTCCGCGTTTCGCGCGATCAGACATAATATTTTATAAATTTAATTGATATATAAAGGACAAAAATTTATAATACCAAAACTAAAAAATGACAAACATATAACGTAAAATATGTAAAAAAAAAATGAAAAATATTAGAAAAAGACTGTTAAAAAATGAGATATAACAATAAATTCAAATAGAAGCATTGCACGCATACATTTTTCTTGTTTCTAAAACTACAATAAATTCAAATAGAAGCATTGCACGCATACATTTTTCTTGTTTCTTTTATTGATATAAGTTTTTCAAGGAATAAATATTAACTTGTCAGGCTTCATACCGTCAAATATAATATTTTATAAATTTAATTGATATATAAAGGATAAAAATATTATAATACCAAAACTAAAAAATAACAAATATATAACATAAGATATGCAAAAAAAAAACTGAAAAATATATTTAAAAAGACTACATGTTAAAAAATAAGATATAACAAAAAAATCAAATAAAAGCATTACATGCATACATTTTTCTAGTTTTACATTGATAAGTTTTTGAAGGAATAAATATAAACTTTTTTGGTCAGAAGGAATAAATATAAATGATATAGCTGAAATAACACAATATGGAATAAAAGATTGTGAAGTATTAAAAAAAAGGAAAATATATTCATTAGACATTGTCTGTCGAAGACTTTGTTGTTGAACTTTCCAAAGATACAGTAAAAATACAAACTGAATTAATTTAAAAATATTTAAGTTTTTTTTATTCAACTACGAACACGACTCTTCGATATGAATGCTTATACAATAAATACCCGATGAGAAAATTATTATACTACTTATATTATGGGAAATCCTGTAAAATAAAAAAACACAATATTCATCACATATAATTAGTTGTGCGGCTTATTTGATATGAATCATTTTGCTTAATCTTATTCAATATTTTTTGAATTAACGACAATCATAAACATTGACATTAAAATTCAAAGTTGTATTCAACTCATTTTCCACTTCATAACAAACTAATCATCTAATATTGTGCTATTACATCCAAATCGAACATTATTTAATACACCCAAAAAAATAAAATTAATATATATATATATATATATCTATATATATATTGTGATAGAAGAAGTAGAATAACACATATTGTAATAACTCCTAACAAATTATAATTTATAAAGTGGATAAAGAAAAATATTTTTCTATACGGGTAATGTGACAATAAAACATGAAACTTTAAATAGCTTTTTATACAACATCTACACACCATTTTCTTTGGATTCCAACTAGTGAGATTTTATCGAATATGTTATTAGTGTTGTTTTTTCAATGCGTAGTACTAATAATTTTTCTAACTTTTTCAAACACTCCATGCCCAAATATAAATTAGCCTAGGTGTCTTCAAATGATTGGTCCTTCATGTCTCAAGTCCAATTTCTAACGAATACTTCAATCGAATCAAACGTCCATACTAAATCAATACAATTAAACCCTTTTTCCCGCCTATGCATTATAATTTAATCATTTATTTATTGCTTTTATATATTACTCCTTCGCATTTTTCACAATTACAGAGTAACAACGGTCCATTTATTGCTTTCTTCTTCTTCTTCTTCTTCGACGATTTCTTGACCCAGAATAGGCGTTTGTCAGTTTTGAGTGCCGTGGCGAAGAGACAAGCAATGGCGGCGAATTCATTGGGGTTGGAGAATAATCAGGCCGGAAATTGAATGTTGGAGCGGAAAATCATAAAACTGTATCGGCTCGTAACTCGATTTCTCATTCCTCCAAACTTGTGAGTGTTTCTCTGTTTTTGGTCTCTGTTTATAACTGTAGGAAAATAATTGGAGTACTGGGTTTTATCTTTTTTGTGTATTTTTTTGATTACCGGTTCGATGATTCACATTTTCGAATGTTGGTTATGGGGTTTCTTGTATAAATTTGTGTAAAAAGGGAAATGTAGGTGGGTTTTGTGATTTCTTTTTTGGGGTTTTTCTTCTTGGATTCAATAAGTAAAATGGTTAATGTTACTTGGGGTTTCATGGAAAAATGATTGAGGGTTTTTTATATGAGGGGATTTGCGGTATTTTTTTTTTGTCGAGATTGTTACATTTGGAAGTTGAATTCTTTCCTGTATTGTACTGTTCCTTTCCTGTTTATAACTTGAGTTATAATGACCTTAAATTTTTTTCATTTTTCACTTGAGTATGATGCATAGGACTGCCTTTTATGGTCTTAGGCAAAAAACTAAAGAGCTTGGTTGTGTTGTTAATTCTTATCTTGGTCTATCCTGGTGTTTTTGTTGAATTGAATTCGAACATAAACAAAGCGACTTTCATTATATAACTTAAGGACGGAGGGAATGAGAAAGTGATTAGCTTGTACATTTAAATCAAGTTAAACGTTCTCAGTGAACGAGAGCACAACTTTCTAGCCCTCTAGCTCTCATGCTTCAAGTGCCTGATAATTGCACACACTCAAGCTTCTCTCAAATCTTCCGGTCGTTCCCTCTTTTATCTTCAAAATGTATTCCTAAAAAATAATCTCGTAAGAAATATGACTAAATAGCAGAGGGAGCTGCTATAATTTACACCGTGAGTGCGTTGGATTATCAAGGATATATATAGTTTTGGGTAAAACATCACAAATAGCATATTTGAGCACTAAAATAGTAATTGCAATTTTTGTGTATTCCTACCAGATGAGCCATTGTCAGGTTTTCATTAACATGTTAGTGCTGCTTGGCTGGTTTAGTGATATTTTGCCGCAAAAAAAATGTGATCAAGGCGTTTATCTGCTATAATAAAATAACTAAACAACAAACATCATCGAGTTCTGATCAACACACTCACAGAAGAATCTGAATTCAAGTGTGACCAAATTTTATATTCTCCATTTCTTGGCATGGCAACACATTTCTTTTGGCCTTTACCTTGAGCAATTTTCCAATATGCTAACTAGCTTTGTTACTGGAACTGGTAAAGCATTCCCCAAATTAAACACTCTTAATTGTGCCTTCTTCTTCTTCTCTCCTCCACTTCCTGTGCTCTTCTCTAATCTGAAACCCCTAAACTGCCTTTCACTATATCATCAATGTAGGTAAAATCCCTTGCTACAATTTTGCTATTAGAACCTTGAAATACTGAAATGGG
>NW_006239060.1:1210424-1214210 GCF_000226075.1 Solanum tuberosum | reverse complement strand
CAAGGTACGACGCCTCGAGGCCGGGGTAGGGGGTAGGGGGGCTTTAGGGCATGGTGCCTCGAGGGCGGGCGGGTTGGTGGGGCCTCGAGCCTTAGGCATGGAGGCCCCACTTTTGAAGATTAAAAATTTATGTTCCAAAAACTCTCTATAGTGTATTGTGACTAGATGCTAAGTCCCTTGGTGGTGCTACGGACCGGGTTACATTCAAGTCTGAATTGCCAATTGCCAATTCATCCTGATAATGGAGATCGTTCTCCAATTTCTCATCCCATCTTTGAGTTCCTGACTAGGTGAGATTAAATAATTACCTTTCTAAGAAAATATCATGTATATAATCTTTCAAATTAGTGATATGAATTATCATACTGAATTAAATTACTCTTTTCTTTGTTTTGTTCGTAGCTTGGGGACATCTGCTGGTGAGAGAAAGTTGATGCCCACAACTCAAGATGAGTTAAAACGGAAATAACTACTGTACACAGCCTTATAATATTTACCTTGTTTGCGAGAGTTGTCATTATATATATGATTATTATTTTTGAGCATTTCTGATTTTGGAATTGTGAACAGGTATGCTCCTGATTTTGGCTTGTACTTTCTATTTATAAAAGCATAACTAGCAAGAACTGTCTTCACTACAAAAGGGACCTCCTCAAGATGAGAGGCCTTACGATCCTTACAATGTGTATACTAGCCCCAACGAGGTTGTTCTCTGTGTCGACTCTTTCCAGAGCATGTACACAAATGCTTTGTGGTCTACTTCGAGCTATTCATTTTCTTCAACTCAATTGGCAACAACTTGCTAAAGATATCGCATTTGGGATATTAAATCTCAGAGTTTCTGACCCTTCAATTAGGGAATTCATCTCCAAAATACTCAAACCAAATCATGAACTCGCGGAGTTTCATTATCAAGGAATGCGAAAACCAGAACTGGGAAGGGATTATTACTAGAATTTGGCCAAATACAAAGTACTTGGATGTGATTGTGACAGGTATGTAAATAAATTTGCTTAGCAAGATTTAATTACTTTATATACACGATAACATGTTATATAGCCTTATTAATTTCTTCAGATTTCTAATACTACTTATTGTGGATGTGATAACGAGTGTTACTTTGGACTCAATTTGAACCCAATGTGCAAGCCATCTGAAGTATGTTATACACTATTAGCCCAATATGTGCTACTTTGAATTAATCCCTCAGGACTCACCATCCCGTCTCTTGGACCTAGCCAACGTGGAGGTGGGAAAAAATACGAGCTCGTGATCACAACCTACACTGGTGGTATATGTCGTTACAGAGTCGGTGACATACTCCAGGTCACGCGGTTTCACAACTCTGCCCCTCAGTTTAAATTCATAATAAGGAAAAATGTGCTATTGAGAGCATTGATTCGGACAAAACTGATGAGGCTGAGTTGCAAAACGCAGTTGATAGCGCTGCTGCAATTTTGCGCCTGTATAATACTAGCGTGGTCAAGTACACTAGTACTTGATACCATCTGCTACAACCTCGTTGTCAACTTCGCTACCAGATGAGCATGCTTGTAGTAGTAGAAATAGAATGACTGAAGCATTAGAGGAGTTTGATGTGTTTCAAAGTCAGTTAGAGTCGAGTACAGTTAAAACACAATTAGAGTTATATTTGGAAGAAGCTAATGTCGATCGTAAAACAAATCTGAATCTAGATGTACTTGGATTTTGGAAGGATAACAAACTAAGGTATCCCGAACTTTCATTAATGGCACAGGATGTTTTGAGTGTGCCCATCACTACAGTAGCCTCTAAATCTGCATTTAGCACCGGCGGTCGTGTCATTGGAAAGTTTCGAAGTTCTATTCTTCCTGCAAATGCTGAGGCGAAACTATGTACTAGGGATTGGATCTATGGACAAGAAGGTAAATTTATCTTCTCTAGTTTCATTTGTTTCATTTAATTTAGTGAATTTGCATTTATAACTGTAGTGACTTGTTTTTTTTTGAAAAATTGTTTAAGATCTTGATGGATTCGAATCAGATTCTGATGAAGATGAGATTGTTGTTGACCTTCAACCTTATGTTGATAAACTTAGAGGTAAGACTTAATAGCAACTCACATTTTTCTGCCTTTCTTTTATATTGTTCTTAGTACTCTCTGTTGTTGATAACAATTTATTATCAACTGTTCTCATCTTTCTGAACTTAGATATGTAACTCTCCAAAATCCATCTTCCTTCTTTTAATAGCAGCACATTGAGATTTGTTTGATCATTTTGGAAAAAGGTGCTCTTTAGGTGTATTTGTTTTTGTAGTTAATGGTAATCTCTACATTAACCAAGGCGTTGCCGTCCTCATGGTAGTAGTTCTCTAAACTCGGTGTGTGTGTGTGTGAAAAGTGAGAAAACAAATTCAGTTTTTCGATATCCTGCATATGCATATATAGCTATCTAAAAACTTCTGCATACTTACGATCTTGTTTTTTTTTTGTTTTCTTTTTCTGTCAGATCATCGCATCTCAAAGGACAATCCACAATAGCAGAAATCACTGAGAGTTTGTGGAAATTTTGTTGGAAGTGGTGGCCTCGTAGGTGCAACATCTTCGTCTTTTTAGAGTTAACATGCTGCCGAGCAATTAACCATGGATCTCCAGTTGATCAGTTAGCGGAAGCTGGCCTAACACCATCTCACATTGTAGCAACAATATTTAACATACTTGGACAAACCATAGGGGTTTTAGAGGTCATGACCAAGTACACAAATGTTGTCCACAAATGTGACTTTTAGGTACTCATTTTGGTGGATTAGGCAGACTTAATTGTCAAGTCACAAGTGTTCCAGATGCATGTAATAGAAACTGGTCATTTTGTATTGAGTATCATCTTCATTATCCAAATTGATCATTTAATGTCTTTGAAATGCTTTATGACTTGGTCATTTTGGAGCTCATTGAGCATGCGAGAAACTTATTCATGGAATAATATGGGTAAATATAGATACCCATATTATACATTGGGTAACTCGTTTTTACCCATTTAAAATATGAGTTGAGTAGAGTATTTTACCCATTTTTATTTAATTCATTTTCGACTTGACCCACTCGTTTGCCACTCCTAGCTGACACTAAAACCATTCCGGGTCTTATGTAATTTCTAGAGGTGCATCTATAATTCAAACGTGTGGAATTTTTTGAAGTAAGAATTGAAGTAGCTGCACATACTTTAATATAAAATTTGTTTTGTTTGAACAGGAAAGCATATGTACAATAGTTTAAATTCGAGCATATAATCTTTTAAATACCAATTATGCTAAAATGTACTAATAACTTAATCACCTGGAATAACCGGATATATATATATATTATTACCTTTATTTATTTTTTATTTATAAGTGAACAAGAAAAGGACTATCAAAGCATCAAGCAATTATACCAAAAGTAAAGTAAGTTGTACTACAAATTTGGGTCCATTTTGTTCCTTCATATTCTTTTTCAACCACGTGTATGAATTTTATTTCATCATCTTCCTTTTTCTTTTGACACGTATTACATTTTTGTTTTTGTGAAAGACATTTGGTTTCCACTCAAAAGAAAATTTCATCTTTTCGAACTTTATATTTGTCAGGAGACATGGGATTGTGAAATAGCTATTCGAAATTACTGTAGGTGAGTGTTTCGACAATTCTTGCTCAAATTTTATTCTAAAATTTCTGAAAGTTGGACGCACCAAATTTATGTTGTAAGTCACTGTAACCCGCATTGAGTGCTAGACCTAGCATTGTAGGGGAAATAGTTGCTTCTAAACTC
>NW_006239060.1:1180911-1209982 GCF_000226075.1 Solanum tuberosum | reverse complement strand
TAAGATCTTGATGGATTCGAATCAGATTCTGATGAAGATGAGATTGTTGTTGACCTTCAACCTTATGTTGATAAACTTAGAGGTAAGACTTAATAGCAACTCACATTTTTCTGCCTTTCTTTTATATTGTTCTTAGTACTCTCTGTTGTTGATAACAATTTATTATCAACTGTTCTCATCTTTCTGAACTTAGATATGTAACTCTCCAAAATCCATCTTCCTTCATTTAATAGCAGCACATTGAGATTTGTTTGATCATTTTGGAAAAAGGTGCTCTTTAGGTGTATTTGTTTTTGTAGTTAATGGTAATCTCTACATTAACCAAGGCGTTGCCGTCCTCATGGTAGTAGTTCTCTAAACTCGGTGTGTGTGTGTGTGAAAAGTGAGAAAACAAATTCAGTTTTTCGATATCCTGCATATGCATATATAGCTATCTAAAAACTTCTGCATACTTACGATCTTGTTTTTTTTTGTTTTCTTTTTCTGTCAGATCATCGCATCTCAAAGGACAATCCACAATAGCAGAAATCACTGAGAGTTTGTGGAAATTTTGTTGGAAGTGGTGGCCTCGTAGGTGCAACATCTTCGTCTTTTTAGAGTTAACATGCTGCCGAGCAATTAACCATGGATCTCCAGTTGATCAGTTAGCGGAAGCTGGCCTAACACCATCTCACATTGTAGCAACAATATTTGACATACTTGGACAAACCATAGGGGGTTTTAGAGGTCATGACCAAGTACACAAATGTTGTCCACAAATGTGACTTTTAGGTACTCATTTTGGTGGATTAGGCAGACTTAATTGTCAAGTCACAAGTGTTCCAGATGCATGTAATAGAAACTGGTCATTTTGTATTGAGTATCATCTTCATTATCCAAATTGATCATTTAATGTCTTTGAAATGCTTTATGACTTGGTCATTTTGGAGCTCATTGAGCATGCGAGAAACTTATTCATGGAATAATATGGGTAAATATAGATACCCATATTATACATTGGGTAACTCGTTTTTACCCATTTAAAATATGAGTTGAGTAGAGTATTTTACCCATTTTTATTTAATTCATTTTCGACTTGACCCACTCGTTTGCCACTCCTAGCTGACACTAAAACCATTCCGGGTCTTATGTAATTTCTAGAGGTGCATCTATAATTCAAACGTGTGGAATTTTTTGAAGTAAGAATTGAAGTAGCTGCACATACTTTAATATAAAATTTGTTTTGTTTGAACAGGAAAGCATATGTACAATAGTTTAAATTCGAGCATATAATCTTTTAAATACCAATTATGCTAAAATGTACTAATAACTTAATCACCTGGAATAACCGGATATATATATATATTATTACCTTTATTTATTTTTTATTTATAAGTGAACAAGAAAAGGACTATCAAAGCATCAAGCAATTATACCAAAAGTAAAGTAAGTTGTACTACAAATTTGGGTCCATTTTGTTCCTTCATATTCTTTTTCAACCACGTGTATGAATTTTATTTCATCATCTTCCTTTTTCTTTTGACACGTATTACATTTTTGTTTTTGTGAAAGACATTTGGTTTCCACTCAAAAGAAAATTTCATCTTTTCGAACTTTATATTTGTCAGGAGACATGGGATTGTGAAATAGCTATTCGAAATTACTGTAGGTGAGTGTTTCGACAATTCTTGCTCAAATTTTATTCTAAAATTTCTGAAAGTTGGACGCACCAAATTTATGTTGTAAGTCACTGTAACCCGCATTGAGTGCTAGACCTAGCATTGTAGGGGAAATAGTTGCTTCTAAACTCACTCTTAAATCCCCATTTTGTTGTGTATTAAGGTTGAGGTCTCATGTTGGAGCAGAGATTGCACTGTTGAGTTTTCTTGCTTGAAATTATTTTGATTTATTTTCCTATCATGGACATAGATAAGTAACTTTTAAGCTTCATATCGGAAAGTATTCAAACTAATAATAATTATCATTGTTCAACAAATATTCAATGGAACTTTGAGTGCACTGCCATTCTGTATTGCAGCTAATGAAAATGAATAGGAAATTTATGATATTTATATGTAGTTAGCTTTTTTTTTTTTTTCGTTTGTATTGGCTGTTATGTTTTATTTATATCTCTCCTGTCACTTAGATTTGTTGCTCTTGAGCTGAGGGGTCTCCCCGGGAAACAGCCTCTCTACCTCCCACGAGGTAGTGGCAAGGTCTGCGTACAATTTACCCTCCCCAGACCCCACCTAGTGGGATCTCACTGGACATGTTGTTGTTGTATATGTAGTTAGCTTTTTGTGAAGAGGCATATCAGAAATAGTCTAATGAGAAAGCATATGTTTACATTAGTAGTTGCAAACGAGATCGACTTGGTATATTTTAAAGCACACACATGTTAGTTCATATTCTTAAAACGAAAAGTTATATTCTTGGTAAATTTTAGACTTCCTTTTTAAAAAAAATTCTAATTATTTTTGCTTTGAAAGTTATGTTCTTTAGTCTGTTTTGTGATTAATGCTGAATTTTGGAGCTCAATTGTTCCGGGAAAGCTTGTGTGTATGAGAGTTGGTAGTTGGTTCTTCTTTTTAATGCTATTGATTTATCGTGGCAGAGCCAAGATTTTTCTGTCACGATTTCCAGTAAGTGCTTCAAAACATGAAGAAGGTGTGTTCAACATCTACTATATATGTATAACTTTTTTTACCATGTATGAAGTATAAATTTCCGTTGTATGTAGTTTGGATGAATCCCGCGACCCTACCTGGCTTTGCCACCGTTGTCGACAATCAGTAAGTATAACATCAAATACTCTTATTTTCCTTTTTGAAGATGTACATATATCATTACAGAAATGATCTCCATGGAAGCAGAAGACATATTCGACACAACTTGCATTAAGGTTACCAATTATTAACACATATTAGTATATTTTTATAAATAATTTTAATTTTCTATTTCCATCAAAGTTGTGCGACGAAAATCATTTTTATAATGCAATACACCATCTATATAAAAAAAATTGTGAGATATTTTGAATGTTGTAACTCATTCTGTTTGCAGAACCAACTCATGCACATTAACCATGTCCAAGACACACATTCTCGTTGTTTGAGTTCAGTTAAGGAAATCGTCCTGGAGAAGCTCTAATGTCAGACACAAAACTCTATTTTCCCTGTCCTAATAGAGAAAGAAGACAACTTTCCATTCTATGTTAATGAGAAAACACCAGAAGGTCAAACCTTCGAGCACAACTGAGGTACGAGTCTAGAGATGAAAGTACTAGGTGTTGTATTTGGAACTTCAAGCGTAAACCAGAAAATTGAACCAGTCACGCCATCGAAAAAGCTGTAAAAGGTTGATCTACTTATGTACCTATAACTAAACTCCTTGGAAAAAATATAATACAATTAGAAGAATTCTGGTCTCTCTTTTTTTACAGATGGTTGATTTGTCCAGATTTCAATGTTGTAGCTTATTTGTTGAATTATGACATAGGTTAAATGATTAGGCTTGAGATTAAAGTTTGGGAAAATGCATAAGTATCCCCAGCCTTTGCCCAAAATCCCTGAGACACACCTAACTTTTACTAAGGTTCTATTACCCCCGAACTTATTTTATATATAATTTTCTACCCCTTTTCGGTCTACGTGGCACTATCTTGTGGGCCCAACGCGTGTTAACAATTTTTTCAAGAATAGTGCCACGTAGGCAGAAAAGGGGTAGAAAATTAATTAAAAAATAAGTTTGGGGGTAATAGGACTTTAGTAAAGGTTAGGTGTGTTTCAGAAATTTTGGGCATAGGCTGGAGGGTACTTATGCATTTTCCCTTAAAATAACATACTATTACATATTTTAAGGGAAAATGCATAAGTACCCCCCAAGCCTATAGCAAAATTTCTGAAACTGAGACACACCTAACCTTTACTAAGGTCCTATTACCCCCCCGAACTTATTTTATATGTAATATTCTACCCCTTTTTGGCCTATGTGGCACTATCTTGTGGGCCCAGCGCATGTTGACATTTTTTTCAAGGATAGTGCTACGTAGGCCGAAAAGGGGTAGAATATTATAGATAAATTAAGTTCGGGGGTGTAATAGGACCTTAGTAAAGGTTAGGTGTGTCTCTGGGATTTCGAGCATAGGCTGGGGGGGTACTTATGCATTTTCCCATATTTTAACAATATGTACAACATATACAACTATGTTGCCCAGTTAAATACTGTACAAGCATAGCTATAATAAACATAACATACTCAAATCATAACTGCTCATATCTTCAAGTACATCATATGCATATCCTAATTCAACAGCCACAGTGGTGTGCTGGAGTTACGCATAGGGGGATCCTGAAGTATCTTGGAAAAACATGGAAATATCAGTCAACTAATCTAACATTTTGAAAGAAGAAAGAAGAATCTAGAAAATATAGTAGCGTAATGACCAAGATACTAAAACAGAATGTTAAAACTATTTTTCTGCCAAATACTTGCTCGAGTAATTAATCTGGAAGTGTCAATTACATAGGAGAACGTGTATTCAAATCTTTGAACAGTATATTAAATTGAAGGATGCTTATAATTAAAAAGGTGACATCAAGGAAGCTTTGAAATTAATATAAATCTCCCAAATAAATTTTTGCACTTCACCAAAGGCTGGTGAAACAGTAATAGTGAAATAAATTGGTGATATATATTTCGGTCAAGCTCACATTTAAGATTTACCATGATCTTTTCCAAAGTCTGCAAATCAAGGAGCAGCCAGAAATAAATGAAGATTCAGATGATATAATCACAACTCTAATTTTCGTGCACAAGTACAACATTGACTCAGATGAGAAGACAAAAAACATTACATGGAGTAAGTTGAAACACCAAAAGTTAAAAGTTTTCTTGCTTGGAAAATTCTGTACAGTAGAAGCACAAAAGGAGTCCCGACTTGAAACATAAAGCTCAAGCTAAAATATGAAACTAAATATATAACAATTACCTCACTTTCTAAGATTTTGAACTTACTAAGATTTCGAACTAAGTTTGGGCGGATAGATTGCAAACGTAGTTATTATATTTCAATGTGGATTAATTTCAAAAGGAAGAAGCAAATATTAGGGGGAGAAGCTTTAACATTTGTCAGTCCTTGTAACTGAAACTATTCTAATCGCAATTTGAAAATCATGCATAACATGTTCATAACAACTTTAAAAGCAACTCAGCCTATTAAAATATCATCATCATTAGGAGGGGAGATGGTTCAAAACAAATTGAATATTACTGCTACTTAGTGCGAGAGAAGTTATTAGCGAAAAAGTAAGAGTTACTGGGCAATCTAAATAAAAAAGAACTTCCTATATGTATACCTGCTTGCATCAGTTATTAAGGTGAAATGTAAAATGTAAGCAGATATCAACATATACTAAAATTAGAAAACAACAATCTTTAGAACTTGCTAGTTTTTTTGTCAAAAAATGTATTGTTCGTTTAAGACTCAGGATTGCACACATTAAGCACCCATTAATTGAATATAGTCTTTGTAAGAATGGTTCCTCTTTATTTATAATCAAAAAATTTGAAAATTCCAATCAAGCATATTCTCTCTTTACTCCTAATAACACCAGAATTTACTCAGATTCAGCATAAATGATGTTAAAATTATCACATATGTATGGTTTGTTGGGGAAAAATTGTAACTCCAAAAGAAAAACAAAATGAAGTAAAGATCAAGCATGTTACAACCAAACAAAGACACCGTTGCGACCGAGAAAAGTACATACAACCTTAACACAATCTCTATTGTAGTAAAAGAGTATATAAAGCAACACTAACCTGTTAATCTGAAACACAATCTAGAAATTGCACAAAAAGAAAACAAAAAGACATAAAACCTTCAAGGAGAAGAGCTGCAGAAGCTGAAACAACAAAGAAGAAACAAAAAAGAAGTGTGCATAAGTAGACCAAACAAAAGAGATGATTCGTAAAAATACAATGAACAAACAATTGCAGAAAAAGAAAACAAATCGATGAAAACAACAAAGGGAAAACGAAAAACCTACCAATTTGAAGCTTGAAGAATCTGAGCTGTAGAAGTTAGCTGAGAGAAGGCGATGGTTCACTTTTGATTTGACTGATTTCAGTATATATGTAATGGCAATAGGACAGCATACATGCAAATATAGAACCATCCACGTGTTGAACGACCAATAAAAGAGGGCTAGAAAGAGTCCTATAGGAAGTCTCAACTCCCCAATCCCCCAGGGTGAGGGGTGAACCTTTTGTCTGATTCAATCTCATCTATTTTGCTTTCGACCGACTGAGAATTCAGAAAAAAAGATTATATTTTTCAGTAACCAATAGTCGCAAAAATAAGAAAGTTACTTCCTGCAATTAGACAACATAACAACAATCTGAAATATAAGGAAAGAAAATCTAAATTACATTACATTATATCTTTAGTGTTCATGTCTCGCAAAAATTAGAGTTTATTAAAACTTTAAGGAAAATGCATAAGTACCCTTCTAGCCTATGCCCAAAATTTCTGAGACACACCTAATCTTTACTAAGGTCCTATTACCTCCGAACTTATTTTTTAATTAATTTTCTACCCTTTTTGGCCTACGTGACACTATCCTTGAAAAAATTGTCAACACGCGCTGGGCCCACAAGATAGTGTCACGTAGACCGAAAAGGGGTAGAAAATTATATATAAAATAAGTTCGGGGGTAATAGGACCTTAATAAAGGTTAGCTGTGTCTCAGGAATTTTGGGCATAGGTTGGAGGTACTTATGCATTTTCCCTTATTTTAAGTATATACTGCATTGATCTTTTGCTCAATTAACTTAGGCGTTCAACTTTGTTATTGGGAGTTATTAAATTAACAAAATGGTGGTCATAGAAGAAGTGGAAAAAAAAAAGCAGTAGAAGAATCTGATAATTTGCAACATCCGCTCTTATTTGTTGGCGACTCACATCTAATAGTTTAGCAAGTACATGTCAATAATGTTTTTCATCCCTATTATAGTTGATTCAATTTGGATGTCATTGGATTGAATTAGCTTTGATACATCCATTTTTCTTACTTACAGATGAATTGAATGCCATTAGATCAAATTAGTTTTGATATTTTATCTTTGCAACTTTTGCCAAACCTCCAAAGTCCTCAATTTAGCCAAAAGTAAGATACATGTTAAAAGTAGGAATAATTTATCATACAAACCGGGAGGGTAAGCCATTATGTTCAACTTCTATAACTTAAATGTTGGATCAAAAACAATATTGAATTGATCATACATTTTAGATCCACTAGTTTCTGGGCATGCTCTTTGCGCGTGTAACCCATTTTAATGAGTATTTTATTTCCTTAAAACTTAAATATTATTAAATAATATGATTTGAGTTCTTTTTATAAAATGTGTCTAATTGAGGTTTCTTACTCTGTCTCACTACTAATTGTGATACTCCAATTTCATGACCTCCAAGTGAATGCATCGAAATAATAATATGAGAAGTTAATAAAATAAACTTTATTTATAAATTAAAAAATGAGTTCATAAAGCAAAAGGGGAAAAAATGAAAGCTATCTAAAAATTTTAAAAAAGAATTATAGTATTAAAAGTTTTTTTTGTTGGTAGAATAGTGCTAGAAGATCAAAAGATTGCATGAGATTAATCCCCTTCAAACCATAGTGTAATATTAATATTTCTTCAATTAATTTTTTTTTATAGGAGATTATGTACTTTTTGTACCAAAAATGGTGTAAGTTTAACTTTGACCGAAAGGAAAAAAAAATTCTTTCAAGTGTTTTTAATTTGCCTTTTGAATCTCCCGGTAATTATAATGAATGTGTCCAAAATATCATATTAGATTTTTGCAAACACTTAAACTAATTATTTAATTATAAATATTAAAAATTAAGGTGTAAAAAGTATTATTATTTATATTTTGAAGATTAGAATATTTATGAACATAACTACTATTTTTATATAAAATTTAATTGTCTCTTCATATATAACTTATCCACTATTCATTTAATGTTATATGTTTCACCTTCTTCGTCTTTTTTCCAAAAAAAAAGAGAGTAAACATTCTATGACATTCATTCTTAAAGATGAAAGTTAATGTACATGTAAATTATGAAGCGTTGCAACTTTTATAAAGAGTTGCGACTTTTATGAAAGGCATAATACATAAATATGCCCTTTAACTTGGCTTCATATCACATTTATGTCCTTCAACTTTCGGTGTGCACAAGTAGACACTTAAATTTGCATAAATTTGAACAAATAGACACACATGTCCTACATGTCATTTTTTATCCTACGTGGTGTCCTATGTGTATTATGCCATGTAGGACTCATGTGTCTACTTGTTCAACTTTATACAAGTTTAAGTGCCTACTTGTGCATACCCAAAGTTGAAGGACATAAATGTAAAATGAGGCCAAGTTAAATGGCACATTTATGTATTATGCCTTTATGAAAAGTTGTGACTTTTATGAAAAGTTGTGACTTTTCCAAAGAATTGTGACATTTTCGATAAGGCACAATAAACATTTATTCACACTACCCTCTGTTGTCTATAAATAGAGGGATTTCCTCTCATTTTAAAACAACGAAAATTCTGAACTACTTCTTCTGCACAATTAAATATTCGTGTACTTTGCTCCTAGTGGCTCACTGACACCATTGTTTTTGTATCAATACACTGGTGAATAGAATCGTTCTATCTTGAGAGGATCTATTTCTTTAAACCTCGGGTACTAGATGAGAATAATTTCCTTATGGGGACAATGTGCGTGGGCTCGATTTTTTCCTTTCTATTTCATTCTATTGTTAAAGGTCCTGGTATGTTTTTTACGGTCATTAATTTATGCTTATGTTATTAAATGTTGTTTTTGAGTACATGTTTTAAACTTTATTGTTTATGTTTATGTTTTTGATCATTATGTTGAAGTAAAGATATGTTAATCAAGAGTTTGATGTAATCATTAGACTATTGGTGTCATGTAGATTAGAATTCTTAAATTTGTAAAATAAATGACTTTGATCTTTATAGAGTTTTCAGTGGCTAAAAGATCCATGGGATGTCCAAGAAGGGACTTTTGAGTGTTCAGAAGTTATAGTGGTTCCCCACTACTTGGAGTTTTAGTTATTCAACTTTCTATCTTATCGAGGCATTCAATCGATTAGTGACATCCAAAAAATAAAGGAATGTAGTGGGATGGTAAGTATTGTACTCAACCTTAACCAAAAGTTTGAGGTTCAAATGTTGGATTGGAGTCAATGAATTACCCCTCAAAATAGGATTAATCATATTAATCAAATATTAAAGAAATGATTATCTCCTTATAAACATTAGATTAAAAGTCACAAAAAAAGTTTTAACCATATTGATCGAAACATAAACAACAAAAAGTTTTAAGATATTATTATTTAATATTTAATTATTTGATTAAATTATTAATTTAGTGTAAGGTTAAATGATAAGTATATTAAAAAATTTATTAATGATTCTTTCATTGTCCTAAAAATAATTAAAATATTTTTATGTAATATTTAATTAATTAAATGTTTAATTGTGCCTAGAGGTGAAATGCTAATCTAATTTTTCATCTTTGAAGCTTCCCACTTTTAGTAATACTAGTTTTGGACACGTGCGTTACACATGTGTCCCATGCTAATTTATATAGAATCATTAGAATTAATGATAAATGTACTTTCTGATAGAACAAGAAAATTAAAAATAAAATATGCTAACAAATCACGTGAACATCCAATGAAACAAAAGTAGCAAAATATAAAGATAACAACAATGACCTACATATAAACTTGGTAACAATTCATATGTTCTTCAGAAAAAAAAAAAGATAAATTTTATTTTAGAAATAATTGAGTTAGTCAAAATTCTTACTGGTACAACAATTTCTTGTTCTGCTATCCAAGTCACTCCACCTTAAAATATGAATTACTACACGTTGAGTTTTGGATTGAAAACCCATCACAAATTCATATATGTGAGTTTTTTTTTTCATGAGTTTACATTAATACTCCCTCTGTCTCTAATTACTTGTCCACATTTTTTTTAGTTGTCCCTAATTACTTGTCCATTTTGACAGATCAAGAAAGGACAATGTTTTTACCTATTATACCCTCAATTAATTACTTTGAAAAAGGTTGAACTTTTTGAAAAATCTTAAGTTTTTAATTCATCCACTTCATAATTAATAGGGATAAAATGGTAAATTCACTATACCAATAATTATTTTCTTAATAAGTGTGTCAATTCAAAAGTGGATAAGTAATTAGGGACAGAGGGAGTAGTAAACAATAAATATATCAAGTTAGTTTAATTGGACTAACTTTTCAATTTCCCAAAATATTGTTACACTTTCAAAAAATGTGCATGTGCAGAAGTACTTACGAAAAATAATTTAATGAAGATAAATCAAATACTCCTTGTGAAAATAACAAGGAATGTGGAAGGTTGTGAAAAAATAATTAAATAGGTGAGAAGAAGAAAAAATTAAAATAATTAGCAGTAATAATTGAGGTAATTCATATTGTTATAAATGAAGTTTTTTAGAGGCAAAATATATGTGTAAGTTACATTACATATGCTCGTAATAGGTGAAAAAATCAAATTGACTTATTAAAGAAGAAATTGTTCAACTTCTCATTTATGTAAGAAGTTACAAAAGTACGTAATGGGCGAATAAATTAGTTTCACTCATTTAGGGAGAATTGAATGTGGAGGATTAAAATATGATTATTGTTGAGTTTTTTTTATTTACTCACAATCTATGTAATTCAAACATTACTATTTAATTTGATTTTAAGTCATCAAAGAAGGGCCGTAAATTTTGTATTGTGCTAAACTTGGATTTCAACCTTCAAGTAATTAAAATATGATTGTATAATATTTAATTAGATGTTTTATGATATTTTGATTTATTGCAATAGTGAACTTATAATTCGACGTTGATAATAAAAGCTAATACAATATGATATAATTAAATATAGGATAACTAATTCAGTCTTTAAAAAAGGAGTAAAAATGTCTAGCAACTTTCTATGGACATTTTCGTCTTTCAATTTTGAATTTAATACATATGATATGTTTTTTATTTAATATTCAATTAATTAGATGTTATATAGTAATTTTTTATTGAGTGGAGGGACAAAATGGTAATCCAACTTAAGGTTGGAACTTCTCACTTTTAATATATCATATGATATGATGATTACACCAACATACATGGCAAATAAATCCTAAATTTACATAGACAAATGAGAAAATGAACAGCAACTTGTGCACATACAATGAAGTCCTGGTCAATACGTTGTAAATCTGAGAGCTCGAAGGGCATAAAAGCTTCACAGTAAGGTTTCTCGTATCATGAGTGTAACGTACCCCCACCGTTAACAAATGAACTGGACTTTCCAGGATAGATCAACACCGTCTCATTCTTCATGGCATGCATTTTATGCCAAAGAGCTGCTTGACCAAATGGATCTCCACAGAGATTTCCAGCTCCATGGGACGCGCCTTGTGGTTCTTGATTTTACCAAACCTATAAAAATGAAAGGAAGTAGGACATCTGCATTTTGTTTTGCAGCTTATGATATCATGGTGCTTTGGTGAATTTTAAGTCTGAAAAAATTACAGTGATGTGATCTGAATCTCACATCAGAACAATGTATTTATAATAGCCTAGGAAAGCAAACTAAAAGGGAGGTGCAGCTAAATCTTCTTCTACCTTGTTATCCTTGCATCTCTTTAGCAGGAGGAACTGCCCTCGCAGGTGCAAAATCTGCAGTTACCCAGAAGAATATTCAGAAATCTTCCATTACACCTTGAACTTAGTCAATTGGTCAAAGATGCATAGCATAAGACATCAAACTCATTAAACGGCTGAATAACATGCAGAAGACAGAATTATGTGCCTTAGGTTTCACTACTGTGTATGAGATTATCAGTCGCATGTTCCTTCAGTTTGACTAGAAATGAATTATCAGTTAATCCCCCAGTAACATGATAACCTGCTTCAAGGGGAGAGCTTACTTCCATAAAGTACAGTGCAGGGAAATAGATATTTAACATGATATGTCATATATAAAAGAGTCCTGGTATGTATTTTTATAGTCATTAATTTATGCTTATGTTATTAAGGATAAATGATAAGATGTAATAATTTTCATTTTCCTTTGTCTATAAATAAAGGGATTTCCTCTCATTTTAAAACAACAAAAATTATGACCCTCTTCTTCTTCTTCTTCTTCACAATTAAATATTCATGTACTTTCCTCCTATTGAATGACTCATTGACACCATTGCTTATGTTACAAGTCCTGGTATGTATTTTTATAGTCATTAATTTATGCTTATGTTATTAAGGATAAATGATAAGATGTAATAATTTTCATTTTCCTTTGTCTATAAATAAAGGGATTTCCTCTCATTTTAAAACAACAAAAATTATGACCCTCTTCTTCTTCTTCTTCTTCACAATTAAATATTCATGTACTTTCCTCCTATTGAATGACTCATTGACACCATTGCTTATGTTACAAGTCCTGGTATGTATTTTTATAGTCATTAATTTATGCTTATGTTATTAAGGATAAATGATAAGATGTAATAATTTTCATTTTCCTTTACATTATTAATCTTTATTACTACGTAATATTGTATGTAAGATAATATAGTGTTTTAGTTTTAATGACCGATAGGTTTTAAGTATTATTTTATAACTTCCATGATATTAAATTCCTGCGTATTAAATTCTTGCGCGATCGAAGCGCGGGTAATTTTACTAGTTAATCTTATAAAGGAAAAAACAATAGGACCCATAGTAAGTACCTACGAATTAAAAAGGGGGTAGAAAGCTCTATTATAGGAATGAAGGTCTTTCCAAGTGCTCGCGTGAATTTCCAATAAAAATGACAACAAAATCAAAAGTCTCAAACCTAGCTAGTTGGGGTCGTTGTACAAATCCTCTCCATTTGGATTCTTTCATTACAATACTCTATTGTTAAGAGTAATCATAAAATTGACTAGCTTTCTGCTAACCGTTAACCTACTGCAACCTTCTTTTCTGGGCTTCCCAAGACAAAATAACAAATAGGGATCTTAAAACAGAAACGCAAATGTGATGGAGATAATGTACAATGGTACCTATTCTTGCAACAAAGGAGGCAGGTTTTCTGCTGAGACAAGGTTCTCTATCTCCTGCAAGACTTTCATATCTTTTATGTGAGACCATGTTTGTGGAGGTAATGCCAGCAACAGTGCTGTCAGCACATCGTTGCTTCCAGGGTGCATTGGTGAGCAACCATTTTGCCCCGAAGAACAGCAGCTAGTCTTTGCCTGAGATGTAGGGACCAGTACATCAACCCCCTGCTCCCCATTCCCATTCCCATTTACAACTGTCCCAGACACCACTGTAGCAGGATTGTCCCCCGTAGCTCTGTAGCATCTGACACATGTTTGGCGACAGCAAAACCTATCCGACAAACCAGACCTTCCTGCAAAAATGTCTGCTCCTTGGCAACAAATGCTCGCAGCAACATTGGTCAAACTGCTTTCCATTTCTGCTTTTAACTGATAGACAGAATCTTCTGAAAGTAAAAGGCTTGTGACGTGCTTATAAAGAGGAGTGTCCTGCACTTGTTTCAATACCTCTTCCTGCAGAGTAAGGTAAGAGTGCTTACTGAACTCATAAATAATGACCTATCCTGCAACCGTTATCCGATTAAAACTGGAGATGGGAATATGCAAAAGAATATGACCATTTCTGAAGCCTTTTTTAATTCAATTTACTAAAATTATCCAGATACCTAACCTTGATTGCTAGCCTTCCTTTCTCCTCTTCACTCAGCTTTTGACCATTCTCCTCTTGCCTTCGAACTTCTGCTACCCACTTTATGAATTCAGCAAAATTGGGAGGTAGATTTGAAAGAAGAGTAGAGAGAACATCTTTTATGTCCTTCACATTCTCAGAACTTAGGAGGACAGGAAGATCATCCATCAAATGCTTTGAGATAGAGACCCAACTCTCATGTTTACAACTCTGTAAGAGCACACTATTCAGAATGCATGAATAGTCACAGAAAGGAGAAAATCCAAGAGTATTTCGACAAAGTACATTCTTCCCTCTTTATAATAGAATATATCACATAACAAAGTACATATTAATTAGTTCTAAAGGACAATATTGTCAAAATCCATAAATATTGCAATGACATCATGGTTCTGAAGCAAAAGTTCAAGCTAATCTCCTGTCACTAAGACCAATTCCCAAGTATTTGACAAAGATGCCATCATTATGTTCTAGCATGTAATAAAATAGGTTAAAGAAGTGGTTTACAACAATCTGACCAAGCCGGTGTACTGAAAAGGATCAACTAGCAAAGGGACTAGCAGGCAGTAATAGGAGCTTGACTACATCCTTGTGTTACCAAAATTCCAATACCTTTAGCCACTAATGAAAACATTATTCAGCTAAACAAGAGGAAAATAAGAAAGCTTATGAGAGATTCAGATTTTGAATTGAATAGAAGTTGCTTGTTGTAGTTTATCCTAAGGAGTTTACTTATAAAACCAAGTGGTATAATACGAGCTACTTAAGCCTTACCAGGGTATATAGCAGTGCAGGAGCTCTATGAAGCTTAGAGACAAGCATAAACCTGAAAATTATGTGTTTGCACATAAGTCACTGAAATCCATGCTGCAAGTATGAGATGGAGTAAGAAGGACCGCTAAATTTGGACAGAAGAGGAATAGGAAAAGAAAAAAATGAAGAGAAAAAACAGTTATATTTGAAGAAGACCAGAAGCAGTGCTGAAACAGTTGAGCAATCAATTTCTTTGATTTCCAATTTTCATCTTTAATATAAGAGGGAAGACCAAATCACATAGTAAAACATCTTCCTCTACATATTTATATTCCTAAGCAAATGCTTAGAAATTATCAGTTGACAGCTAAAAAGCATGAATGAGACGCTGTTCAAGGTAAGGCGGATGTCAACAGCTTATAATGAAAATCAAGATATATCACACTGTAGCTATGTGGAATTATATACCCCCTATGTAATCCTGTAGCTTCATCAATTGTGTTCATGGCTTCCCAAAGGAGAGGGACGGGAACCCAGTGAGGGGGATATTTAAACCTTGCAACATCTAGAATCAGTGCCATATCCTTTTCCGCGTGATAACCACCAATAGGTGAAAAGTGGCCTGAACCTGTCTGCCATAAGATTCAGAAGAGATGTTCCAATCTTCAGGATAAGTCAAGAAGGGGTACTATAAACCTTCATAAATAAACAATTAGCAATATTACCAATAATATTCCTGAGGGACCAAACTCCCAATACAACAATATACTTCTTCACAATGATAAGCAGGAGCATAGAGAAGCTATGTTTATATTTACCTGTTTAAAAAGTCCTCGATGATTAGATGAGATCAGATGACAATCATCACTAGTTGTGCAGGCCATGATATGTTTACGGAAGTCATCAATGGTGCTAAGATTAGAGCGAAAAGCTTCCACCTTCGCTCCTGCACAGTGAGCCAAACATACCACTTTCCCAAAGGAGATCCCTTTAGCTTTAACCTTCTCCAATGGCTCACAGCAGTCCAACATGGATTCATCGAACCATCTCCAAGGCCCTGACAGTTTGTTGAAGCTGATAAGATAAAAGCAGCGACATTGTACGACACTAAAAACGAGCTCATTGACGTAAGCAGAATAGGACAAGGATATGACCAACCAAGTTTGAAAGAATAGAACGTGCAGCATCAAATAGTTTCAGGTGATGAAAGCTAAGAACGTAAAAGCTGTCCTCAATTCACTAAACTCCTTTTTTTCAACCTTTGACTCTTGAATATCAGTAGACAATAGTAACAAAGTATAACCCTGATATATAAAAGTGGCTAGGTTTCATGTTGAGTGCTAGATGATCTGAGAGTGATGTCAATGCATCACAACAAATCATATCAACTTACAACGCTCAGAGACAAGGCACCAACAACTCTGTGCTTATATTTTATAACTAACATGAGCAGGGGATAGGCAAAAATTATTGGAAAATACAAACATAAAGACATTTTCATCAAAGAAAATAAACATAAAACTTAAAAGGAGCCCAAGACCTTATTAACAATTCAGGAGATAAGGCCATGAAAAAGTGAAGATCACAATCATGAGGAAGGATAGGAACACAACTTCAGTAGATGATAGGTTATAGGAGAATTACCTTTCCATTTTCTTCCGGGATCAATAGCAAGGGCATTCAAGACCATGGAAAGGCTAGCCAAACCACAATATGCTGGCTCAGATTGTGTCTGAAAATAAGAGATCAACTTGAAAAATCCTTCCATTGTTCCATTCTGGATGGCCTCCAAAAAAAGTTGCTGCAGTTCCAAAAACAAGTGGAAATCAGTACAAAAAAATAAAAAGAAATAGCAGTAACTGAATAAACTAGAATATTGTCAGGCATTTTAGTATCTGGAAGTAAATGTCATCAACTCTGGACGATGAGCAAAGAATTGGTGTTGTTATGATAACAAATGGGCCAGTGAATAAATTGCATAAGAGCCTCAGGCAAAAGTAGCTCAACACCATTTAGGTGGCTGTGTTTGGGATCCAGGGTGATAAATAGTGCTCTGCGGGAGCAATTTGAGTATGTGAATATTGTTCAAGTGTCTGTATCTCCTCATCCCCGTTCTTTGTTCTTCTCACCCCCTTTCTTAAGGCCCGTCTGGAAATGCGATATGAAATCAAGTTGATATGAAGTTGAAGTTTTGTTTGGACATGCAATTTGGATTTCTTAAGTTGTATGTTTTTTCATAACCATCAAAATTTCTTCAATTCTTATACAATCTTACCATATGAGCAAACCATAGTTATTCTTTAATATAATCCTTTCACATGGTACGAACAATCACGCGGAGCATAAGTGTTTTCTTTTATTTTGCAAAATTTAAATCGATGGTCTTTTTAACAAAATTATAAACTTATGGATCAAATTTTACTTTTAGAAAAAATTGAAAACATGATTTTGAACCCTAAATCATGTTTCTTTGGAGAATTTACGAATTGAAGTCATTTCCAAACATCAATGACAAAAATTTAAAATGATGACTTCGTATCGCAATGCTTCTCATCTCCCTTCTCTGTTATCCTTTACTTTAGTTGGTGTTAAGCTTTTCATTGTTATAAACAGTTTTGAGCTTTCAATCAATGGAATTGGTTCCCTATTATTGAGCATTTAGAAGCTTTCACTTCAAATGTCTAAATCAACTAACAATAACCAAATAATCTGACATTTAACATATGTGCCAAAAATTACAGATTTAAAAGTCAACCTACCAAACCAAGTAGTAAATCAGCACCAGCTAGTCAACGGGTAATTGAAACAGAACGAAACATCATAAACCCTAATCTTCAAAAAGAAAAAAATGAGAAAACTTGCCTTTCCTTCATTAGAAGCGAAATCAATAGCCGGAGGAGATGGAAGAACTCGGCGATACAAACCCGCCATCGCCATTTTTCTCCGATCAAATTCTCCCCCAATAAATAGTACACTACAATCTCTTGTAATCCAAATTTTAATTCAAAAAGGGGAACGCCACTTGCCAATTTCCTATATTCGTTTTCTTTTCCAAAGGAATCAACTTTTGTTGTGTAGTCAATGATTTTCTCCACTTTCACCGTTTTTGTTCCTCTTATCACTTCAACATATACTCCCACTTGGCACCTAATTTTAAAAAAATTCAAATTAAAAATATATGTAATTTTAAAATTTTGTTGTAATGTCATAAAGGATATTAAAATTTGAAAAATTATTAAATACAACAAAAGTAATTCTAACTTAAGACACATGAATTGGAATAAAGGGAGCAACACTTTACATTGTATTCTCAAGTATATATTATATAAAGGGAAAAAAGACAAATATACGCTCAAACTATCGTAAATGGTATGCAGATATTCTCCATCATACTTTTGAGACATCGTTGCCTCTGTTGTCCAAAAACTAGAGCATATATGTCCTTCACTCTAACGGAAGACTAAATAGGAACACGTGTCACAATCTTATCTGTCGATCCGATATTCAATAAATGTCGGGTCGGTAGATAAAATATGGCACGTGTATTCCCGTTAGTATAAAGGTATATATGCTCTAGTTTTTGGACGGCATGGACATCAATGTCCCAAAAGTATGACGGAGGATATTTGCGTACCATTTATGATAGTTCGTGGGTATATTTGTCCTTTTTCCCTTGTATAAATATATTGCATTGGAGCTCCGACTAAATTTAAATCATGCATTGTAAGGTCTATTTGGGGTTGACGCTCCAACATGATTTTCTCTATATTCATGGCTTGAATCTGAAACTTCTGATTAAACGTGAAACAATCCCACAAATACATCACAACCCATATTGGTACTTACTTAGGTAGTTAATGTTAGAGAACACCTGCATAATTTTTTCAAAATAGAGCGAAGATATCAAATAAAAACTTTTATATGTGTTTAAATATTCAACCAAAATACATTATAGTTCAAATAGTAAAATACTAAATTTTATTAACAGGTTTAAACATCAAATTATCAAAAGAAAAAAGTTTTATTATTATTATTATTATTTCTTATTTGATGTTTGATATCGTATTAAAATTCTAACTAAATTCCAATTTGCATCGAAAAATCCATTTGCTAGTGGCGACCCAAAATAAAATAAAATTGTACGTACATATAGATAAATTGAAAATACTCTGGCAAGTAGCATAAATGAACAAAATAAGAAAGGAATAAAGAAGAACCACTTTGTTGTGGAAAAAGAGGAAAGATAAATATTCTATGGTTATGATATAAAAAGAAAAAAAAAAGTATTCTATGATTGATCAGTACACGATTCTCTGTCCTCATAGAAAAAGAAACGTTTATCACATTAAATATAAATTATCAATACTTCATGAAATTTATGTCGAATTTCTTACAAATCAGATCAATTTTAAATTGTTTGTTTTTTAATATAGGGCCAGAAGTTAGCATATAGTCATAATTTACCGTCAATTAAAGTGGAAACATATCGACAAAGGTAATTTGATTCATCAAAATACTAATTCAAATAGTTTTAATATTATACTTAGAAAAAAAGGTATTTTTGTAGAAATCTCATATATTTATGGATAATTACATCCTATTTTGAAAGTTTCTCCAATTATCAAAATTCAGAATTTTTCGTTGTTTTCGAATATATTCCTTAGTTGTTCGGTACATTACTTAATGAGAGAGATGTATTAGAGAGGAAATAGATGTATCCATAGGGATGGCAGTGCGCCCCCCATCTGCCCCGCCCCATTGTCATCCCTACGTATCCGAGATGAGATTTTTTGTTATTTTCTTAAATAATAGAGAATTTTAAAGATTATAATATCTTAAATTATGTATTTATGTAATTTTGCCTGAAAAAAATTACAACAAATGCATATTTATTAATCCAAGATATTATATGTTTAAAAATTCGTACAACATCATTTACAATCCAACTCGTAAATATCATTTTTCAAGAAAAATCTTATACCAAAAAAATTGAGAACTTAACTAATTAGTTATGTACGAATTTTTTACCAAACTAAGCCATTATTTAAATTAATTCATCAAAATAATACGTTTTTAATTTTTTTTTATAAAACTAGTATAAACGTATTTCTGAGTAACGTTTTAGGGTATTTTTATTTTAAAAATTCAACGGACAAAAACTGATGGAGCTGACGACATTAAATGAATAAACGTACTCGAGTAACGTTTTACACCTAAAACGTTACTCACGAGTACGTTTATTGAGAAGCAAATCACGGGCCACTGAATCCAATCCTGCAAATGCAAATGGAGTGACCAGTTGTGTTCAGTTGCCATCTTACATCTCTTTATTGTAGAATATTTATCGTAACATGCATGGAGGAGCAGTTGGAGTTGTCGCCCAGAGTAATCATAAATGTAAATGGAGACTTTTGTAAAGCAACAAGTTTTATTACTCATCGGAGAATTCACTGCGATTATTGATTTCATGTAACTATATTTATGGTATGAGATGAGTTTTATGTTGAGATTTATGGTATGAGATTTCATGAATGTGTATGAGATGAGATTTCATGATTTGTAGGGATTGCGTTTTCAGAATCAGGAGAAAGGACATCAAGACCAATTGGCCATTTGCATTTGCAGGATTAGATTCAGTGGCCCGTGATTGAATTCTCAATAAACGTACTCGTGAGTAATGTTTTAGGTGTAAAACATTACTCAAGAGTACGTTTATTCATTTAACGTCGTCAGCTCCGTCAGTTTTTGTCCGTTGAATTTTTAAAATAAAAATACCCTAAAACGTTACTCAGAAATACGTTTATACTAATTTTGTTAAAAAAATAAAAAAAATGTATTATTTGATGAATTGATTTAAATAATGGCTTAGTTTGGTCAAAAATTCAGTTATGTACCAATAATAAAAATATTAGGAACATACACATGCAAGAGCATTTTTTTCTAAATACAGGGTTCCAAATATCTTTATAAGCTACGCCCATATCTCAAGTCGCTTTCATATTATTTTTCAATATGCGACTTATACCTTTCACATATAAGAAGATATATTGTTTTCTCCCAACATAATATTATTTTTCCAAATAAATTGAATCGGGGATTCATACGCATGTAAATTACTATTTGAGATATCAACAAGGATTATATTAAAAATTTTATTATATTCATATAAAATCTTCACCATAATATCTAGAGTATAATAAGTAATAAACTTTCAAATATGCCACATTATATTCCCAAACATAAATATTTGCACCATTTGTAACTCTCCACCAGGGAGGGGCTGACCTCTCTCATGTGCTCGAACACTCATTTACTTCGTATCGGAATATATATATATATAGAAATTAAGAGGTATTTATAAAAAATTAACATAGAGCAGCCAACAAACAAATGGTCTAACTGGTTCAATGACTCTTGGTAGGTGCTTAAGGCTCTTTTTATGTTGTTGAGCCTGAGTTCGAATCTCACTTTTAACACATCTTTTTTATATTTTTGACTCAATTTGTCACTGCTCCACCTTAGTCATTTTTCTAATGATTTCCTAGTCTTACAAAAAAAAAACCTAGAATTTTGAATCAATATCTATAGATACACATACAAGGCATTCCCACGAAAATCCCTCTCACAAACATTCCCCTCCAAAAAATATACCCCTCAATTTACATGCATTATCACCATGGTACCCAATATATATTTAATCACAAAGCTGGTTAACTATATTCTGTAATCTATATATAAAATTACGAAGCTGATTAACTACGCTCAAACAGAGCTCCTATCAATTAATGGCAGAGGAGTGACATGACAAGAGGATAGAGAATAAGTAACATCTTCTCATTCAAGTAATTTATTAATTAAAGAATCAGTTATATGTACCTTTTTTCAGTTATATCTACCTTAAGTACATTTTGAAGTGTGCAACTTCCAAGTATCTTTATTTTTTTCACTTCCTATACAATACTAGCAAGCTTGTTACTTTCATGGTGATCATGCATGATGAAGCTTAAAACTTAGATTTTTTCTTTCGAAGTTTAACGAAATGATTTATTTAACCACCAAAGGTTACGTTGCAGCGGGATAGATAGAATCTTTGCATCCTTGATTAGAAATTCACGATATTGAGTATTGAAAATAGAAAAATTTCTAGTATGAAACACTTCTCTGTTCAATGGGTATTATGTGTTGCAAATTTGAAAAAGTCAGAATCCCAAAGCAGATACCATATATCAAATAAAAAAGATACTGATTCTTTGTGGCAATTGCATCTAATAAATCCTAATTATAGCCTTGAAAAATTCAAACCTGAAGCAATTTTGGGATATATGTTTTTCTTTGTGGAAAATTTAATATCCATGCACCTTTTGTTTTATACTAAAAGGTTGCTAATTTGCAAAACCTGTATAAATATATATCCATTCTTTTGTAGGAGCTAGCCTTTCTTGTACAAATAGCAAAGGCGAAGTATGCATTTGTATTCTGGACCCTTCTACTTAACTATTTGTCAATTGAATTCTTAAATTCAATGTAACTTAGCATTTTAAACCCCTTGGCTCTGCGTGTACTTCAAACTCTCAACAAAAATGACACATCATCATCCACGTCAGATTTAAAAATTACACATCATTTATTATTTATTTATTTTAAAAAAATCAATTGTGTTTTATTTAATAAAAAGTAAACAATAAAATTTAAATTTATTCCTTAAGCTAAAAAAGAAACCCAACATATTTCCAAAATAGATTAGGCAATAAGCTCTTCAACTTCTTCTGAACTTTGACAATGATGGCGCTTCTATGGAGGGAGATCAAGCTGCTGGTGCATTTCTTCCTCGGAGGGTGAGTCCCCATTTCCATCTTAAAACATACAAAATCTACTATTTTCCTTTCCTCCTCCTTCAACCATCACATAACTACCAACCTAAATCGCCACCGCAGATCTAGCCTAAAATCTCTTTGTTGTCGTAACTAAATCCTCCAACCCTCACCCGCCTCATTCTCCATTGACTAGCACCATCTCTCTCACTCTACTGCGAACTAGTTTTCTCCGACGAGCACCATCACCATCGACCTCTCCCACTAGCGGTGATTCAATGGACTCAAGGAGGTTTCAATGCCAAGATCTCTTAAAGATGATGACAATAGTATGAAAAGAAAAAAAAAGTCGGGTCATGTAGATGGCTGCAAATGAAGGTGGAGTGGGTGAAGAAGATGGAGACTTTTTAATTAATTTTAATTTTTGTATTATTTTATTCTTTTATTAATATTTTTAAAACTGAAATATAGTACTCACTCGCCTTAAGGAGTGTGAAGTCACACACTTTCGCCACGTAGCCATCTTAAAGACATGTAAGCGTGGTCAATGGTTAGAGGGGTTCGATAAATTGTGTTTTATCGAGTTTAAGGGTTCAAATGACAAATGGATAAGTAGAAGGGTTCAGAATACAACTGATACAAGTAGAAGGGTCTACCAGACCATTTCGCCAATAGCAAATACCAAAACAACTTTTACTATTTTTTTATTTTCTTTTACTATTAATTTTTGTGCAATATTGATTCAAGATAAATTTAAGTTGAGTAACAATATATATGATCAGTAAACATTCATATATTCTCGACCATATACTTGGGCTTGATATTAAGACGTAGTTATTCAGTTTTGCTAGTTTCTCGAAATCGTATCTCAATTCACAGAGTCTGAGTAATACAATTATACAACTATTTTAATTAACTTGGCTATGTTTTTATTATGACTATTATCAGTCTTCCTATTACACTAGAAAAATATAACGTAAAGATTGTTTGATTCACAATAATAATTGAAAATCATATAATTATTTAATAGTATTTACTAAGGGAGCCTAGTTTACAAAATAGTTTTGTACGTCTTATTAATATAAAATAACAAAATGTGATGTATCTTCAAATTTGAGATTCTAAACCATAAAATTGAGACCCGTTACATAAAGAAGGTGAGATTAAAGTGAATCACAATCACTTGAAATAATTAATAATCAAAATGAATAGGATTATGGCCACTTTTATTCCCAAGTATACAAGCACGGCCCAACACAACATCATTGTTTCATAGGCCACATACAATATCATTATCACCGAAGAATCAATAAGCTATGGGCAAGCTACGTATGTATCTAACACACAAAGACATGCATTAAGATTATCTAAACTAAACAACCAGAAAGTAAAATACACAACAGGGGAACTAAACACTTTCCAAACTTAATAACCCGTTTGGATTAACTTATTTTAAGCTAAAATAGCTTTTAAGAACTTTTAGAGTGTGTGAATAAGTCAAAAAGTGGTTAGTAAATAAGCCACCAGTTAGTACTTCTAACTTATGACTTTGGCTTATAAGTCAAAAATGAAAAGCAAATCCAAACCGCAATAAGTTTGAACTACTACAACTTCTACTACTAATACAGATTTCAGTAGCAACAGTGTAAATTTTCATTTACTTCAGTGGCATGAATTTTCTTCTTGAAATTTGTTATAATTTTCAACTCCAATTCAAGTTAAAGCTAAAAGCAACAATTTAATATTTTTTCTAATCACATCTATCCACAAATCAACATACTCCTCAATCACAACAGGGAATTCCTTCATCAATCATATTTCTTTATAAACTGAGGGGGAAAAGAGCTATGTTTGCAATAATCGCCGTCGAGAATAAACATGTTGCTCCTCTGGGACATTAAAATATAGATATTAATTAACTTTATTACTGCTTCAATCTTTAATAACATTTTCTTCATCATATATTTACTACATTTTTGCATGGCACAAAACAACAAAACTTTATCCATCACAAATTAAAATAAATCTGCCAGCTTGAAAAATTTATAGAAACGAATTGTTAGGTGTCATATTTATAAATTTACTTCTTAACATTGAAGTATAAGGAAAAAGTGTACAGATTTGATAAGCAGCTATAAATCATCACAATTAGAATGATGTATATAATCTTTCAGCAGTTCATCTTTTCAAAATAAAATATATTTTTACAGACAGTGTTGAAAGAAAATAATTCATCAGCTAATAAGAAGACAGGTGAATCCAAGAAAAAAACAATATAGGCAAATCGAAGAAGCTAAAAAAAGATGGATACATACGGAAGTTAAAGAAGGCTAAATACACTGAGGAACACTAACCACAACAACAACATACAGAAACCTGAAAGTAAACAATCAAATTTAATAGTTCAGTTAATTATTAGTATTATTTTTACAATATTAAATTAATCAAAAATAGTTTTAAAGTGTATCATACAAATACTTTTACCAGGGGATTGGAAAGCCTCTAATTTAATTTCACGAAGAGGGGAAAGAACTTTCCTCTATCGTTTTCCGCCTTTTCTTGTTGTCACTTATCCAAATAAAGAGCAAAATTATACAAACTCGAATTCAGGAAAAATTCTAGGAATCTTTGATTGAGAACGACAATTTTCAGATTTGGTTGTCATGCTGATCGATAAATAATACATGTAACTTCTTTTGTTCCATTTTATGTGACACAGATAAATTAATTTTATGAGTCAATCAAATTTTTTATAAGCAATTGATTTTTTATATATGTTTTTTAAAAAAAATATTTTAAAAATATTAATTATCATGATTTATAATATTTTTTTACGTAATTTTTAAATCTATAAGAAAATTAAAAAAAGAAAACAAACAAATTAAAACGGAAGGAAAAAATAGACAAAAGTAATAGAAGTGTGGAACCACACAGGTGAAGCAGACATGTTGACTGCCTCCTGTGTGGTGGGTTGTTCCTTTATCTGTCTTTTTCATCCAGTGCCCGCACTGCGTCAGAAAATCTTCATCTTCGATCTCTCTTCGCAACTCATTTTAAGGGCTAAGACTTTCTAACCCACCAGGTGGACTGCCAAGCTACAAGTCCTACGACACAGGAGCGGAATTCTTATTCACACTTATAAATAAGTACAGTAGATAAAGATGAAATAACTAAAATATGAATAAGAAATATATTTACGTAATACGAAATGTCAAAAGCCTCAAATTAATAAATAAGCTGAAATTAAAACAGAAATAAAAAAATGATGTTGGCAAGGTTTAAACCCCCTAAACCAATAAGCCAAACAGCTGAATATGAAAATAAGCACACAGCTGAAGCAGACATGTTGACCCTCAGCTGTGTGCTTATTGACACTTAAATATTAGTAGTGGACAGAAGTTTTCAAATTAACCATGATTTATCAATTCAAGAAATATATATATTACTCTTATTAATAAGTGACAGTTGGGAGGGACGAACACAGCTACACAAATTGTACGATACAACTCCAACAAAGCATACAAAGATTTTTGTAATTTCAAGGATAAATTGGTTGAGGATGGGCTTTAATAAAGCCACGTGTTGTTATTTAGTACTTGTGGATGTTGAAATTTATAGACGATTAACTCTAATTTTTAATATTGAGTAATTAGGTAGAGTTGATTTTACAGGTTCAATTAGTTTGATTCTCATTATCCTTTCCCTACTCCAGTCTCTCTAAAGTAACTAACTGTCTTCCCATTAGTTAATCTAACAAAGCATACAATCAATTCTTGTTCCTTAATTACTTTTGTTGAAACAGTAGAAAAAGAACCATCAAAATAATTTGTCTTCTTTAAATTTTTTGGTGTTTCTTTAATTTGCCTCTTTAATTACGGAAAATTGAGAAAGAGCAAATACAATTCAGGCAATAATCTCTTTTTGAAGTTCAAATTTGAGCCATTTTATTCGATTATTGCTCTGTTTTAGCTTTTTCTTGGTCAATCAGTTAGCTTTTATTCAGTATCTAGATTTGGGGGTTTGTTGTAGCTGTGATTTGAGTTTCTCTTCACTCTTATACTTTCTTTATTTTACCCACTGTGTGTTATTTTCTTCTTCTTTCTTTTTCTGTTTCATCATCTCTTTGTTTTATCCATTTTATTGTGATGAGATTTTGATAGGCGACTCTTGATTTTATTCTTATTTTGGATATTTTAGCGCATAAATATTTATCATTTGCTAAGTCGAATGAATATTATTAGAAGCTCAGTGATTTGATCATGCAATTACATATCATTTGCAACTATTATATTTAGGTCCAAATTTGAATATTGGAAGTTCATGAAATCGATTATCACTTCTCTAACGTGAATAACAAGATCGATTGTTTCTGTCAAATATACTCCCTCCATTTCAAAATTAGTGAATTGTTGAGGCAATGCACACTCAATGAAGCTGCTTCATAGACCTATGGACGACTCAGATAGAGATATAAAGAGTTGAATTTTACTTCCTCAGAGAAGTTATAGGAATTTGTGGCAGCTTTTATCTTTTGTATCGATGTCATGATATTTCATTTATTAGGATATCAATTTTTTCCGCTTTGTCGATTGCTGTAAGATTATATGTTTGAACAACGAGTGATCATCAAATTTCCATTTCATTTTACAATTTGTTAACTACATTCTATTGTATACTACAACTGTGGCACCGAACCGTGTTCTCTTGACTATTGAAAATATTGATCCCATTTGCTATACTCGATGATTTTTTTTTTGTAGGTTTAATGACTTTTGTCGAGCAACAAATATCGTTGGATTGTAAGTGGCTATACATATCCATCCTTCTCCTTAAATGTTATTCTTCCCAATTCCATTGTCTCATTATAGGGTAGTCTGGATGAATTATTTGAGCTTAAGCTCCTCTTTCTCTATGTTATGGTTCTTCAATTCTATGTGCTTCTATGTTTGGGTGATTGTTGATTTTTTTTAATAACAACTGCACTTAAGATTTCATTTTTTTCACAATTTATAAATATATATATATTGAGTTGAGGTTCAAACGAAAATATAAATGAGGGGCAAAAATAGATTTTTTTTCGATAACTCACTTAAGTTTTGAATAATTCACTTATTTTTAACTAAGAAAAAAACTTTAACAATTCACTTATTTTGAAATGGAAAGACTAGCGAGTAATAAATATGAATAACAAAATAGGTTATCTCAAATCACTGATTTGGCGATCACATGTGTGCGCTTCAGAAAACTACTTGGACCTAAAAAAATTGAAAATTATTCACAAATACTTTGTTCCTTTTCCAGAAATTGAAGATAATATGACATTGTCAACATTGTTTGGTATATGTACAAACATAACATTTTGTGCAGAATGATTTCTTCGATGTCCTGTGTTTGAATGGTCTTTTCACTTTTGGTAGGATGAGTAATACTATAGTGAAGAACCCTTACCTTCTAATTTTCTTCATTATCATTTGCTTGAATTACTTATTGTATGCCTTGATGGATACAAAGACATTTTATAGTAGTTGATCAGTCCTTAAGAAGTAAGAAGGGTAGTCATCTTGATTTTCGATGTTTTTGATCACCTCAATGTTCTAGATTTACAAGTAGTAAGGCAAAGTGCCATTTTCTTTTAAGTTGCTATTTCAAATAATTTTTTATCTTTACCACATTGATCAATTATTTAGTACGAGACAACTCTAGATATGAGTGCAGAAAATATATTTATCTATTTCGATACCTCTCTTTTAATAAAACAAATTTTGGAGGCAATATGTAAATTTTGATTGCTCTAAAATACATGATAGTATGATATTTACTCTATTGGTGTATATACTCTAGAAGTGTTGTAAATCTCATTTGTAATGTTTTTTTCTAAATGGAGATGAAAGATACATTGGTACTAGAATAGTTTGGCATAAAATTAAAATATTATTATCTTAAATTTGCAGCTTGACTTGAAGTTCAGTATAACCTATCTAAATAAGGATAGATGTTCTAATTAAACATATGTGTTAGTATATCACTTAGTAGAAGAATGCTTAGTGTGTACATCGTACATGATGATTGCATATCTCTGCAGGTCGAGGCAAGGAATCAACATTGATATTTTTCAATAGTTGAATCACAAAGCAACTCAATTACTCACTAATGCATATTTTTTTAGCTCCTCTCAGTTCAAATCTTTTGATCTTTAGAAGGAACTTCATCCAAAACATTCAAGAATTTTGGTTGTTATGCCTAACTAACATACTTGTGTCTTTTGCACATATTATAGATAAAAGAATTCATTTAGGGTGTGTTTGGTATGAAGGAAAATGTTTTCCATGGAATATGTTTTTCTAGAAAATATTTTCCCGGAAAACAAGTAGACTTTGGACTTATTTTCTCATATTTGGTTGGTGAGTAGAAAATATTTTCCGGAAAAGATTTTTTAGTGTTTTATTTATGAATGAAAAATATTTTTGAGAAAATATCTTTTATTTTTACTAGAGAGTAGAAAGTAATTTTTCAATTGAAACTGAAAATATTTTTTAAAAATAAACTTAAATTTTTTTGGAGGGTGGGGTTGATAGGGGGTCAAGGGTAGGGGATGGGGTGGGATGAAAAAATAAAAAAATGAAATTGAATATATTTTCTAAAAACAAACTTAAATTTTTTTTGGAGGGGGTGGGG
>NW_006239060.1:1180487-1180687 GCF_000226075.1 Solanum tuberosum | reverse complement strand
GGGGGTGGTAGGGGGCTGGCGGGGAGAGGATTGGGTAAAAAAATTAAAATTGAAAATATTTTTTTTTATTTAAAAAAAGCTATAAATTTATTTTTTTTCAACAAAAAAATTGTATTGAAGTTGGAGGAAAGTTTTGGAAAATGTTTTCCTTACTTTTTGAAGGGAAGTCATTTTCCTTGAATTTGAGGAAAATGAGTTGA
>NW_006239060.1:1169557-1180275 GCF_000226075.1 Solanum tuberosum | reverse complement strand
AGCACGGGCCATCGCCATCTAGTATATATATATATATATACCTTGAATAAGTACCCTTTGAATTGTACAACTTCCAAGTAGCTTTTTTATTTTTTTTGACTTTCTTTACAGTAGTAGCAATATTGTTACTTTCACGGTGATGCAGGAAGAAAATTAACACTTTGATTAGTTCAAAAGTTTATCAAGAGTTCAAGACTAAGTACTCATTCCTTTTTTTTTCTTTCAACGTTTATCTAGTTGATTTTTTTAACCACTCCACATTGTGGCGGGATGGATAAGATCACTCAATCCTTAATCAAAGGTCTCTAATTCAATTTTTTGGATATGAAAAAGTATTTAGTAGGGGCATATCTCCCTTAAACGGGTCTTACGTGACGCGTATTCAAATTAATTAAAGCTCAATATGGATACCGAACATTATGTTGAATAGGAAACATAGAAAAGTCTAAATGATTTCTTTGACATTTTCCTTATCTTGTGCTTGAGGTTAATTTATACATAATTTAGGGGGAAAATATTTTAAACTATTGTTCTGGGATCACTATAAATACACCATTTGATGTCCTTAGTTTCACACAAATTAAAGTATTTCAAAGGATCTTAATTAGAAAAATGGCTAGCAAAATAACTTTCTGTGCTCTACTCTTTTGCTTTTTTCTCATGTTTGCTTCTGGTGAGTAATTCTCAAACATTTGTCTCTCATTTCTTGTTTACTTTTTTTTTCTTCTGTTCCATAGAATAATCATTTATGGTAAAAATACATCCGAACTATCACTTTCTCGCTAGTTTCACATCTTAATTATCAGTTGTTTCCCTTTTCCTACCTAAACAATCGATTGACATCTACACAACTTGGTGTGTTTTAATTTAATACATATATAGTGAAAGTTCATGTTGGAAAAGGAAACAATTGATAGTTGAGGTGTGAAACTCATACAAAAGTGATAGTTCAAGTGTGTTTTTGACCATTATTTCTTTTCAATTTTAAAATATTCAGTTGATCTATCCAATTTAGTTTTAAAAAGTAATCAAATTAACTTTTTAGAAGCAAAAACTGTCACATAAATTGAAACGAATGAGTAATAAAAACCATGAAATGACATGTTTTAATTTATTTATTTTTGTTAGTTAATAAGATTTTTTTTATCCTATGAATTAATGCAGAGATGCAGATAACAGAAGCAAAATACTGTAGAAAGCCTAGTAAAGGCTGGAATGGGAAATGTTTTGAAAAAAAATGTGACAATTGGTGCAAAAATAAGGATCATGAAGACTATGGAGATTGTTACAAGGGATATTGTTACTGCTATTATAAGTGTTGAAAAATTAATTAATGAAGCACAATATATGGCCATAAAACTTTACTTATGGCACAATGTCTCTTAAATATAATTTGAATAAATGTCTGCAATTACATAGTTAATATTGCAGCAATAATGATCATAAATTGTTTATGGTCTAAATGTTTGTAACTTGATGTTATATATGAAAGATATAATATTATTGTGTCTCTTGGCAATTGGTGCTTGTGTGTGTTTTTCTTTTGTATATTTATAGTAAATCTTGGGACCATCAAGATCAATTTTTATAAATTAAATCTATATTATATATATATTTTTAAAAAGATCTAAATACCTTATACATTAGTGATTCAATTCAGCTCCATTTTGATTGATTTCTCATTTTTTAAGAAGCTGATTATCATGAGTTTATAACAATGAAGAATACAAAATCTTAAACTATTCATAATAGAAAGGAAAATCAATAGCGTAAATGTTGTACGTGCTCTACAGGCAACACTCCATCATATTTTTGTCCTGACAAGCCCTTTTTTTACTCGCCGGACTAACTAGCTCGTAAGCCCATTTGAAATGAAGACCCCGGCTTTGCTTTCAAACTTTTCAACTGCACGTGAGTAAATTCCTACTCGCTTTAGGACAGTCTAACCCAATGAGGAGAAAAGAAATTGTATTAAAGGAAATTTTCTGCTCAAATAAGGTTTTCTGAAATGATGAAAGGAGAGAAGGAAGCTCCGTCTCCGTCCCCTCCCTTCTGTCCAACAAATTCTAGTTCGTTGTACTCACCCTTCGTTTCTCTTAATCATGCACGACCCCTGAATGGAAGATAAAAGACTTTACTAAGCAAGTCGTCTGTCGGCCCCCGTTGGTTTGAAAATCCATAATTTGACGATTCTTTCACATATGTTCTTTTTTGTGAATTTGACATCAGTGATCTACGACCATCATTTCTTCTTTGCGGTTCTTTTGATTGAGCCAAAAACAGGTAAGATCGAAATGCAGTTAATTAGTTGAACATACATAGTTTTGAATTGACTAAAAATTGCTTAATATGAACTTAGTGAAATCCAAATTCATCTTATATATGTGATGAATACATATAGAGATGACAATAGGGTGAGGCGGGTTTAAGGTTGTGCGGGGCGGGTGGGATGCGGTGGGGGGTGTAGAGGCGGGTTTTTCTAAAATTAATGCGGGGCGAGGCGGGTTATGTAGGTTTAAACTTAATTTTAATTTTTTTTCATGGTATAAGAGTGAAAGAACATTATTTATTAAGATAATTTCTTTAAAACTACTAAAATATTCAAGATAGTAAATGAAAATGGTTTAATAAAAAATAATTCAATTTCTTACATGTGTCCCAATTGACCTCTTCAAAATAAAATTTTAAGTCAATATCCTATTAAATTAATACAACTTAATGAAAAAACGAATTTATTTTTATGAATTTTATTTTGAGCAACTTTCACATATAACAAACATAAAAATCATATTTATATGTTATAACTATAGTTTGTATAATTGCGCTCCATAACAAACTTTATGTTTGCTATGAAGCATCAGATTGTATAACTCGCTGGCAGGAGCTTTAGATTTGTCTAATTTCGCTAGCAGGCCATTTGTATCAATCGCTGACAGCCTCTCATTTGTATAAATCGCATGGCAGCCTCTCAATTCAATTTTATGAATTTGTATATTTGCATAAAATTTGAATTTGTATACATTTGAATCGGAATAAAACATTTGTATATCAAATCTCTCTCTCTCGCTTTATACAACACAAATTATACATTGTAATTTATATAATCTGTGTTTGTATAAAGTGAGAAAGAGAGAATGGCAAAAGAGAACTGGGCAGGGGGAAGATCTGTATTTGTATAATTATAAGTGTATAGGACGAAAACATATGTATTCGTATTTGTATATACAATTTTCTCTTGCTTTATACAAACACAAATGCATTTTATACATTTGTGTTTGTATAAAAGTGAGAGAGGCGAATGAGAGACTGGCGAGCGAGAAACTTAGGGAGAGAGGCGAATGACAATTGTTTGCTACGGGTTACAATTAAATCAAACTGTGGTTATAACATTTAATTTGAATTAATGGTTTGCTATTATATACAATTTTTCCTTTTATTTTTAGTATCAAACTTAACTAGAAAAAAAATACTAAAAAAATCATGCGGGCGGGTTCATGCGGAGCGGGTTGAAAATGAAAAAGAATGCTATGCGGGACGGATTAAAACTTTTGCAAGTTAAGCTCAACTCGCCCCACCCCGCCCCATTGCCATCCCTAAGTACATATTTATAATTTTTCTTTTCTATTTTATTTCAGAGATAATGATTAGTACATATAAAATAACATTTGATCGAAAACAACTTTTTATCATAATATAATTATCTCAACCAATATTTATATATAAACTGTTAAATTTGAATTAAACATTGAGTACATATAAATTTTTACGTTGTTATTATGTGTGAGATGAGATTTGTTTGATGATTTTTGAGTCAACATCCGTAGACACATTCACAAACCATTCCCACAAAAATGCCTTCCACAAACACATGGCGGATCTACATGGAGTTTAGGGGTTCACCTGAACTTTCTGAATTGAAAAAATTATATTGTGTATATACTATATAGGATTAAATTTGTATTTTATGATTATATTTGACATTGAACCCCTTAACACAAGCAAGGGGTTTGGTTCAACGACTATGGGGGTTCAAAAACTAGTAGGCACGTGGTTTTGAATCTGACTAGTTTTCAATGCTTTATCTTGAAAGTTGTTGGTGTTACAACTGAAACTAAAGGTTATCTTTGTCGACTCACTAGAAAAGGTGTCTGCTAATGTGAAAACTATGAGCTAATGAGCTCATCAGTTCATTGATGAATCTGGACAGAAAACTGAATGTAGAAGAAATGAGAGAATTTTATTGATGTTTAACTGCAACAACACACAAAGTGTGACTCTGAACTTGTGCTTTTATAGCTAGGAATTGAGATAACAAACTAACTAATTATTCACAGCTCATAGTTGAGCAACAAACTCATCAACCAATTAATTCGTTAACTAAGTAGTGAAAATGTAAACAGTGATAACTAACAGTGTTAACTAGTTAACTAACTAATGAACTAATTTGTATTTGAACATACCCCCTCAAGCTGAAGGGTGCATGACATTAAGCACACCAAGCTTGCTGAGAGGATGCAAATGTTGAGTTTGAGTCAAGCCTTTGGTCAATAGGTCTGCAACTTGATATTGAGTAGGAACATGGACAATGTATATCACCCCTGCTTTGATCTTGTCTTTGATAAAGTGGCAGTCAATTTCAATATGCTTAGTCCTTTCATGAGAGACTGGATTAGCTGCAAGCTGAATAGCTGACGTACTGTCACTAAAAAAAGTCACATGCACCTGAATAGGAACTCCTAACTCAGTAAATAACCCCAACAACCATGTGATCTCAGATACAGCTGAAGCCATGCTCCTGTATTCGGCCTCAGCTGAGCTCCTAGAGACAATGTGTTGTTTCTTAGATTTCTAGGACATCAAGGAATCACCAAACTTCACCACATAACCTGTAATAGACCTTCTAGTATTTGGAAAACTAGCCCAATCAGAGTCACACCAACAAGTTAACATAGTGACAAGTTTAGCTTGCAACCAAACACCTTGGCCTACTGTGCCTTCAAGTATCTTACTACTCTTGTAGATGCTTCCCAATGCGACCTTTTAGGAGACTGCATGAACTGATTGAGAGTTTGTACTGCATAGCTAATGTCAGGTCTAGTGATATTGGCATAAAAAGGCTTTCCAACTAATCTATGATAAGCTGTAATGTTATGAAGGACCTCATCTCCAGTAATCCCATTCACCAAATCATATTCCACTGAGGTGAGTCTTAGGTTTGATTCAAGAGGAGTGAGAGCGCACCAGTGATCCCTGCATCAACAATAAGTTCTAAAACATACTTCCATTGATTCAAAACAACTCCCTTAGAGGATCTTAACACTTCAATTCCCAAAAAATATCTGAGTTCCCCTAGATCTTTTAACTTGAATTGTTGATGTAGATTCTCCTTGGCTTCTGTGATCAGCTGAGCATTGTTACCTGTGATTAATAAATCATCAACATAAACTAGGACAATGACAAGTCCTTTATTTTTCTTGAGAGTAAAAAGAGAATAATCATGTTCACTCTGATTGAAACCAGCAGACAATAAGGCAGTAGTAAGTTTTAAGTTCCATTTTCTAGAGGCTTGTTTAATCCCATATAATGACTTAGGTAACTTGCAAACTTTTGTCTCCCTTGGCTTTCTGAAACCTTCAGGCATCTCCATATATACCTCCTCATCTAGATCACCTTGGAGAAATGCATTGTAGACATCCATTTGATAGAGATTCCAACCCTTAGACACTGCTAGAGCAATCACACATCTAACTGTGACCATCTTTGCAACTGGGGAAAAAGTATCATGATAGTCCAATCCTTCTTGCTGACTATATCCTTTAGCAACCAGCCTGGTCTTGAACCTTTCCACTTCATTTGCTCTATATTTCACCTTATACACCCATTTAGATCCCATTGTATGCATCCCTGGTTGTAAATCAACTACCATCCAAGTTTTGTTATCTTCAAGGTCCTGTATCTCTTGCTTCATGGCATGTATCCATCTATCATCTTTGACTGCTTGTCTGAAGTGTTTGGGCTCTACAGAATCAGACACTTTACTTAGATAGCCTCTATAAGATGGTGTTAAGCTGTCATAACATGGAGATTTAATCAAAGGATGCCTAGTACTACTTTGCTTCTTGCCAACAGTAGTATAATTATTCATCCAAGTAGGTTCTTTAGTGCTTCTTGTGGTCCTTCTCATGGAAGGATCTGTAGTCACAATAGGAGTCTGATCAGAAACAACTTGTAATGGAGAATTCTCACAAGTGAATTCTTCTGAAATCTCACTAGCATGCTGAGCATTCACACTGTCCAACACAACACTGTTTTCAATATGAGGATCCATAGCTGTATCAGTATGAGCACCTCCATCATTTAGATTGAAACAATTATCCAACTCTAAAAGAGAGTTAGAAACAGTGAATGGTGGCTGTGTCTGTGGCATCACTTGTGCTAAAGGGAAAAAATCTTCCTGAAAAATCACATCTCTATGTACAGAGATCTTATTGTATTTAATGTCCAACAATATATAACCCTTTTGAAGCTCTGAATATCCTATGAGAATAGCAGGGACATAGCTTTCTACAAACTTATCACCTTTTGGCAATACTAAGGCATGACAAAGACATCCTAATGTCCTTAAACGAGAGACAGAAGGTTGTTTGGCATACATTATTTCACAAGGAATTTTGTTCTCAATGGAAGATGAAGGTAACTTGTTCATTAAGTAGACACCAACCTTAATACAGTAGCCCCAAAACTGAATAGGCAAATGTGATTGGAATCTGATAGCTCTAGCAATGTTGAGAATGTGTCTGTATTTCCTCTCTATCACACCATTTTGTATGTTAAATTAGGTCTTGGGCCTAACTCACACCCCAAAAGCTAGCTCAAAGGGAGGAGGATTGCCCAAGCATTATAAGGAGTCCACCTATCTCATTAACCACCGATGTGGGACTTTTGTCATTCTTTAACACCCCACCTCACGCCCAGTGCTTAGCATCTGGTGCATGGGAAATTTTGATTTTGTGGGCCCCAACATCGAGTGAGACAGGCCCTGCTCTGATACCATGTTAAATTAGGTCTATGTGAGGACAACTAGTTTGGTGTAGAATGTCTAGCTCCTGAAATAACTTTGTGCTTTGAGAGTTAAAGAACTCAGTACCATTATCAAACCTCACATCTTTAACATGAGAATCAAATTGAGTCTTGACCATTAACAGAATATTTTTTATGGCAACAATGGTTTCAAATTTCAATTGCAACAGGTAGGTCCATACAAACCTACTATAGTCATTTACAATTGTTAGAAAATAGTGTTTCTTATCCATAGTAGGGGTCTTATAGGGGCCCCAAACATCCATGTGAACAACATCAAAACTTAAAGATGCTCTAGAGCTACTGATAGGGAATGCAAGTCTAGTTTGCTTAGCTAAATGGACAAATTGAACATTTAGAAAGGACTTCACTGTCTTTATTGTTATGAACTAGCTTTAAAATCTTTAGGACTTGAACAGAAGGATGTCCAAGCCTTCTATGCCACAGATCAACATCTGTGACTATTGCTCCTGCAGTAATCACTTTCTTCTGACATGTAACTTCTTGCTTGTGTGGTGGAATTTTACCCTTGAACATGTATAAACCTCCATCTTCTTTACCAATCCCCTTCACCTTGCCACTGAAGAGGTCTTGAAACACACAAAAGTCAAGATAGAATGATACAAAACAAGACAATTCCCTTGTGATTTTTGAAACTAATAATAGGTTGAATTTGAAGTCTGCAACATGGAGAACATTCTTCACTGTCTTGTTATCAAACACAGATGCCTCACCAATGTGACTAATGTCTACCTTGTCTCCTGTAGGCAAGTGTACCTAGTTCTTCTATGATTTAGCTAACACCTAACTTTTTGTGAGTGAATGATTGTCTGCTATAATGAGATGAGTTGCACCAGAGTCTATGATCCAATCCTGAGTGAAATTATTTGACATTAAACAAGTAGTTATACCTACCATGTTGACCTGCTTAGAGTCTTGTCCTTCTTTGTTTAACATGTTTAGTATCTGCTTGTATTCATGATCTGTGAATGCATGACCTTTTGCCAAGAAAGCCCTGCTCTCATCTTGATTAGTGAAAGTCCTTTGAGAGTAATCACAATGGCTACCATATGCATTGTTTGTTGAGTTCTATCCTCCATAATCATTAGAGTTTCCTGCATTTCTCAAATTCACATTGTTAGTAGAGGACTGTCTACCATAACCACCTCAATTGGTAGAGTTTGATGCACTGCGTGTGTTGCCATTTCCATAGCCTGATCCTGACTTTCTCCTTTGCTTCTAATCCTCTGGGTAACCAATCAACTTGTAGCAATTCTCCGTAGTGTGACCAGTGAAATGACAAAAGTCACACCTCTTCCCTTTGTAATACTCTCTTCCTTGATTTTTATTCACATTAAGTGCTATTGATTCTGGTTTCTCTTAACAACAATTAATGAATGTTGAATCTCATCTTCAATAACCATAGCATAAGCCTGATTAATGGAAGGTGTAGTTCCCTTCAACAAGATCTGTCTCCTAGCTTGATCATAAGAGTCATTTAAACCACTTAAAAACTGAATTAACCTCTGTTGTTGCAGATGATCAGCATAATCTTTCGATTGAGGACATGTACAACAAGGATATGGTATCACAACATCATATTCACTCCATAATGTTTTCAATTTAGTGAAATAATGTGATACAAAATTTGTACCTTGTGTGAGTGTGGTGAGTTCCCTATGCAGCTGATAGATCCTCATTATGTTCACCTTGTCAAATCGCTCTTTCAAATCTGCCCAAACTGAAAATGCAGTAGTTGCATACACGATTCCACTGAGTAGATCATCACTAACAGTGTTCATCAGCCAGGACAATGCAATCGCGTTGCATGTTTCCCATTGTTTATGAAGCTCATCCTTGTACAATCCTCTAGTACAAGCTCCAGTCACAAAACCAAACTTTCTCTTCCCTAGAAGTGCAATCCTCATCAACCTGCTCCAGATCCCATAGTTCTCTGATCCAGTCAATTTTATGGGAATTAATACAGCTCCTGAAGCGTCTGATGGTCCGATGTACAGAGGATCGTTTTGATCGATTTTAGGCGCCATTGATGAATGCTCAAAAGAAAAAATATTGAAGAAGAAGACTCTGCTCTCGTCTAAGACTTCTGCTCATACACAACCAACATCGATTGCTCAGAGCTCTGATACCATGTGAAAACTGTGAGCTAATGAGCTCATCAATTCATTGATGAATCTGGACAGAAAACTGAATGTAGAAGAAAGGAGAGAATTTTATGATGTTTTACTGCAACAACACACAAAGTGTGACTCTCAACTTGTGCTTTTATAGCTAGGAATTGAGATAACAAACTAACTAATTATTGACAGCTCATAGTTGATCAACAAACTCATCAACCAACTAATCCGTTAACTAAGTAGTGAAAATGTAAACAATGTTAACTAACTCTAATGAACATTGTTAACTAACAGTGTTAACTAGTTAACTAACTAATGAACTAATTTGTATTTGAACAGCTAAGAAGGTTGATCCGAAGGAAAGAGTAAAATAAAGCCAAATGGCATTTTTAGAACTAAAAAAATAATTTTAACTTTATTTTTTTGCTCAGTCTATTAATGAAAAAAAGTAAATATACACAAAAGAATATGTGCACTATTTAATAAATTCACGCTAAATGACATGGTAACATAGTTGGATTACAAGCTTCTTACTCACAATTACACTATACATGGACGAACACATTCAGTGTTACAATAATTTTCTCAAACGAAAGATAGACGCAAATATCTTTTTATCTATAGGCGATTACAAACCTTTTAGTACACAGTTTTATTACGTTAGTCAACAATAATAGGTGTTTTGTCTTTAAACTATTGATAACCTTAAAAACATTCTTTTATTTAACTAACTAAACTTAGATATATCTATGATTTGCTACATGACCTAGTAAGTGATCTCAAACTCTTGTATAAACATGCGATTCTTGATAAAAAAGACAAAAGAAGTGTTGAAAACACCCTTAAACTTGTCGAAAAAGTGGGAATGCATTTCACTCATATTGCAAGATCGGGGGAGTATTTAAGTTCAGTTAATCAAGTAAAATGGTGTTTTTAAGACTATTAATAGTTTGATGATAAAGCTAATAATTCACTCTGAATTTAAGATTGTTTTTCAATACCTCTCTCATTTCTTTCCATGAAGCAAATAATCTTTTTATACCAAACATAAATCTTTTTTACAAAATTTTAAAATTCTAAATCACATTTTTTTTAAAGACAATTTGAAGTTGGCTGTTTTTTTTTTTTTTTGAACTGATTTTTTTTTCCCGAAAACAATGTTGGCTGAGTTACCATCCTTTTTGGAATGGTAAGACAAACTTTAAAATCAAAGGGTAAAAAAGGTTTTTAAAAAAAGTGAATACATAAATGGGCCCCACAAGGTAAAAATAAAATAAATGCGAATTGTATGTTGGGAAAGAAGGGGAATAAAATGCCTGAAAATGGAATTCGCATGCTTTCTGTTTATATTTCCATGACAACGATATTCGACGTACAGATATCCGCCACGTGTCTGTTATTCGAAATCAGACAATTTTTTCAGTCAGTTAAACGTCGCTGTCTCAATAAGATAAAGCAGAAAGGACAAAGGATCGACAAGTCGGCGGCTGCCGCCATGTC
>NW_006239060.1:1158643-1169514 GCF_000226075.1 Solanum tuberosum | reverse complement strand
AGAAAAATGTACCAACAGGCCGGCGGCTGCCGCCATGTCGTGGTCGGCGTTAATGTCCGCAGGTTTTAATCAGGCAACCTTACTCTCTTTAACAACCTTTTCTCCACTGTTTTTTTTTTTATCAATAAAAGCAACAACCTAATACCTGTAATTTTCTGGATTTACAATAGTAGCATCAGACTATTATGTTCCTTTTAATTATTCAAGTTACTAATTAACACTGCGTATATTTTTATTTATTCATATTTAACTTAAAGTGAATATGATATTTTTTTCGACGGTTTGATTTGGTATGTTATTTTAAGAAAAAAAGAAAGATTTTAAAAATTTGTAATTTAAAACTATTGTTGATTGAAAAATATTTATGAAGAATAAAAAAATAAGAGTTTAATTGTTTCTAATTATAGTAAGATGACATTCTTTTTGGATTCGACCATAAAAAAATGAGTGTCATGTAAAATGAGATGAAACAAGTAATAATTTTGTGATTTGAAGTAATATAATAAAACTTCGTGTTTATAATATTATGATTGTTATATTAATAAAAGCTTGCCCTTTTTCAATTCGAAAAATATTGAAAAATAAAAATATTTTCTACTGTATTAGATTTTTTTAATTATTATTATCTAAATGAAATTAATGATGGATTACTATAAATCTATAATCTTCTAGATATGAAAATTAATGTTGGATTACAATATTTTTATTAGGAAAGAAAAGAAATAATATGTTTATTAGCAAATTAGATATTTTAGACTTAAAAATAACAATAAAGATATTTTTGGATCAAATATTAAAAAACACGAGTATTATTTTTGAACAAAAGTATTGACAATTAAAATTTTTTAAACCAAATTATTAACAAAAAATATTTTTATTTAATTTCACATAATTTAAAAATATTTTTATCTCTCTTCTTTTATTAGATGCTCTCCCTGTCTCTTTTTACTTGTCAATTTTGATAAATCAAGAAAAAATAATTTTTTTTACCTATCATACCCTCAATTAATTACTTTGAAAAAAAGTAAAACTTTTTGAAAATCTTAAATTTTTGATTCACCACTTCATAATTAGTAAGGGTAAAATGGTAAACTTACTATGTCAATAATTATTTTTTTAATAAATGTATTAATTAAAAAATAAATAAGTAATTAAAAATAGAAAAAATATGTGCTAAAATTATTGAATTCTGATGAACTCGTAGTTTAGGTTCTAAATAATTGATGGGAATGGATGCTGGGTTTATAAATGGTAATCTGTGTTGGAGTGATCATTGGCATTGACCCCTTTACATGACTCTTCATGTTAAATGAAGTAACTCTACTCAAATGTCTTTTTTGCCCCTCTCTCTTTGCTGCTTGCTGCCAAAAAGTACTCAACAAAAATACAGTGGTGTTTTCCATCTGGCGACCAAAAAAGAAAAAGAACAAGAGAAAGACAATGGTGTTATGAGATATACTTCTATTTTTTTTTATTTGGTGTTCAGTATCTGTTCGTGTTGTGTAGGGTCCTATTCAAAGGAAAACACTTATTATCAAGGATTTTTCAATATTCAAAGGTCGAATCGAAGACTTTTTCATTTACTGCACCACATCGGTCCATAGACTTTCTTATCAATAAAAAAGAAAAGAAAAAAGACTTTCTTATTAATTTCTCAATTACACATTTTATATTTAGTTCTTGTTACTTCTATTTATTTTATTTAATAAAACATTTGTTTAGGTCACTACATTTGTGAGCTTGTCTTTTAGCTCATCCAAAGATAAAATTTTCTTTAATCTAGTAAATTTGGATACTTATCAGGTCATATCACATGAAATTGGTGTCAATGTTTGCTTAAATAATAATTTTACTGAAATTTAACTTGCTAGTGAAAGGTCTGTGTTTATGACATAAAGTTCCAATTCAAATAAGCCATTTTAATGCAGTTGCTATTCTTGGAAAACATAAATGATTCACTGTATTTTTTGTCGTTGAAGAAGAGGAAAAACATGTTACCTTTTTTCTTTTTTTTCCATTCTTCTTCACGCAAGAACAAAGCTAGCAAGCAACCAATCAAGAAAAAAGGAAAAAATCTGCATGTGTTTCAATTTCAATTTATATGACATATTTTTTTTATAGTCGGTGTAAGTTTAACAAAATGACACATTTCTTTGATCTTCAAAAACACATTTTACCATTTGATAAGAAGATTTACAGCACACAAACATCTATGACTTTTTTTTTTTGTTGATAATTGTGGTGTTCGAACCAGCTTTCGTGCACTTTGACTAATTTCACGAAATATCTATAATCGCCAACCAGTAACATAGATCATATATCATGTAATTCTATGCACCAAAGCTAAGACAGATTGAAAGAATTACCTACTATTGTAATTTTGTCTCTACTGAAATTTGAACATGAGATCTTATGTTCTCAACCTACTTTAGTGTTTTTTTTTGGATCAGAAGTATTAAAAATCTTTGTATTTTTGAATATGTATCATTTAAATTGAAACGAAATAATAATTTATCATAAAAAAAATAGGTAGAGAAGCTTTAAAGGACAGACAGACAAAAAGCCATAAAAAGGGCAAATCGGTCATTTGACCATAAGGGGTACAGAACGTAGCATGTTAACAGTAAAGCAAATCTCTGCAAACAAAAAACTGTCTTTTTGATTCCTTCTTTCTCTTTCATTTTTCAAGACAGACATGTTTATGATTTTCTCCCTCTTAAATACCCCTTCTTTATCACCACTGTTTCATTGTCATTTCTCAAACTTCACAATTTTCTAAAGCAAAATGGCTTTCTTCTCTAAACTCTCTGTTCTTGTTCTGACTTTGTGTTTTTATGCTTATTTCATCATGTTTGTTGTTTCTCAGCCTTCTGCTCTCAACATGGTGGAACAAGAAGCAGTGTACAATGTTCTTGAATCCATTAACTCTGATGTCTCTTGGCGTTCCCTTTTCCCTGATGATCTCTGTTCTTCTTCCCCACATGGGGTTATTTGTGATTACTTTGTTTCCACTACAAACTCATTTACTCCTCATGTAACTGAGATTAGTCTTGGTTATGTTTCAGATTATGCTCCTAATCCACCTTGTACTCCTAATAGCACACTTAATGCTTCCCTTTTTACCCCTTTTTCTTATCTAAGAAAGATCTTTGTTTACAAATGTTTTACTGAAAATGAGGTTTCTTTGATTGACTTTGGATCTTTGCCTTCTTCTTTGGAGGAGGTGGTTTTCTTGGAGAATCCAGGTCTTGTTGGTTCTTTAAGTGATAAAGTTGGAAACTTGATGAGTTTGAGGAGGTTGGTTTTGAGTGGGAGTGGTGTTTATGGGGAAATCCCAAATGGAGTTGGTGGTTTGGTCAATTTAGAGCAGCTGACTTTATCAAGAAACAAGATTAGTGGTGAAATTCCAGTGGGGTTGATGACATTGAAGAAACTCAAGATTCTTGATTTGAGTCAAAATGAGCTTGAAAGTAGTGTTCTTGAATCTATAGGGAACTTTACTCAACTTTTGAAACTTGACTTGAGTTACAACAAGCTTACTGGGAAAATCCCTCAAAGTTTGAAGGGTTTGAAGAGTTTGGAGTTTTTGGACTTCAGTTACAATAACTTTTCCAATTCTGGGGTTCCATTGTTTTTGGCTGAGATGTCTAGTTTGAAGGAAGTCTACTTAAGTGGAAACTATCTTGGAGGGGAAATTCCAGAAATATGGGAGAATCTTGAGGGTATTGTGGGGCTAGGATTATCAAAAACAGGACTAGTTGGGAACATTCCTGTTTCTATGGGGGTGTACTTGAAAAACATATGTTATTTGGGGCTTGATAATAACAAGCTGGAAGGGGCATTGCCTGAAGAGTTTGGGGCATTGGAATATGTGAATGAGTTACATTTGGAGAACAATAATTTGAGTGGTAGACTTCCATTCTCTCCAAAATTTGTATCCAAAGTTGGAGAAAAGTTGAAGTTGGGAGGCAATCCTCAACTCTGTGTAGATGAAGGCTTGAGAATATCTAATGTTAGTGTTAGCTTGAGGCTACTAAAAATGTGCAACAATGCTATTAGTGCCAAATTTGTCCCATTCTCTGGGGCATCTTTAGTACTGGTGCCTGTTTCCCATGTTGTCTTTTTTCTTGGAATTTTGTTTCTCCTGTGCTAGTAGACAATCTTGGACATATACTGACTAATGACTTTTTAAGTATAGGGAAATTTTGGATTGTGTTCTGATATAGCACTTGTTGATAGAAACTTTTCGGTTTTAGTAGAGTTTTCTTTCTGCATTTTTCCTGTTGTGTGTTCACAAGATGAAAGAAGCTAAGAGGTGTAATTATAAAGTTAAGGAAGATTCATATAGTTTGTAATTGCAATGTATTGAATGTTGCATTTTCCAGTGTATTGTTTATTGAGTGCATAAATGACAAATCATATTATCAATGGAAAAATCTATTAAGAAGCAAATGTAATATGGATACAAGGTAATGATGTATTGTGCTATGATAGATTCAGAGTAAAAAAGAAGAAAAAAAAAGACTAGGAAGAATAGTTTCTAATTATCAAAACAGGTGCCCATTTTTTTTACTTGACTACACAAAAAAATTGACTGATTTTGAGTCCATGTTAAGTTGTTGTTTTGCTCACTACTCTTTATCTATCTCATTGTTTCTTGAACTTAAAGTGGAATTGTCATATTCTGTGTCTTGTCCAGGATCCATTGGTGTTGTACTAGAGGATGATATGCCTTTTGATTTAGAGGTCCGGGATGAGCTCCCGGAGCTCACTCCACCATCCTCCTTGGATTTCTTCCGTCTTGTCTTTTTAGGTATGTCCGGAAGGTCCCTTGCTGGAGAATCAGAGCCACCACCTGATCCAGGCCGGCTATGTCGGCTTGTTTTTGTACCATCAGACGACTCTTTATGTCGCCTGGTGCTCCTGGCTTTCTTTGGAGAACTACTACCCCCACTCCCATTTTCTGATGACGAATGACGCCTTGATGTCTTTGTCACTTCTGGTTGATCGTCGGGTAATGAAGAATTTGCATTCTTGTACTTTTGGTTCGCATCTGCATCTGCAATTCAAGAAGAGTCGCAATAGAATCAACTTGAATTTCTTTCATCTCATGTCGGTTTTTCAAATGGTACACAAACGAACCATCTCACACAAAGTTCTATTTTGTAACGTTACATTTGTCTGTATCGACGATTATTAGACTATGGATACAAAGTGGATTTATATAGTCGACCCCATCATATGGTAACCATATGAAAAGTGGAAAGAAAATTACCTTCAGAAGCACATGATCTATTATCTGGATGATCATTAGCATCAAGTGGAGGACCCAAAGGGGCTGTATGAAATTTCCCTGGTTCTTTAAATTCTTTCATCTGCCACAACACATTCATTTTATAATTACCAATAAAAACACTATCCTAAAATAATAATCATAATAATAATTACCCAGCTGGGAGATTCAATGGATGGTCCATCCCATCCAATATGGGCGACATGTTTTACATCAGTAGGAAGTCCAATCTGCATTTCTGGTTCTTTTTCCTCTTCTGACACATTTTTTATTAAATCAATCAATTAACCGCAATATACCAATCGTATCATAATGTAACAATAACAATAACTATAACAATCGAAATTTCTCACCAAACATCTGAGAAATACCCAAGGCCTTTAAAAAACCTTTCACCTTTGCGGCCATTCTTCTTCTAAATGCTACTAAAGAAGATGTTTGCTTTCACTCAAAATCGTGCATTTGTTTCTCCAATCTAAAATAAAATAAGACGATGGTGACGATACGAATAATATGACTAAAAATTCATATATATAAATAGAAATTAACCTTCTTCAGTAGGATTGAAGAAATTCAGCAAATTTGCGATGTGTATTAGGGAAAAAGATACTCAAAATGCAGATAAAAATTCAAGAAATGGACTCAAACCCTTGAGAAAAAAAATATTTGGGTTCGAATCCTTTCTAAGTATGATAAAAGCAAAACGATGTTAAAGCAATCCTTTCATCCATTCAATGGCACTCAATTGCAAGACATTGTTAACCAGAAGCATATCGATAATTCAGGAACTGAAAATTAATTACTATTATTTTTCTTTCATATTTGTTAATAATTTTTTTTTATGATTTTAGGACAGTTTCTTTAAATGTTTCATTTACTCTTATTGACTTTTCATTTGTCCTCGATATATACCTAAACTTGCATGGTCATACATTTTTCTTTCTTTTGTTACGTTTTTTTTCACTCAATATTTGATGTTTATATTGGAGTATGATTAAATTTGAATTGACACATTGCAAGGTTCATTAGTAAAACGAATATAAAATTTAATAATAAAGGTGAAATAAATACAAATTGATAAATTATTTCTTGATTTTTCAAATTGAACAACCAAGTTTTAAAAAATATTTTTAATATAATGATCAAGTACCAAAGATGAACGGAGGGAATAGTACTTGAAAGTACACTTAGACTGTTGGTTTGTTTAAAAAAAAAAGAGAATAGTGGGCTAAAGGCCCAAAGCAGCGAAGGGCTGTGGCAAATTAACGAAAAAAGAAGAAGAAGAAAGAGAACAGGGAGTAGGGATTGGGAAATCAGCGTACAACAATAATAAAGGAAGAAAGCAGTTTGAATAGATAGAGAAGAAAGAGAGGCAGTGCGAAGCAAGGGGGGTATACATAGAAAGAAGAGAAGGATTCAACAGATTTAAACAGGTTGAGGTAAATCGTATTCCTTTACACCTTCACCTTGATCCTTAACAGCCTTGCCACAATCTTTAGTAGCTTTGCCATGAGAAATTCTTAGTCTAGAAAATCTATTTCGGATGCTGAAGTTTTATTATCGGAGACAACGAGTTAGACAGTAAGTTGTAATTTGGGACAGAAGTAAATGAACAAGTTATGTAAATTGGCTGACGTTAGGAGATTGTGCATCAATGAAAATTACTTATGACCTAGGATAATTATAATTTAGCAATTTGATGGACAAGAAGATCCAAAAATGGTTGAAAAATATTTATCTTAGTTTATGAATTAGCCTTAACAAGGAGATTAACTCGAAATTGATATGAATGTGTTTATAGATTGATTAAAGGAATTCGTACGGATCACTAGAGTGATGAGCTTGGTATTTCGGCATGAGTACTGTGAGTAGTAATCTTACCACAATTTGTTTTTCACAAATTTCATGATTTTTACATGGTTTATAAAGTAAATGTGTTACCGACTGTTTTGAACTTGCATGTGGGACAAGTCTTTTACTGATATGATACTGAAAAGATTATTTGAGATGATCTCATTCTTACAAGATATGATTATTGTTATTGAAAAGGTTTTATACTTATTTGAGAAATAGTATTTTGACAAGTGATTGTTAAACTTTGAAATGATATGATTTGATAAGATTTAAATGCTCTGTTCGATTTTGAAATGCTTCTACTGATTACAAGAAAAATATAAATGGGAGTAGACCTTGATGAATCCCGTAGCTAACGGCGGGTTCGTTAGACCTGGTGCACCTTGTAGTTACTGATTTCTGATAAAGCCCTTGCTAGTGGGAAGGTAGAACTAGTATACTGTTACTGATATCCCTCTTGTAGGGATCTACTGATATGAATATTTAACTCCTTTATGAGGAGTTCACTGTTATTGGTTACTTCTTAAAGAGAAGGCCACACTGATTACATGATTCATCTTTGGAAACCTCCCAACAATAAGATTTGATATGGAAATGTTTTTCTGAATTTACTATTAAGTATTTACATTGATTTTGCTTATATGAGGCAAATAAGATTGAATATTGTTACTGTTTCTGAAAAGACATTATTATATGATTTTGATTATTATACTAGCAATGTTTTCTGACTTGTCCCTTATTAAAAATGGTTGTGGTTAAGTGTTTATTACTCACTGAGCTAGCGTCTCACTCCTCGCTAATTGTTTTTACAGAGAACTCAGGTGGTATTGAAGAGGATTTCATTAACTAGAAAGTGTGATTTGGTAGAATCTAGTGAGCCTCGCATTGCTTCGCGTGGCAAGAGAACTATTGATTTGCTATGGTTTATTTAGTTTCTTTAAAAACTCTTAGAGTCGCTCCATTTGTCATTCCTTTTATTTGAGTCATGATTAGCCCTTCGTATTGTAGTCAAGTGACCAGTTGGAACTTGTTTTTGTAATTTGGAGATGAATTGTGTTTATGGCGTGACAATTAGATCATTGAAGGATATTATGTTGTGGCTTGTAGTTGCTATTGGCTGTGTTGTGAATTTCTGAGATAGAAAAAATTCAGGATAGGCCTAAAACAAGGAAACTTTGCCCGATTTTCTGTAGATTTATGTTAAGGCTTGCTTTGGGATTCTTTCCCCTTAGCGCCGGTCACAGACCTAATTCAGGTCGTGACATTGGTCCTGTATGTTATAGTTGGCATAACTCCGTTGATGTAACTCCTAACAAACTTCCTGATTGTTTCCTGATTATGGGCAATTTTTCCTTTAGATCAGTGTCCAAGGTTTCAAGGTTGATGTGTGGATTGTTGAGAAGAGGAAGTTTTTGTTCTAGAAAGAGAAGTACTTGTGTAATTCAAGCATCTGCTTCTCAGGCTACGGTTTTCGTTGAAGCTTCAGCACCATCAAGTGCCACCACCAGTGACTCCCATAAGAAAACAGTCTATCTCTTGAACTGTTATTTTCAAAATAATCATAAGCAGCATGAGACAAGAAAAATCTGTGATAATTTCTTTCATTATCACATTAAGAAGTAATTGTTTCCCTTACCAGAAATGATTTTCATGGGATAAATTATATGATTATTTAAAGCCACTCTGCTGCCACATTTGATTCCCATCTTCCTCTTTTCCCTTAAGGTGAAGCTGCTTTGATCCTGATTAGACACGGTAAGTCTATGTGGAATGAAAAAAACTTGTTCACTGATTATGTAGATGTGCCCTTTGACTACAAAGGGTGTGGAAGAGGCCGTTGAAGCTGAGAAATGAATTAGCAATATATATACATGTCGACATGATCTTTACTTCTGCTTCGATTCGTGCTAAATAATTATCATGCTTGCATGACTCAGCACTATCGCAAGAAGGTAATGTTGTTAAAGCTTGTAACATTAGGATTTATCTTACTTCCATTTCACAAGGATAAGCTTGTAAAGATCTTTCATTTTTTTTAGTTAGAGTTCTTTTTTGATTGTTGTGTCTTCTGAAACTTTAGGCATTACTCTACCAAGGAAAATTAGCCGAATGAAAGGTTTGTTTTGAGGAAATACTTAAATGAGCAAGGGAGGTGGTTTTGAAAGTGCAATGGCCTGATATTATGAAAAATTCTGGTTTTACTGACTCTGTACTCCCACTTAGCTCGAAACTGGTTTTCACAAACTCAAATCCCTTCCTGCTGCTTCGAAATCTACCTTATATTCATTAAAACTTTTTATATTTTCATGGGTGAATTTGCAGGTCAGAAATGTGGTTCTTCACTAAGTGTTTCCGGCGCACACATGGATTTGGTGTCATCGACACGCAAGGTCTTTTAAAATCATCAATATTTAACAAATCAACTGTTGATCAACCATTTTCTTCCCATTTTTCAAGTACATTCGCAGTGGAAAGAACAGTCAAAATACTGTAAGTGTTTCTAAACCTATATGCAATTAGATCTCATTTATATCTCTTTGCCATTTGATTTCTATCATAAATAATATAAAAGGCACCTTGTGGTATATAAAATCGGTGAAGCACTTCTATTGTGGTGTTATACATCTAAGTTGTTGCTACCCTTGCAGCCTCTGTTCTTTGTTCTTCTGCAGCCAGAAAGACTCCTAAAGTTGGAGCAACACTTCCAACAACCAACATTTCTCACCCATCGAACATGTACTTAGTGTAGTATGTCTTGCTCTTTTTGAAGTTGATAATGTTGGATTGTAACCATGTTACTAATCCTCCCAGCACCTGATTTTGTTAAGAAGGTCCTAGTTGCTTAGTAAATGGACAAGGAGTTGGTCAGCCAGGTATCAAGGGCCAAGAGTGAGTATCAAACCTATCAATTGTTTTACTTTACTACGCGTGTTATTAAATGCATAATTTTGACTTTTACACTTTCTTGGCATTTTTTTTATTTCTGCTGCCTCAGTTATTACGCCACAATTCTGTTTTAACATGATAATTTTTATTCTTCTACTGTCTCTTTTTTTTCTTGCCTGCTTGATCCTTCTATTGGTACTTTCTCTTGCACCAGCTATACCTTAACATAATTTCAGGTCTTACTTTTCGAGAATTATGGAAGTGAATATGTCACCAACTATGCCTCCTGCACACAACCTTCCGTCCAAAACTGATTGAGCACCCGAATTTGGCAACATCCATACAGTATGAAATTTCTAGTTTACGTGTAAGTTTCTCTTTTCTGAACAACTTATATTAATGTGCTCCTAGATGTGTTCATTGGTCACAAACCAAGTATCATACTCACTAGTAGTTACATGGTGTTCCTGGGATACCTCATAACTATTGCTCTAAACGTTACACACCTTGAAAGAGATTTAATTATTATCTTTTTATTATATAGTAGTTATAGATGCTTTTCTATTTAGTTGTTGGCCTGACTTTTATATTTATTTGGTTTTACTACAAAAATTAGGTTTATATTAAGAAGTTCCAAAGTTCCAGTTTTCTCCTGGGGTGCTTTGAGAGAAGCGGCCTCGGGGTAAAGGGGGGTGCCTCGAGGCAAGTGGTCTCGGGGAAAAGGGGTGCGGGAGCCTACCTAGAGGCAAGTGCGGTTCTCCCTAAAGGCAAAAATGCCAAGGTCGGAGGGGGTGGGGGTCTGCCTCGAGGCAAGAGGACAAAGGGCGGAGGAGGGGGG
>NW_006239060.1:1149318-1149630 GCF_000226075.1 Solanum tuberosum | reverse complement strand
GGGGGACCGCCAGAAACAGGAGGCCTAGGGGCAGAAGGGGAGGGGACTGCCTGAGGTAGGCCACCTCGGGGAGAGAGAGGAGGGGCTGCCAGAGATAGGCGGCCTCGGGAGAGAGAGGAGGCCTCAAGTGGCCTTGGGGTGAAAGATGAGGCAACTTGAGGCAGGCGGCCTCGGGGAGAGATAGGAGGGGCTGCATGAGGCAAGCAGCCTCGGGGAGAGAGACGAGGGGACTACCTGAGGCAAGTGGCCTCAGGGAGAGATATGAGGGGGACTACCTGAGGCAGACGACCTCAGGGCGAGAGAAGAGGGGGA
>NW_006239060.1:1148878-1149045 GCF_000226075.1 Solanum tuberosum | reverse complement strand
CAGGTGGCCTCGGGGTAGAAGGGAATGGGGGACCGTCAGAGGCAAGCGGCCTCGAGGTAGAAGGGGAGGGGATTGCCTAAGGTAGGCGGCCTCAGGGAGAGAGAAGAGGGGGCTGCCTGAGCCAGACAACCTCGCGAAGAGAGAGGAGTGGGTGCCTAAGGCAGGCA
>NW_006239060.1:1148201-1148676 GCF_000226075.1 Solanum tuberosum | reverse complement strand
CGACAGAGGCAGGCGTCCTCGGGGAAGAAGGTAGGGGGGACCGCTGGAGGTAAGCGGCCTCGGGGATGGGGGATCGCCGGAGGCGGGCGTCCTCAGGGAAGAAAGGGAGGGGATTGCCTTAGTCGGGGCGAGAGAGGAGGGAGTGCCTCAGGCAGTCGGCCTCGGGGAAAGAGAGGGGGGGACTGCCGGAGGCAGGCGACCTCAGGGCGAGATAGGAGGGGGATGCCTGTGGCATGCAGCCTCGGGGAGAGAAAAGAGGGGGTAGCCTGAGGCAGGCGGCCTCGGGGTGAGAAAGGAGGGGACTGCCTCAATCAGTTGGCCTCGGGGTGAGAGAGGAGGGGGATGCCCGCGTGGCGAGAGAGGAGGGAACTGCCTGAGGCAGGCGGCCTCGGGGCTAGAGAAGAGGGGACTGCTTGAGGCAGGCGGCCTCAAGGCGAGAGAGGAGGGGAAGGGCGGTGGGGGAACCCGCTCGAGG
>NW_006239060.1:1083651-1147814 GCF_000226075.1 Solanum tuberosum | reverse complement strand
GCCTTGAGCAAGCAGACGGCCGACTCAAGGTTGCCTCGAGTGTCAGAAACATGATTGAGACATGAAGTTTTGAGGATTTCCATTACTGTGGCTACACCACCCTCCCAAGACGTCACTCGTTGAATTCCACTGGGTATGTTGTTGTTGTTGTAGGATACCTTATATCCTACAGATCCACGAGGATGTACCATGACTTGAAGAAGTGGACTTATTTATAGCTCCGGCCTTAGCATTAATGACATGAAAGCCTGCTACATCAATTTGAGATCCTGTAGTAATAAAAACGGATTAAAAGAGTTGCCATAAAATTTCTGACAGAGCTCTCAGACCTTCAAAAGTCATGACTTTGCTTTTGTAATTGTAGATTGCTTTACAACAATTGGCACCATACGATTTTAGCATCCCTAACATATGATAGAGGAGGATCATTGGTTATTTAATGTTTTCAAAAACCTTTTCAACAAGCCTTGAGTACTTGAGAAAATCTTAGTATTTCATTTCATCTGCTTAAAGACGAGCAGTTTGAGGGCACTATTCAAATCTTAGAGAACATGTTTCTGGATTGACCTTGGAGGTGATAAACTTACCTACCCTTAACTGGAATTTCTTACAACAACTTTCAGCCTGATACAAGAAGCTTTTGTCAAGGTTCAATTAGTGAGATAGAGCTTGCTCACATTTCAAAGTAGGAAATAAAAATTCTTATGCGGATTGGAGTAGAACAAACTTTGTGTCCACAATTAGGGACATAGTTATTCTACGAGTCTTCCTTGAGAATGGTGTGATGTGACAGAAAATAAGAAAATTGAACCAAAGGCATATTATAGGCCATACAAATTTATAAGCGAGATATGTAGTGGTGTTAGTTTGGCACTTTCTTCGTGAAATTTATATGGTCGCTATGTGCATGAAACATGGACTATATAACTTGAAGAGGACTTAAAAGTATGGAAAGAAGAAGTCAACGACTATTGTTGGCACACACATAAGAAAGTTATGATCAAAGAATTGGTTGTGACAATGAAAGTCTTATGGATAAATCAGTGTTCTTAATGGCGCTCGCCATTCGCCAAAGGCGCAAAGGCGAGGCGAGCATGTCACGCCATTTCTTAGTGAGGCGCGGTGAGACCAATTAGGCGACGTGAGGCGACATGAGGCGACGTAATGGCGACTTGAATGGCGGCGCCTTTTAGTTTTAAAATTTTAAAAAGGTCTTGGACTTAATATTAGTCAAAACTAGGGGTTTTTTTTTCATATTTCCAAACTTGGGACTCAGTCGCGACTCTCTCTTCAACCTCGTGATTCTCTTCAACCTCGCGATTCTCTCGATTTTCTTCAACCTCGTGATTCTCTTCTTCTCCTTCAGTCGACTCTTCTTCTCTTACTTTCTTCCTCGCGAATTGAAAGGTATGGTCTCTTTTCTTTCTTCCTCTCTTCTCTTCTTCTCTTATGTTCAATTTCTTGTGAAGTGAATCTGAAATTCTGAAATCTGAAGTTCTGATACTACTGCTTTGCTGCCTTCTCTGCTCTGGTTTTTTACTCTGTTTCTTCACTGCTTTCTTTTTAGAGGTACCAAAGATAAAATACAAATGACGTTAAAAGACCCATTTAACTACTATTAGAATTATTTATTTGTTTTTGAAATTTTAATTTAATTTACTTGAATAATCAGTACTTAAGTATGCAAATTTCATTTACGTTTGGAATTTAGAAAAACATTCAAATTTTTGTTTTGATCTACAGTTCTACACCGTTTTTCCCTTTTTAAAATTTATCTTACATTTTTTTATTTTTTATAAAAATGGTATCATTTAAATTACATGTCATGTTAAATCATATATCACTGCTCTGTTTTTTTACTCTGTTTTCTTTGTTCACTATAAAATGTTACTGAATGCTACTGCTTTCACTGTGCTGTCTATTATTTTTTTTTAAAAATTAATTCTTCTATAGTAATTAATATAGTATCTGTTGTATTGTACAATAGTGAATTAAATGGCGGATGCTAGCAAAGAAAGAGACATTGAATGGAATTATGGTACTCAAGGAGCAACGAAAGATTCGGTTAATTGCAACTTTTGTGGGAGTACTTTTAATTGTGGAATAACTCGACACAAGCAACATTTAGTGGGTGGTTTCAAGAATGTTAAACAATGTACAGCTTGTCCGTCGGCGATTAGAGAAGAAGTAAGGGCTTATATGCAAAATAAAATCGCTAATAATCCCAAATTTCAAGTGAGGCTTCCGGAAGAATATATTGATATTGATGATGTTGATGATATGGATGAGTATGCGGAAATGATACCTCCATCCAAAACTCCAAAGATATCTTTTAGTGGAGGTGCAACATCCACCGCGCGGAATGTGACGAAAGGCCCTATGAATCTCTATTTTCCGCATAAATCAACACAAAAAGGAGGCTTTGAAAAAGGAGGAGGAATTGATGAAACAAAGAAAATTCTAAGAGAGCGTGCGGTAAGTGCTTTCGCGATATGGATTTATGATGCGGGGCTCCTTTTTAATTGTGTCAATCACAAATCATTTGATAAATTTATTGAGACAGTAGGACAACATGGCCCCGGAATGAAGTCTCCTACATTTCATGAAGTTAGAGTTACTCACCTAAAAAAAGAGGTGGAGAAAGTGGAAAAAATAGTTGATGAGCATAAAGTGCAATGGACAAACTTTGGATGTTCCATTATGATAGACAAATGGACGGCACGAAATGGTAAAATGATCACCAATATTTTGGTGAATTCTCCAATCGGTAGTGTATTTCTTGGTTCTGTTGATGCTAGCAATGAATCTACCGATTCCACCAAAATGTATAAGTTCTTTGAAAGCACTATTGAAAGAATTGGACTGGAAAATGTTGTACAAATTGTCACTGCTAATGCTAGTGAGAATGTTAAAGCGGAAAGCATGATGATGGGTGCATACCCACACATTTATTAGACTAAATGTGCCGCTCATTGCATCAACTTGATGTTTGGTGACATATTCAAGGTTAAGCCATATGCTTCCGGTAATATCACTCTCATATCCTCTAACTTTCTTTATAGTCAATATTTAATACTTATTCGCTACTAATAACTATAATCTCTTACCTTAACAGTTTTTAAGAAGGCCATCAGAATCCATTCTTACATTAGTCAAAGGCCATTGTTGTTAAACTTGATGATAAAATTCACCAAGGAAAGAAATTTGGTGAAACCGACCACGACAAGATTTGCAACGGCGTTCTTAACTTTGAGAGCTATGTACATACAAAGAAAAAACTTGAGAACTTTAGTCCTCTCAACCGAATAGACTTCAAGTAAATTTGCAAAGGAAATTTCGGGAAAGATGTTGCCAATCTTATTATTTCTGCCCACTTTTCGGATGATGTTGTTCGAGCACTTATAGTTTGTGCCCATTTGACAAAAGTGCTTCGTTTGGTGGATGGGGAAAAAACACCACCAATGGGCTATATTTATGAAGCAATGGATAGAGCCAAAGAAACTATTCAACGGGGTTTTCGTGGAATTAAGAAGCAATATGAGAAAGTGTTTGAAATTATTGATCCAAGGTTGTCAGACCAACTCTATCGGCCTTTGCATGCTGCAGGCCATGTTTTGAACCCAAGATTGTATTATAAAGCTCAAGAAGAGGGAACTTTACTACAGAGTCTGTGGACCGAGTATTATGCATGTATTGAGAAGATGATCCCCGATACAACAAAACAAGATTTACTAGTCGCTGAGCTTCCTAGGTACAAAATGGCGAATGGACTATTTGGTTGTGGTCCGGCTAAAAGAGCTAAAGACACAAGGTCACCGGGTAAGTGAGTTGATTTAGCTCTTACTTAAATTATTCGACTTATTTACACTCATTAGCCTCAAAATTTATTTTATTCTAGTGGAATGGTGGTCACTATTTGGTAGTGAAACACCAAACTTGCAAAAGTTTGCCATGAAAGTATTAAGCCTAACTTGTAGCTCATCCGGATGTGAACAAAATTAGAGGAATAGTTAATATCAGTAACGTATGTGTAGATTCATTCCAAAAAGAGGAATAGTCTTGCACTATCGCGTCTCAATGATCTAGTGTACAATAAGTACAATAGAACATTGAAACGTCGTTATGATGCTCGTGATCTCGTTGATCCAATTCGCTTGGATAACATTGATGATTCAAATGAATGGTTAGTTGGATGCCCCGAAGATCAAGAAGATGAACTAGTATATGAGGATGATTATCTTACTTGGGGTAGTGTTGCTACGGCAATTGGAGCTGATGAGAGTATCTATCATCTTAGGGGACTTTCTTCAAGATCAAGAGCACTTAACAAGGGCAAAGGAGTAGAAACTTCATCTACAAGTTCAACTTCAAGTAGGACTTGGACTCTAATTGATGAAGACTACGAGGAGGAAGAAGATGAGGAGCAATATAATGATGTAGAGGATGTTGATCTTCAAGAGTTGGATAGTTTTGAAGAATAATAGACTTTTAGAGTTCTAGTATTATCTTTTGAATTATTGGGTCTTTAAAGTTCTAGACTTTTAGTATCTACTTTTTGTTTTTGAATTGAAATATTTGCTAATATATGTTATTGGTATTGAGATTTTGGAAATTTATATATGCAATTAAATATTTTTAATTTTTGGTATTAATTGGCGCCTTGATTCAAAAAGGCGATCGCCTCGTCGCTCGCCTCGCCGCCTGGCGAGGCAGGCCTTTGGCGCCTTTTGTCGCCTCTCACCGTCCAAAACACTGCTATTTATAGGATTGAACTGGAAAATATTGTACAAATTGTCACTGATAATGCTAGTGAGAATGTTAAAGCGGGAAGCATGATGATGGGTGCATACCCACACATTTATTGGACTCCATGTGCCGCTCATTGCATCAACTTGATGTTTGGTGACATATTCAAGGTTAAGCCATATGCTTTCGGTAATATCACTCTCATATCCTCTAACTTTCTTTATAGTCAATATTTAATACTTATTCGCTACTAATAACTATAATCTTACCTTAACGGTTTTTAAGAAGGCCATCAGAATCCATTCTTACATTAGTCAAAGGCCATTGTTTTTAAACTTGATGAGAAAATTCACCAAGGAAAGAAATTTGGTGAAACCGGCCAAGACAAGATTTGCAACGGCGTTCTTAACTTTGAGAGCTATGTACATACAAAGAAAAAACTTGAGAACTTTAGTCCGCTCAGATGAATGGACTTCAAGTAAATTTGCAAAGAAAACTTTGGGGAAAAATGTTGCCAATCTTATTATTTCTGCCCACTTTTCGGATGATGTTGTTCAAGCACTTACAGTTTGTGGACCTTTGACAAAAGTGCTTCGTTTGGTGGATGAGGAGAAAACACCACCAATGGGCTATATTTATGAAGCAATGGATAGAGCCAAAGAAACTATTGAATCGGGGTTTCGTGGAATTAAGAAGCAAAATGAGAAAGTGTTTGAAATTATTGATGCAAGGTGGTTAGACCAACTCCATTGGCCTTTGCGTGCTGCAGGCCGTGTTTTGAACCCCTGATTGTATTATAAAGCTCAAGAAGTGGGAACTTTACTACAGAGTCTGTGGACCGAGTATTATGCATGTGTTGAGAAACTGATCTCCGAAACAACAATACAAGATTTACTAGTCGCTGAGCTTCCTAGGTACAAAATGGCGAATGGACTATTTGGTTGTGGTCCGGCTAAAAGAGCTAGAGACACAAGGTCACCGGTAGTGGAATGGTGGTCACTATTTGGTAGTGAAACACCAAACTTGCAAAAGTTTGCCATGAAAGTATTAAGCCTAACTTGTAGCTCATCCGGATGTGAGCGAAATTGGAGTGTGTTTGAACACGTAAGTAAAAAAATTATATCCTAATTTCCATATTATATTATTATCAATATCTATTAGTTAATATCTGTAACTTATGTGTAGATTCATTTCAAAAAGAGGAATAGGCTTTGCACTATCGCGTCTCAATGATCTAGTGTACATTAAGTACAATAGAACATTGAAACGTCGTTATGATGCTCGTGATCTCGTTGATCTAATTCGCTCGGATAACACTGATGATTCAAATGAATGGTTAGTTGGATGCCCCGAAGATCATAAGATGAACTAGTATATGAGGATAGTATTATCTTACTTGGGTAGTGTTGCTACGGCAATTGGAGCTGATGAGAGTATCTATATCTCAGGGGACTTTCTTCATAATCAAGAGCACTTAACAAGGGCAAAGGAGTAGAAACTTCATCTAGAAGTTCAACCTCAAGTAGGACTCGGACACTAATTGATGAAGACTACTAGGAGGAAGAAGATGAGGAGCAATATAATGATGTAGAGGATGTTGATCTTCAAGAGTTGGATAGTTTTGAAGAATAATAGACTTTTAGAGTTCTAGTATTATCTTTTGAATTATTGGGTCTTTAAAGTTCTAGACTTTTAGTATCTAATTTTTGTTTTTGAATTGAAATATTTGCTAATATATATTATTGCTATTGGGATTTTGGATATTTATATATGCAATTAAATATTTTTAATTTTTGGTATTAATTGGCGTCTTGATTAAAAAAGGAGATCGCCTAGCCGCGTGGCGAGGCAGGCCCTCGTCGCCTCTCGCCGTCCAAAACACTGATATTTGAAGAATTGAACCGGAAAATGTTGTACAAATTGTCACTGATAATGCAAGTGAGAATGTTAAAGCGGGAAGCATGATGATGTGTGCATACCCATACATTTATTGGATTCCATGTGCCGCTCATTGCATCAACTTGATGTTTGGTGACATATTCAAGGTTAAACCATATGCTTCCGGTAATATCACTCTCATATCCTCTAACTTTCTTTATAGTCAATATGTAATACTTATTAGCTACTAACTACTATAATCTTACCTTAATTCTTTTTAAGAAGGGCATCAGAATCCATTCTTACATTAGTCAAAGGCCATTTTTATTAAACTTGATGAGAAAATTCACCAAGGAAAGAAATTTGGTGAAATCGGCCAAGACGAGATTTGCAACGGCGTTCTTAACTTTGAGAGCTATGTACATACAAAGAAAAAACTTGAGAACTTTATTCCTCTCAACCGAATGGACTTCAAGTAAATTTGCCAAGGAAACTTTGGGTAAAGATTTTGCCAATTTTATTATTTCTGCCTACTTTTGGAATGATGTTGTTCGAGCACTTACAGTTTGTGGCCCTTTGACAAAAGTGCTTCGTTTAGTGGATGGGGAAAAAACACCACCAATGGGTTACATTTATGAAGCAATGGATAGAGCCAAAGAAACTATTGAACGGGGTTTTGGTGGAATTAAGAAGCAATATGAGAAAGTGTTTGAAATTATGATGCAAGGTGGTCAGACCAACTCCATCGGCCTTTGCATGCTGCGGGCCATGTTTTGAACCCATGATTGTATTATAAAGCTCAAGAGGAGGGAACTTTACTACAGAGTCTGTGGACCGAGTATTATGCATGTGTTGAGAAGATGATCCCCGATACAACAATACAAGATTTACTAGTCGCTGAGTTTCCTAGGTACAAAATGGCGAATGAACTATTTGGTTGTGGTCCGGCTAAAAGGGCTAGAGACACAAGGTCACCGGGTAAGTGAGCTGATTTAGCTCTTACTTACATTATTCGACTTATTTACACTCATTAGCCTCTAAATTGATTTTATTATAGTGGAATGGTGGTCACTATTTGGTATTGAAACACCAAACTTGCAAAAGTTTGCCATGAAAGTATTAACCCTAACTTGTAGCTCATCCGGATGTGAGCGAAATTGGAGTGTGTTTGAACACGTAAGTAAGAAAATTATATCCTAATTTCCATATTATATTATTATCAATATCTATTAGTTAATATCTGTAACGTATGTGTATATTCATTCCAAAAAGATGAATAGGCTTGCACTATCGCGTCTTAATGATCTAGTGTACATTAAGTACAATAGAACATTGAAACGTCGTTATGATGCTCGTGATCTCATTGATCCAATTCGCTTGGATAACATTGATGATTCAAATGAATGGTTAGTTGGATGCCCCGAAGATCAAGAAGATGAACTAGGTATATGAGGATGATTATCTTACTTGGGGTAGTGTTGCTACGGCAATTGGAGCTGATGAGAGTATCTATCATCTTAGGGGGACTTTCTTCAAGATCAAAAGCACTTGACAAGGGCAAAGGAGTAGAAACTTCATCTACAAGTTCAACTTCAAGTAGGACGCGGACACTAATTGATGAAGACTACTAAGAGGAAGAAGATGAGGAGCAATATAATGATGTAGAGGATGTTGATCTTCAAGATTGGATAGTTTTGAAGAAGAATAGACTTTTAGAGTTCTAGTATTATCTTTTGAATTATTGGGTGTTTAAAGTTCTAGACCTTTAGTATCTACTTTTTATTTTTGAATTGAAATATTTGCTAATATATGTTATTGCTATTGAAATTTTGGATATTTATATATGCAATTAAATATTTCTAATTTTTGGTATTTATTGGCGCCTTGATTCAAAATGGCGATAGCCTCGCCGCTCGCCTCGCCCCATGGCGAGGAATGTCCTTGTCGCCTTTTGTCGCCTCTCGCCGTCCAAAACACTGATATTGAAAGAATTGGACAGGAAAATGTTGTACAAATTGTCACTGATAATGCTAGTGAGAATGTTAAAGCGGGAAGCGTGATGATGGGTGCATACCCACACATTTATTGGACTCCATGTGCCGCTCATTGCATCAACTTGATGTTTGGTGACATATTCAAGGTTAAGCCATATGCTTCCGGTAATATCACTCTCATATCCTCTGACTTTCTTTATAGTCAATATTTAATACTTTTTAGCTACTAATTACTATAATCTTATGTACATACAAAGAAAAAACTTGAGAACTTTAGTCCTCTCAACCGAATGGACTTCAAGTAAATTTGCCAAGGAAACTTTCGGGAAAGATGTTGCTTTTCTTATTATTTCTGCCCACTTTTGGGATGATGTTGTTCGAGCACTTATAGTTTATGGCCCTTTGACAAAAGTGCTTCGTTTGGTGGATGGGGAGAAAAAACCACCAATGGGCTATATTTATGAAGCAATGGATAGAGCCAAAGAAACTATTGAACGGGGTTTTCGTGGAATTAAGAAGCACTATGAGAAAGTGTTTGAAATTATTGATGCAAGGTGGTCAGACCAACTCCATCGGCCTTTGCATGCTACAGGCCATGTTTGGAACCCAGGATTGTATTATAAAGCTCAAGAAGAGGGAACTTTACTACAGAGTCTGTGGACCGAGTATTAAGCATGTGTTGTGAAGATGATCCCAGATACAACAAAACAAGATTTACTAGTCGCTGAGCTTCCTAGGTACAAAATGGCGAATGGACTATTTGGTTGTGGTCCGGCTAAAAGAGCTAGAGACCCAAGGTCACCGGGTAAGTGAGTTAATTTAGCTCTTACTTATATTATTCGACTTATTTACACTCATTAGCCTCTAAATTTATTTTATTATAGTGGAATGGTGGTCACTATTTGGTAGTGAAACACCAAACTTGCAAAAGTTTGCCATGAAAGTATTAAGCCTAACTTGTAGCTCATCCGGATTTGAGCGAAACTGGAGTGTGTTTGAACACGTAAGTAAAAAAATTAATATCCTAATTTCCTTATTATATTATTATCAATATCTATTAGTTAATATCTGTAACTTATGTCAAGATTCATTTCAAAAAGAGGAATAGGCTTGCACTATCGCGTCTCAATGATCTAGTGTACATTAAGTACAATAGAACATTGAAACGTCGTTATGATGCTCGTGATCTCGTTGTTCCAATTCGCTAAAGATAACATTGATGATTTAAATGAATGGTTAGTTGGATACCCCGAAGATCAAGAAGATGGACTAATATATGAGGATGATTATCTTACTTGGGGTAGTGTTGCTACGGCAATTGGAGCTGATGAGAGTATCTATCATCTTAGGGGACTTTCTTCAAGATCAAGAGCACTTGACAAGGGCAAAGGGGTAGAAACTTCATCTACAAGTTCAACTTCAAGTGGAATCGGACACTAATTGATGAAGACTACTAGGAGGAAGAAGATGAGGAGCAATATAATGATGTAGAGGATGTTGATCTTCAAGAGTTGGATAGTTTTGAAGAATAATAGACTTTTAGAGTTCTAGTATTATCTTTTGAATTATTGGGTCTTTAAAGTTCTAGACTTTTAGTATCTAATTTTTGTTTTTGAATTGAAATATTTGCTAATATATGTTATTGCTATTGAGATTTTGGATATTTATATATGCAATTAAATATTTTTAATTTTTGGTATTAATTGGCGTCTTGATTCAAAAAGGCGATCGCCTCGCCGCTCGCCTCGCCGCGTGGCGAGGCAGGCCCTTGTCGCCTTTTGTCGTCTCTCGCCGTCCAAAACACTGCTATTTAAAGAATTGGACCGGAAAATGTTGTACAAATTGTCACTGATAATGCTAGTGAGAATGATAAAGCGGGAAGCATGATGATGGGTGCATACCCACACATTTATTGGTCTCCATGTGCCGCTCATTGCATCAACTTGATGTTTGGTGACATCTTCAAGGTTAATCCATATGCTTCCGTTAATATCACTCTCATATCCTCTAACTTTCGTTATAGTCAATATTTAATACTTATTAGCTACTAATTACTATAATCTTACCTTAACAGTTATTAAGAAGGCCATCATAATCCATTCTTACATTAGTCAAAGGCCATTGTTTTTAAACTTGATGAGAAAATTCACCAAGGAAAGAAATTTGGTGAAACCGGCCAAGACAAGATTTGCAACGGCGTTCTTAACTTTGAGAGCTATGTACATATAAAGAAAAAACTTGAGAACTTTAGTCCTCTCAACCGAATGGACTTCAAGTAAATTTGCAAAGGAAACTATCGGGAAAGATGTTGCCAATCTTAATATTTTTGCCCACTTTTGGGATGATGTTGTTCGAGCACTTACATTTTGTGGCCCTTTGACAAAAGTACTTCGTTTGGTGGATGGGTAAAAAAACCCACAAATGGGCAATATTTATGAAGCAATGGATAGAGCCAAAGAAACTATTGAACGGGGTTTTTGTGGAATTAAGAAGCAATATGAGAAAGTGTTTGAAATTATAGATGCAAGGTGGTTAGACCAATTCCATCGGCCTTTGCATGCTGCAGGCCGTGTTTTGAACCCATTATTGTATTATAAAGCTCAAGAAGAGGGAACTTTACTACAGAGTCTATGGACCGAGTATTATGCATGTGTTGAGTAACTGATCTCCGATACAACAATACAAGATTTACTAGTCGTTGAGCTTCCTAGGTACAAAATGGCGAATGGACTATTTGGTTGTGGTCCGGCTAAAAGAGCTAGAGTCACAAGGTCACCGGGTAAGTGAGTTAATTTAGCTCTTACTTAAATTATTCGACTTATTTACACTCATTAGCCTCTAAATTTATTTTATTATAGTGGAATGGTGGTCACTATTTGATAGTGAAACACCAAACTTGCAAAAGTTTGTCATTAAAGTATTAAGCCTAACTTGTAGCTCATCCGGATGTGAACAAAATTAGAGTGTGTGTGAACACGTAAGTAAAAAAATTTTATCCTAATTTCCATATTATATTATTATCAATATCTATTAGTTAATATCTGTAACGTATGTGTATATTCATTCCAAAAAGAGGAATAGGCTTGCACTATCGCGTCTCAATGATCTAGTGTACATTAAGTACAATAGAACATTGAAACGTCGTTATGATGCTCGTGATCTCATTGATCCAATTCGCTTGGATAACATTGATGATTCAAATGAATGGTTAGTTGGATGCCCCGAATATAAAAAAAGATGAACTAGTATATGAGGATGCTGATCTTACTTGGGGTAGTGTTGCTACGGCAATTGGAGCTGATGAGAGTATCTATCATCTTAGGGGACTTTCTTCAAGATCAAGAGCACTTGACAAGGGCAAAGGAGTAGAAACTTCATCTACAAGTTCAACTTCAAGTAGGACTCGGACACTAATTGATGAAGACTACGAGGAGGAAGAAGATGAGGAGCAATATAATGATGTAGAGGATGTTGATCTTCAAGAGTTGGATAGTTTTGAAGAATAATAGACTTTTAGAGTTCTAGTATTATCTTTTGAATTATTGGGTCTTTAAAGTTCTAAACATTTAGTATCTACTTTTTGTTTTTGAATTGAAATATTTGCTAATATATGTTATTGCTATTGAGATTTTGGATATTTATATATGCAATTAAATATTTTTAATTTTGGTATGAATTGGCGCCTTGATTCAAAAAGGCGATCTCCTCGCCGCTCGCCTCGCCGCGTGGCGAGGCAGGCCCTTGTCGCCTTTTGTCGCCTCTCGCCGTCCAAAACACTGCTATTGAAAGAATTGGACCGGAAAATGGTGTACAAATTGTCACTGATAATGCTAGTGAGAATGTTAAAGCGGGAAGCATGATGATGGGTGCATACCCACACATTTATTGGACTCCATGTGCCGCTCATTGCATCAACTTGATGTTTGGTGACATATTCAAGGTTAAGCCATATGCTTCCGGTAATATCACTCTCATATCCTCTAACTTTCTTTATAGTCAATATTTAATACTTATTAGCTACTAATTACTATAATCTTACCTTAACAGTTTTTAAGAAAGCCATCAGAATCCATTCTTACATTAGTCAAAGGCCATTGTTGTTAAACTTGATGAGAAAATTCACCAAGGAAAGAAATTTGGTGAAACTGGCCAAGACAAGATTTGCAACGGCGTTCTTAACTTTGAGAGCTATGTACATACAAAGAAAAAACTTGAGAACTTTAGTCCTCTCAACCGAATGGACTTCAAGTAAATTTGCAAAGGAAACTTTCGGTAAAGATGTTGCCAATCTTATTATTTCTGCCCACTTTTGGGATGATGTTGTTCGAGCACTTACAGTTTGTGGCCCTTTGACAAAAGTGCTTCGTTTGGTGGATGGGGAGAAAAAACCACCAATGGGCTATATTTATGAAGCAATGGATAGAGCCAAAGAAACTATTGAACGTGGTTTTCGTGGAATTAAGAAACAATATGAGAAAGTGTTTGGAATTATTTATACAAGGTGGTCAGACCAAACAAAATGGCGCGTGGACTATTTGGTTGTGGTCCGGCTAAAAGAGCTAGAGACACAAGGTCACCGGGTAAGTGAGTTGATTTAGCTCTCAAATTATTTGACTTATTTATACTCATTAACCTTTAAATTTATTTTATTATAGTTGAATGGTGGTCACTAATTGATAGTGAAACACCAAACTTGCAAAAGTTTGCCATGAAAGTATTAAGCCTAACTTGTAGCTCATCCGGATGTGAGCGAAATTGGAGTGTGTTTGAACACGTAAGTAAAAAAATTATATCCTAATTTCCATATTATATTATTATCAATATCTATTAGTTAATATCTGTAACTTATGTGTAGATTCATTTCAAAAAGAGGAATAGGCTTTGCACTATCGCGTCTCAATGATCTAGTGTACATTAAGTACAATAGAACATTGAAACATCGTTATGATGCTCGTGATCTCATTGATCCAATTCGCTTGGATAACATTGATGATTCAAATGAATGGTTAGTTGGATGCCCCGAAGATCAAGAAGATGAACTAGTATATGAGGATGATTATCTTACTTGGGGTAGTGTTGCTACGGCAATTGGAGCTGATGAGAATATATATCATCTTAGGGGACTTTCTTCAAGATCAGGAGCACTTGACAAGGGCAAAGGAGTAGAAACTTCATCTATAAGTTCAACTTCAAGTAGGACTCGGACACTAATTGATGAAGACTACGAGGAGGAAGAAGATGAGGAGCAATATAATGATGTAGAGGATGTTGATCTTCAAGAGTTGGATAGTTTTGAAGAATAATAGACTTTTAGAGTTCTAGTATTATCTTTTGAATTATTGGGTCTTTAAAGTTCTAGACTTTTAGTATCTACTTTTTGTTTTTGAATTGAAATATTTGCTAATATATGTTATTGCTATTGAGATTTTGGATATTTATATATGCAATTAAATATTTTTAATTTTTGGTATTAATTGGCGCCTTGATTCAAAAAGGCGATCGCCTCGCCGCTCGCCTCGCCGCGTGGCGAGGCAGGCCCTTGTCGCCTTTTGTCGCCTCTCGCCATCCTAAACACTGCTATTGACAGAATTGGACCGAAAAATGTTGTACAAATTGTCACTGATAATGCTAGTGAGAATGTTAAAGCGGGAAGCATGATGATGGGTGCATACCCACACATTTATTGGACTCCATGTGCCGCTCATTGCATCAACTTGATGTTTGGTGACATATTCAAGGTTAAGCCATATGCTTCCGGTAATATCACTCTCATATCCTCTAACTTTCTTTATAGTCAATATTTAATACTTATTGCCTACCAATTACTATAATCTTACCTTAACAGTTTTTAAGAAGGCCATCAGAATCCATTCTTACATTAGTCAAAGGCCATTGTTGTTAAACTTGATGAGAAAATTCACCAAGGAAAGAAATTTGGTGAAACCGGCCAGGACAAGATTTGCAACGGCGTTCTTAACTTTGAGAGCTATGTACATACAAAGAAAAACTTGAGAACTTTAGTCCTCTCAACCGAATGGACTTCAAGTAAATTTGCAAGGAAACTTTCGGGAATGATGTTGCCAATCTTATTATTTCTGCCCACTTTTGGGATGCTGTTGTCGTAGCACTTACAGTTTGTGGCCCTTGACAAAAGTGCTTTGTTTGGTGGATTGGGAGAAAAAACCACCAATGGGCTATATTTATGAAGCAATGGATAGAGCAAAAGAAACTATTGAACGGGGTTTTCATGGAATTAAGAAGCAATATGAGAAAGTGTTTGAAATTATTGATGCAAGGTGGTCAGACCAACTCCATCGGCCTTTGCATGCTGCAGGCCATGTTTTGAACCCAGGATTGTATTATAAAGCTCAAGAAGAGGAAACTTTACTACAGAGTCTGTGGACCGAGTATTATGCATGTGTTGAGAAGCTGATCTCCGATACAACAATACAAGATTTACTAGTCGTTGAGCTTCCTAGGTACAAAATGGCGAATGAACTATTTGGTTGTGGTCCGGCTAAAAGAGCTAGAGACACAAGGTCACCGGGTAAGTGAGGTGATTTAGCTCTTACTTAAATTATTCAACTTATTTACACTCATTAGCCTCTAAATTTATTTTATTATAGTGGAATGGTGGTCACTATTTGGTAGTGAAACACCAAACTTGCAAAAGTTTGCCATGAAAGTATTAAGCCTAACTTGTAGCTCATCCGGATGTGAACAAAATTAGAGTGTGTGTGAACACGTAAGTAAATTTTGCTCGTGATCTCATTGATCCAATTCGCTTGGATAACATTGATGATTCAAATGAATGGTTAGTTGGATGCCCCGAAGATCAAGAAGATGAACTAGTATATGAGGATGATGATCTTACTTGGGGTAGTGTTGCTACGGCAATTGGAGCTGATGAGAGTATCTATCATCTTAGGGGACTTTCTTCAAGATCAAGAGCACTTGACAAGGGCAAAGGAGTAGAAACTTCATCTACAAGTTCAACTTCAAGTAGGACTCGGACACTAATTGATGAAGACTACGAGGAGGAAGAAGATGAGGAGCAATATAATGATGTAGAGGATGTTGATCTTCAAGAGTTGGATAGTTTTGAAGAAAAATAGACTTTTAGAGTTCTAGTATTATCTTTTGAATTATTGGGTCTTTAAAGTTCTAGACTTTTAGTATCTACTTTTTGTTTTTGAATTGAAATATTTGCTAATATATATTATTGCTATTGAGATTTTGGATATTTATATATGCAATTAAATATTTTTAATTTTTGGTATTAATTGGCGCCTTGATTCAAAAAGGCGAGCGCCTTGATTCAAAAAGGCGATCGCCTTGACGCTCGCCTCGCCGCGTGTCGAGGCAGGCCCTTGTCGCCTTTTGTCGCCTCTCGCCGTCCAAAACACTGGGATAAATCATACTATTGAAGAAGCTATTTGGGAGTCAGAGCAAGTGTGAGTCATCAAATATGCACTTCAAATTCGGGGACCGTATTTCATAAGGTGGAGAGATTGTAACACCCCATATTTTGAAAATTTGGTCTAAACAAAATAAAAGGGATTTCAAAGTGTAAGGGCCAAAGCCCACCAAAGTGTCATACTCATACCCTACATTGCACAAGAGATTTCTGAAGAAAAGATTTCTACTCTGTACTTCAAAGAAATAGAGATTCTACGCAGCAAAACTAAAAAAAAATCAAAGAAAGGCTGTATGCCTGTATCAACTTCAACTCCTTCAAAGTGCATGTTAAGAAGCTTTCACATATATTTGGACTTCATCAACTACTATCAAAAATCAAGGTAATGTAGTTAATTCTCTGTTAGAAACTATGTTTGAAATTCATGCTTGTTCTCTTATGGTTAGACTTGATGTTTCATTCATTATTCATGTCCTGACTATGGTTTAGCTTAATTTCAGAATGTAGTTCAAGGTTTGTTTAAGTATATGCTAGTTTAATCCTTAATTTGTCTGCTTTTTAGTTCGGTTCAAAGTCTTATTTTACAGAGTATATCACTGCCTAATAGGTCCCCTTTGATATATATTGATTTGCTCTTTTTGCGTTTAAATTGTGTTAATAGCTTGTTCAAGTTTTCCGCTCATGTACAGTAACTTTTCCATCATTTTGCAATTCTCATTGAAAGTTTTGGTGTGTAGCCATGACATATCTTCTGAATAGATGAATATCCTTGTATCTCTAAGTAGTTTAAGTAGTCTAAAATTTATATGGATTTTTTCTTTGTTTTCCCTCATCGTTTGCTTCTGGAGATATTCTCATAATTTCATGGCAATTCTTGGTCACTTCTTTTACTCTTTTTGAATGAATTACAGTCAGTAAAGTAATCTGGGGGAAGGGAAAGTGCGATGGTATTACTATGTGATATTATTAGACACCTTTGTTTAATTCAGAACATTAATTAATTTGAAAGTGCCTGTGTGGATGCCCAAAAAGGTTCCTAACATTACCACTGCCAAGTCTCCCTGTAAAGAAGTACTATCATGTGTATTGATTCTTTGAGTGATCTTATCTTTTGATTGTATGATCTAGGTTTCATTTCTTCTTTTCATGTTTGAATTGTTCCAGTATTTTCTTGGGGCTTAGTTAGTTGTCCAAGTTTCTGTAGCTTACTAGGTTGAAGTTAGTTTCTCACAGACATAGTATTTGTGTGCCTATGTAACATAGTATTTGTGTGCCTATGTAACATAGATACTTAAATATTAGAGCATGATTTGTTGGAATGACATTGTCTCAATTGAACCTATCCGTGGATGTATGTGAATCCAAGTGACTTTTTATGTTCATCTTCTTTGTTGAGTTAAAAAATATTTCCTTTCTGATATTTTTGTTGAGTCCTGTTTGGTCAACAGCAAGAATCCTCTAATTGGTTCAGTTATAAATCGGGTGAAATGGGGTGGGCGGCCTCAATGCGGAGGGGCTGGGGCCTCAAGGCAGGGGTCTCGAGGCGGGGGGTTGGTTAGGCAAATATCTCACAGAAAGGGGTGCCGAAATCCTGATGCAGCAGGATCTTCCCATCATGATCGACTAAAGGGAAAGTCGCAAAAGCAATATTGGTTCGAATCCAATTCATGATTCCAGTTCAGAATTCATTCAATCAAAGAAAAGAAGGAAGCATTACGAACACATAGCCAAAGCAGACAGGGTGAGAAGATGTGACAACCAGAAAGAATCCTTTTCCCTTTCTCCAACAACGAATTTGAAAGTAAGCCAATTATAGACATCTATCATACTCGTTGTAAGGTATGAACGGGCAACAGGGAATCGAGTGAATGACCTTAACGATCGTTTTAGAATGATCGGGACTCTAGGCGGGCGGACTTAGGGAGGGGACCTCGAGGTGGGCGGACTCAGGGTGGGGGCCTCGAGTCGGGCAGACTCAGGGTGGGGGGCCTCTGGGTGTTTAAAATTAGTTACTAGTTTCATATCTTTCCCTTTTATCCTTTATATGTTCTATCTAGTAGTACTGCAGTTTCTTTAATTCAAGCTATTAGTACGGAGATACTATAAGTCTCAGGTATTTGTGATTATGTGTAATTACTGCTCCTAGAATTCCATATGTTTTGTGTCATGTGTACTCCATAATTATATGCATTATAGAAGTTCCTAACATTAGTATAACACTTACTGTCTAAAAGTAGTTACTCCCAATGCTTGTATGTTGATTCTAACGAAAGACATAATTTTGTACTTGTATAGTCCACAATTGGAAAATTGGCAACCACTGATATTATGTTATGCAGGTTCCCAAGTGTTCAAACATCTGATAAAAAAGCAAAATAATGCCAACACCATATACACTAACAAGCTAAATGCTTAGCTGGAAATCAGCCCTTCCCATATGCCCAATTATTTAAGAAGAATTTTCCTCTGTGAGAAACACAACGATATATAAGCTATTGGCACTAATCACTATGATAATAGTAAGGCCCTGCGAGTTCTGTTCCTTATAAGAGGAAAGATAGTGTTTATTGCAAGATGGCTCAGTGAGCACGGTCTTTCAGCACTTCAAGATCAACTTCTGTTGGATCAGTAGCCTGAATCTCATAATGAAAACCATCGAGCTCTCTTTTAAATGCGTCTTTAGAGGTGGCGTAAAGCATCTTCGCACGGATACGAGATGTTGCAGGAGACCTAAGGAAACAAAAGCAATGCACAGAGAATGTGAGAAGGAAAAAGATATAAGTGTTACATAACAAGTAGTACTAAATTACATTTAGAAACTTAACAATTGTGATTCAAGAAAAAAAGTTGTTGAGTCCTTAAATGATTGTCATTAGGGGTGTACATGATTGGGTTGGTTCGGGTTTTTCAAATATCAAACCAAACCATTTGTGTAAAAAATTTAAATTTATAAACCAAACCAAACTAATAAAATTTGGATTTTTTCGAGTTTTTCAATCTCGAGTTGGTTCGGGTTTTTCAAATACCAAATCAAACCATTGTGTCGAATTTTTAAATTTATAAATCAAATCAAACTAATAAACCTTTGATTTTTTCGGTAAAGTTTGCATACAAACTTATTATTAAGTTGTGCTCCAAATATTTCTTTAGTCCAACCAAAATACAATTAGCTAAGGTGTTTCTTAAGAAAATAACACAAAATATGAGATGAGTGATGACACTAAAATATTCAATAAAAAATAATAATGAAATCATCATATAAAATAAATATTGCAAAGTCATAATGAAAATGATCATAATTTAAAAAGCACTAAATCATGCTAAAATAAGTTTAATAAGTATTAGTTACATTACTAAATATTTAAGGAAATTAAAATTAGATTATGTATTTTTAAATTGTCTAAACCAATGTTAAACTAAAGAACAAATATTCAATATTATTGTCATTCTTAGTGTTGAATTGATTTTCTTTTTGCATTAGTATTAATTTGATTTTGATTTAAGTTTTATTATAATTATCAGCATCTATGAACTATAATCTTTATTGGACCATTCCGAATTATAAGTTTTAAACTTGAAATAATATATTAAAAGATAAAAACTATGAAATAGTATAAGAAATATTTTAAAACTATATCAAATGTAAATATTTTTATGTATAAAATAAAATTTTAAAATTACATATATAATGTCGGGTTGGTTTTTTTAGTTAAAACCAAACCAACCCCAAATATAGTTGAGTTTTTTTCCAATACCAAACCAAGTCAAACCAAACCACCAGCCGAGTTTTTTGTTCGGTTTAACTCGATTTGCGATTTGATTCGATTTTCGATTTGATTTGTACACCCTAATTGTCATATATAACAGAACAGAAGGATAAAAAAGACGTCTCTTTTACATCTCTAACTTCCAGAGGGACAAACTTCTATCTCCTTTCTCCTTCACTTCCCCGTCTTGGAAGGAAGCATACAGGAAAACCAAGCAAATTAAAAAATCAAACAATAGTTGGAATCATACACAGATGAAAATATGCACAAGGAGGTGGGAGACTGACCAATGAACAAAGAATATCTTGCTCTTTTGGCAATTCTCAGAAGTCACAAAATCAAAGTCATACACCGCATATCGGCAATCATTTTCTGGTAAAGAAGCAGTAAAGTCATCAAAGCTTTCTGCAGGGCTGCCAGTTTTCTCAACAACAACCTCCTTTTTCATTTCATCGATCTTGAAAATCACATATCTATGAACCTTCTTCCTCTTCAACTCCAAGAATGCATTTTTGCCGTGATCAGCCACACCCATTCCAGAAGAAGCATTTGGCTGAAACTCAAAGAATAAATCCAGTCCAGTGTCAATACTTCACTTGAAAACAGAGATATAATTTGAGGATTTCAAATATCAAAAATTTAGTTCTTCACTAAGTTTTTGAAGTTCTCTTTGGACATGTATTTTACTTGGAAAAAAAATTGAAGTTTTGTGAGCGGAAGTCCCAAAAACTGGTTTAGATTAGTCAAAAATATTTTAAGATCATATTTCCAAAAATCTGATCAAATTTCATGGTCAAACATCACAAATTTTCAAAAAGCATACTCTCAAAATCTATGATCAAACGCTAGCTCAGAAAACTAATTTAACTTTTCAAAATTGACATTTATAGTGACGGTGTCAAGCCAAATAAAATTTAAAGCGCCTTGACTATTCCATCGGATATCAGCTACTTCCCAGCAGGAATAGCTAGAGAAACCACCACATAACTCTGTTGCATTTTTATGTTCAATTATCCTAGTTGGAAGATGTACATCCTTATAACTTGATAAGTTGGTGCTAATAAGGATCAGATATTCCCAAGGGACTACTACATAAAGTCAAAATTAACAAGTGAACATAACATACAAATTGATCAAAGACGTAGATGAACAAAACGAAATTAAAGATAGATGACATACCCCTCTGAATTTGAAAGACATGAGAAGAGCAAAAAAAAATTAAAGGAGCCTTGAGAGGAAGAAAGGAGTTGAAGGTGTTGTTGATTGAGTAGATTAGATTATAATTAGAGAAGAAAAGAAAAGAAAAGATACTGTCAAAATGAAGCAAATAGTATTTATTCTGGCTGTTCTTCACACTAGTTATCTTTTATGTCTCTATCAAAAAAAAAAAAAAAGAGAGATCCCCAACAAACCTTCTCAACTCAGGGTCGGTGCGTTGATTGAACGCTACCCATACTTTTTGCGATGCCAAACGCCAATTTGACCATGCATTCCTCTTCAACATTATTGCCTTTTCCTCAATACTAATAATGTTTTTGACTAATGGTATCAAATTGACAAGTTAAAAAAATGAAATGACTCGTCCAAAAGATATCAATCGATTTGGCTAAATTAGAGCTCATAATGCAACTCACTAAATTCTTACTAAGTTATAATTATTGAAGTATCTAACAAAGAAATATTTATTATAATGATATATAACATATCAAATAATTTTTTTTTTTTTTTTGGAAGTGTTTTTTTACAAAATTTCTTATAGTGATATGTCGAACTATATATCAACCTAGTTTTTAGATAGGCTAAATTCGGAAGGTCAAAATAAGCTAATTTTGTTATCCTTATTTTTGTCATTATGTAACAGCTACAGTAATGGTGTAAGATCAATCCTTATTGTCCAGTTTAAGCTGGTTAAAATCGTCTACTGAATGATCACGTTAAATCATTCATTCATTGACATGTTCTCTGAAAATTTCTAGTTTGGCAAGCTAAACACAAATATTAAAATTGACAGTTGGCTCTTTTTTTCATTATTTTTTCTATTTTTTCCCCTAAATATGAAGACTGCATGGCCCCAAAAGATTGAAAAACTGCAAGTTTTCAAGAGAAGAAAAGCCTAATGTCGAAGAGACTTACGGTCCACTTGGAAGAATATCATTCATGATTTACTACTTACTAGTGTTCTATACACAGCCATTGATACGATTAAAAATTTATACTGCATTGTGTTTTGCACATATTATAGATGTATCTGGAAGAACAATATATTTTCTGTGCAATTTTGGTCCCAGAGAGAACGCAGGAGATTTAAACCAAGTCTGAAGTGTCATGTTGATACTCAAAAAGGAAAAACAAAACGTTCATTTCATGCTGTGGTCAAAAACATTTACTACTACTATATATAATAGCAACAGAGAAAAATATTCACTGGGATACAATATCTTTTTAATCTGATGTCCGCCAATACTAAAGAAATACAATTCTAGGCCGCCAAATATATTTGTACATGTCAAAATTGACCAATGTCATCATTCCAAATCGACCAACCTACCGTTTCACCAGAGTCCAAATTACATTAGATCTGGATCATCTTCATAGTCATAGTCTGGTTCACTTGAATGCCTCATTCTCTTTGCATCTCTTGGACCTCCCCTGCCCTTCCTTTGTCTACCTCTGGAGAAACAGCCAAAAAACAGGGTAGTCTATTGTATTAGAACTTATAAGAGAAAAAGTTGCGAAACTATCTATTTTACTCCTCCAACGAAAGTAGTTTAGGATAATATTCACTACTTACTGAACATTGGCAGATATCCCTCCACCATCCCGACCAAGAGCTTGTTCCTCAGCCTGAAAATGTGCAAAAATGCTACTTTCATGTTCTTTGAAATATGTAATTAGCATCACAACTTCATGTTGGATGAAATATGCATTAAGGTGTCATTCCACGACCATCGTCCAACTCTGAAGCAGATGGGAACATGATAGACCATGGGGAGGAGTTGCTCAATTATCTTTTTTACTTATGGTCTCTTTTGGATGGAGACAATCAAGGGGTTACAAGGAGAGATTCCAGAAAGTGCAATTTAAGTTTCAACGCGAGGTTTCAGCACATTGTAATTTAAGGATAGATGAAAGGCAATAACATACATGAGAACCAGCAACTATGTCACAACATCTTCCGAATGCAACCTGAGCTATTTCCAAGCAAAATTACCGTAAATATCATTTTTTTTAGTGCTCAATGTTATTGGCAAAGCTTTGAGAACACTCAAAAGGTGGGGGATTCTAATACGGATGGGAGCTTCTAGGACGTTGCTTGGTAGTTGGTAGAGCCCTATCTCTTTCTTTTCCACTCTACTTATATTTAACCCAGTCTTTTTCAACCAAAAACAAGCTCAAACTGCCTTTACACCTTAACCACCGCTTACCCACTCAAATGGGACTTGTTCCCTTTAATCTACTTCTCTGGTGATTCATTTGGAAATTGATACCTTCTCTATTACATTCCTTCCTTTTTCCATTTATTTTATGCTCTCTCTTCTTTCCTATCCTTTTACAGGGTTCTAAAGGGAGAATTTTGCATTGTAATTCAACAGAATGGGCTAAGATCTCTATCTTAAAACAGGACTATAAACCAAGAAGGTGGTCAAAGACGAGTGATGACCAAATGAACACCTTGCTATTGTTGCCCCCCTATCAAGAATTTTTAGCTTTAGTCAGCTTTAATAAATCTTCTTGACATTCATATGGGGCGCCCTAACTTGCCTCACAATCTCTAGACATTTAAAAGATGGAAACAGGGCAGTAAATGGATTATAATCTATTAGCTATTGTACTATGTCCAGTATAAATCTTAACAAGAAACAAAGGGCACCATTGTACAACAGGGAACAGAGCATATGATCTTGCAAAATGACAGACATAAACTTAAAGAGACAAACTAAATTTGCATGCCATGCACAGAAACTCTGATATGATTCCCAGTGTATAAGATCATAAGATATACATCCATCAACAGCATTCAATCGTTTCCCCTTGCTGAGAAATACAGAAAAATACATACTGCCGGTGAGGTGACAGACGATAAAGAAAAGAGCCTATCTTCAGGTTGAAACTTCCTGGACCGTTTCAAGCTGCAAAATAATTAAAAAGAAAAAGGCTAATTTCAATAAAGAAACATATAGGTGAACCTTAAGTTTAGGTCGGAAAATTGAAACCTAAAGACAGTGATTCAGTAGATTTTTAAAATCATCATTATATTACCAGACGATTAATGGAATAAACTAATGATGATACTCTTCTATCTCTTAGGAACGGCAGTTTCAATAGCATTTCCAACATCAAATAGATGTTTAGTAAATGTGTAGTCTGCAAGTTCCTCCAAATCTCCAACAACCACTAAACAACTCACTTCTCCAACTCTTCTCGTAATAGTTATGTGAGTCAAAGTAAATAACAAAAATAGGATGCAGGGAAGGATCCTTATATCAGTGGTGTCCATTTCAACTTGAATGCATTTCGACTAATCCACTGGACAAACTGTCCAACCCACAAGCATGTATTGCAAAGCATTCCTGCCAACCAAACAGGAGGAAATGGGCTCACACTAAGTGTTATAGCTGCAATTCAAACCTGGAGCCTCCCTTCAACTACTAGTCAATCCTCTTGGGTACAGGAATTATACAAATTTTACCAACAACTGAAACGCTTAATCACGTGGATCTATTCAGCACAATCAGCCCAACTAAAATGTCAATAACATTGGGTTTATACCAATGTCTAAAAAGTTTTTCAGTACTCTCATCTTGTAGAATTTAGCTCCGTGGTGAAAATGAATTGCAACTGTTGTTATTCACACACTGACAACATGATTAATATTCTTCCATGCACCTTCTCCGAAAAACAAAGGAGAAAAGACAGAGAAGGACAGCAGAACTAAGCCTTTCAAAAAGGAGTCTCACAAGGTGAGACAATGACACGAAGCTAGCTCATTTACATCATTGATGAACTTTTACGGCCTTTGCATGAATATACACAATTACATTTTACAAAGCAAAAGCAAAATGCCAAAAGTAATTTGGATGTATTCTACCTTCTTGTCCACATCCATCACAGAACATTGGCTATCAAAATCTTGTCCCATACTAACCCTATGCTTTTAGTCTTTCCTATTATACTCCTTCCATCAATGTGCAAGTAACTTGACCACTTGTAATTTGTGAACACAAATTTACTTGTCCATAGTATCATCATAATAAATTGCGGTATAATTACTTACATCAACTACAGCAAATTATGGGACTACACTATTCTCTAGACAGTAAAGGCTTTTCTTACTTCTTAAGAAGGACATGAAAGGAATAGAAAGTGGAGAGAGAACAGGCCTGTATCATCATAAATGCTAAATCAGCATGATTATTAGTCTCCACTCTCTCCATTTCTCTTTGAAATCCTTACCTCCAAATATACCACACTAGGAAAGCAATCCACTCAAGAAGCACTAGAGTACATCAAGACCTATATCCATTTCTCTAAACCAAGTCATCAACAATATACAATTATATGAATTGCTTTATCCCCAAAAAACAAGGTCATATGAAACAACTAAGCTTAATTCCAAATTAGTTAGTGTCAGGTAAATAAATTCTATGCATGCATTCACCATTCTGCTCTATTCAAACGCAATTCATTGCAATATCACATCCATCCTAGGTTTCATTTAAAACTTACAAGCTGGTGCTCTTGGAGGAAGATAAAAATCCTTCAAACCCTTTTAGTACATTTCCACATTGGCTAGGATCCTGTAGGTAAATAGTCTCCATGTCATAAACCTGCAATTCAGTTAGAATTTCATGGAATCAATGTTGAAACTAAACGTAAAACACAAACCCCAGAAATTTGTGACCTGTTTTTCGAGGTTTCGGAGATCTTCGTGAAGTTTAGCTCTTTTTGACAAGAGAGCAGCGAGCACTGCCGAGGGATTGGAGGATGTTCGTTGCCCTAAAATGGATTACGTGACAAACATAGTTGAACATATTTGTTAAGCAAAAATTAGGAAGAAAGAAAACTAAGAGGGTTGAACCGAGGGTTTACCTTCGGCTTCCATTGAAATTTTTGCGCGAGATGAAGAACTGTTTATATAGGTTTCTGATAGCAACGCTGGCAGCTTCTGAACCCTTCCGATCTTGGGACAAAAAGGAGTTTTCTTTTCTCGACGTTGACGTTTCGGCCGTTCAGATGAGTAATTTTTTTTCCTATAAAATAAAATATAAGTATTTTTTTTGGTGTTTAGCCTTGAAATAAAATACTTTTAAAAAATATATATTACATTGTTGGGAATATTGACTTCTTTCTTTAACGAAATGTTAGGGTTAGTTATTTTGGGACCATATGGTGCTCATCGAGTTAGGAAAGCATACAACAAAGTACTATTAAGGAAGGTTTTATGGAGATGTTTGGAATTGAGAGGTTTATATGTAGCTAATATTAGAGCGATTAAAGACATGTGTAATGGAGTCAAGATTCGAGTTAGAACAACGAAAGCAGACTCGAAATATTTTCTAGTTAAGATGGGGTTACATCACAGATTAGCTATTTGTCTAGCTTTTATTTGTCTCGGTGATGGACGATTTTGACATGATACATGTAAGGGGAGTATCATTGTGTATGTTATTTGTAGATGACATAATATTAATTGATGAGACACGTGCTAGAATTAATGATAAACGAGAGGTTTGGAGATATAACTTAAAGTACAAAGGTTTCAGATTGAGCATAACCAAAATTGAGCACATAGAGTACAACTTCAGTGACACATTGCTTGAGGCGGATACGAAAGTGACGATTGATACACATGTAATTTCAAAACAAGGGAACTTCAAATATGAACAATCCAACAAAGGTTGATGATGAGGTTATACATTGTATTGAAGCAGTGTGCATGAAATGAAGAATCGTATATATAATATCCTATGTGATGAGAATGTGTTATTGTAACTTAGCGATAAGTTCTATAGAATGATTTTATACCACCGATATTTATGAGTAGAGTATTGGCCAGAAGATGAAAACAAAAGCAAAAGTGAAAATATGGATGTACAAGCATATCAAAAGAGACAAGATTAGGAACAAGATGAAAGCAGTTTCCGTAATGAATAATATGTGAGAAATAGGAAGATGAGCATAGATGCCTTAATAAAAAGTGCGAAAAGTTTACAGTGTTAGATTAAAAAAGAGATAGAGGTATACTAAAAAATCGTGTTTTTCTAACATAAGTTGTATTCAAAATGTAGTAAGCAAATAAGTATTTTTCGACACCCTCCTATTATTTTTATGTAGTTGACAAATATTGATCAAGATACTTACTATAGTAATCAAATGTTTACGACTACTATACTACTTAGATTATTATGTAAAATAAGAGACATGTAAAGAAATTTAAACATTTCGACTATATTAGTCGAAATGCTAAATATATTGAAATACATCAAATTATCGATTTTATATCATAATATATATAAGTAGGTGCCATTATTAATCCAAAAAAAAAAGTACCATTTTTTTCAATTTCGGCGTTCAACTACAGGCCCAGCAAAACGGACCGGGTCGGTCCACACCGCTCCACCAACTAAAACCAGACGGTAGCCGTAGAGTTAAAACCGCCATCTGTCCAAAAGTATAAATCCATTTCCGACTCGAATTCTAATTGCGGGCCGGAGTGTATTATATTTCTAGGGTTTGGTCAATCCAATCGTTTTTCCTCTCAATTTTCGTTTACAGAAGTAATTATGGCTACTGCATCAGGTATGCATTTATTTTATACCTAGCTTGGAATTTTGTGTTCGATTCATTCGTAATTTTATAATTGTATGGAATTTCAGGGGCATTTAAATCTAGGGAGGATCATAGGAAACAGTTGGAATTGGAAGAAGCAAGAAAGGCTGGTCTTGCTCCGGCTGAGTTGGACGAAGATGGAAAAGAGATTAATCCTCATATTCCTCAGTATATGTCTTCAGCTCCTTGGTACCTTAATGCAGAAAGACCAGTACGTATCTCCTCTTTTATTTTGGGGTTTTATGGTTTTCATGCGCAAAATTTGACCTTTTTCAATTGTTTGGGTGTTCGCAGAGTTTGAAACATCAAAGGAACTGGAAATCAGACCCGAATTACACAAAATCGTGGTATGACAGAGGTGCGAAGATATATCAAGCTGACAAGTATAGGAAGGGTGCATGTGAAAAGTACGTGTGGTGTTTCCTTGCTTCTTTGAGTTTTTAAGTTTTTGTGTTTCTGTCTGTGGCTTATGCTTAATTTCTTTTGTCATTCATTGGCACTTAGTTGCTCATCTTGCTTGCATTGGAGTTCAAAAGAAATCCAACTATGAAGATATTTTACTTTGGAAATTTAAATTTTGAACACTTATGCTTGCTGCCTTCCTTAAATGTCTTGGTTCAAGTGATTAGCCATTTTCTTATAAGTTCCATAAGAATTTCATTAGATGCCTTGGTTCAAGTGATTAGCCATTTTCATAAAGGTTATCCAAGGGATCCCGAAAGATGAATGTACATTTGTTTTTTGTGCAGCTGTGGAGCAATGTCCCATGACACTAGGTCATGTATGGAAAGACCACGCAAACTGGGAGCAAAATGGACAGGGAAACACATTGCCCCTGATGAGAAGATAGAGCAGTTTGAGCTGGACTACGATGGTAAAAGGGATCGTTGGAATGGTTATGATGCTGCTTCTTATGCCCATGTCATTGAACGATATGAAGCAAGGGATGAAGCAAGAAGGAAATACCTCAAGGAGCAACAACTTAAAAAGTTGGAAGAAAAAAATAACAAGGATGACAAAGAAGGAGGTGATAGTGACAATGAGGATTGTGAGGATGCTTTGAAGGTAGACGAAGCGAAGGTTGATGAAAGCAAGCAAATGGATTTTGCCAAAGTTGAGAAGCGTGTGCGGACCACTGGTGGTGGTAGCACAGGGACTGTTAGGTAAGTTTTTCTTAATATCTTTTCTGGGTCATTGTGGTGGTTAGGTTGTTCGGATTTTTCCAATATTGTGGTTGAATGCTATGCTCTATTGATGCATCTGTCATGACCAGGAACCTGCGTATTCGGGAGGATACAGCTAAATATCTTCTCAATCTTGATGTAAATTCAGCACACTATGATCCCAAAACACGGTCTATGCGTGAAGATCCTCTTCCTGATATGGACCCGAATGAAAAGTTCTATGCTGTAAGTGCTCCTAATAAAAAATGAGATTTTATTCTCTCTCTATCTTTTGTTATATGCATATTTATTAACTCATTGATCGTTTTTCTGTTTAGGGAGATAACCAAAACAGAGTTAGTGGTCAAGCATTGGAGTTCAAGCAGCTTAATATTCATGCCTGGGAGGCTTTTGATAAGGGTCATGATGTTCATATGCAAGCAGCTCCATCCCAAGCAGAATTGCTCTACAAAAATTTTAAGATTAACAAGGAGAAATTGAAGGTGCAAACTAAGGATGATGTCATGGAGAAGTATGGCAATGCAGCTAGTGATGACACACTTCCAAGAGAACTCCTACTGGGTCAAAGTGAGAAAGAGGTTGAATATGATCGTGCTGGTAGGATTGTGAAGGGACAGGTAACTGTTTACTTAATAGCTGCCTAAAATTGATTGAAGTACTATTCAAGTTTTGGTTTTTCTGTTTTTCTTGGGGTGGTTGGGGGGTAATTTCTGTTGATATATTTCAGTTTTTTTTATCATTATTTGTTAAATAGATGGCCTAAGTAGCACACCTTTGTCTCAAAAAAGAAAATAAAAATTTCTTGAGTATGTTGTCTAAATATTTGTTTGTGCTGGTGTTGGATTAGTAATATAACCAACCTAACTAGCTTGGGATTGAGGCATAGTAATAGTTTTATATTAAATTGGGTGTCATGGATGGTTAAAGTTACAGTTGTCTGTACTTTCTCATCCCTTGGAGCAATTCTATGGGGGGATAAGTTACTTCAAGATATTTGTATAGAATAGTGATTCTTTTTGAGGATCTATTTCAGTGAAGCAATAGTGTCTCTATTTATTGATCAGGCTATATCATGATTCATGTCTAGTATAAAGCATCTCCATCTTTGAAGTTAGCCAATATATCCAAAATAGAATTGCAATTTTAATACTTTTAACTCCTCTACTGTAATTTAAGATCTTTTGTTGATGCTATATCATATCCTTAAAAAACAAAGGAACATGTGTTCATCTAAAAACTAATGTTTTACCTAAGGGAGTTGGAATTCGGAAAGAAAGAAAAATACAAAATATTCTCCCGTTGCCCCTTCTAGGGCAGCGTAACTAATTGGGGAGTCAAAACTTCCCTTCTTTGAATGAGGTTTTTCGAATATTTCTAATTATGTATATACATATTAATAAAATCTAAAATTGTAATTAGAGTTTTTTTCTGTTGTTTTTGAACATATTAATTACAATATTTTCTTTGATGTCCAGTTTGAACCAAAAGTTAGATTGTTTGATCCTCGTCGAACCCCGTCAATCTTTCTGGGATGGACGGAGTAGATTATACATGTATTTTTGGTGACAATAGTGGACTACTATCATTCTAAGGCTGGATCAAAATAGTATGTCATAAGAATATAAAATTAACCTCTTTCAAAATGTTGTTGTCCTAAATAGACATCTATCCAGTTGCTGCTGCCCCTGATGTATATAGTGGTAAATCAATTTTTTCAAGCTGCTTTCAGTTGTCTGTAAAAATCACAACAAAAATGACGCCTGAATTTTGAACTAGTTGGGGTTGGCTGAATGGATTCTCTACGCCACGCTGCTCTACTGGACATAGTTTACTCATTCACTGACCATCATCACCACTGCCCTCTGAAGGTGTGTATGTTGGTCTCTTCTCTACGAAGAGTCCCCTTGAAACAGAAAGTAACACTCGAATTGAAAGGAAAGACTAGAAATGAAGTGAATGAAAGAGGAATAGCATAAAGATTTATACATATACTGGAAAAGAAAGATTCTAAAACTAGATTGTTGATCAATTTAGCTTGTACGGTCTATAACTAAGCTCCACCACTGACTGGAATGGCGAAGAACCGAGAGCAAGAGAGAGAGACAGGTTTTCAAGCAAGATTCAAAAAAACATGTAGGCTGAAGTGGTGTTTTTGACTTCTAACATAATGGTAAAATTAAGTCTGTTAGGGGTCGTTTAGTTTGAAGACAAGTTATGATGAGATTAATTATGTTGAGATTATTTTTTATTGGTTGTTTGGTTTGTCAAATATGCATGGCATAATTTCTAAGAATAAGTTGTTTGTTTATAAAAGATGGTTTAAGGGGGGGTACTTCTATTATTTTACATTTTTATCCCGGGATAAGTTATCCGTGATTAGTGTTCCACCCACAAGTAGGGGTAACTTATCCCAGTCATAACTATTTATCCTATGACTGGGATAAGTTTTCCCACACTTTGTAACCAAACAAAGAATTGAGGGGTGCTAAAAACTTATCCTGAGATTATTTTTCTTTATCCATCACACCAAACGACCCCTTAAGGTCTCGATTTTCCTTTTACACAAGGATAAACAACTAACTTGGATTTATTGAAGGCAATATTTTTTGATGTGCCATTTATTGTCTGAGAGAGATGATTTTGTTGTTCCTACTTATGGAAGGGGGTTTGGAGCTCTTAGCTTGTACAGTCTATTCGTCAAGTTCTATGCTTTCTTTTGTGCATAAATGAGGAAGAATGATTTGTATTCGAATAGATGGAAGGGAAATGTGCAGTCAAATATTTCCTGTCATACTTGTTTGTTTCTATTGCCTAATTCAGTAACTTGCTATCTGCAGGAGATGTCACTTCCTAGAAGCAAATACGAAGAGGATGTTTACATCAATAACCACACCACTGTTTGGGGTTCATGGTGGAAAGATCACCAATGGGGTTACAAGTGCTGCAAACAAACAATCAGAAATAGCTATTGTACTGGTGCTGCTGGAATTGAAGCAGCAGAAGCCTCTGCTGGTCTTATGAAAGCCAACATTGCTCGTAAGGAAGCTGCTGAAGGTATATTGAAACTGCTGACATGTCTTGAAATTATCATACACTGCTTGCAATAACAATCTTACTGTCATAAGTCATTGTAGTTTGCTTTAAGATCGTATCTATTTCTCCTAATTTACAGGAGACCTTCTAATTTTTAAGCTCACAACCTTCTGCTGAGTACTAGAAAGTAATTGTTTTCCGCACATGCTGTTGAAGTTATACTTCAACTCTTGCTTTAGTAGTTTTGTCAGTACCTGACATTGTTTTACCGATCAAATAAGTAATTTCCATTGTTTGCACGCCCTATAGAACTAGAATTGTCTTTTTCTTTTTTTGAAAAAAATGAAGTAAGAGATTTTATAGGTGCATCAAGAAAATGCAATGAGTACAGAAGATAGTAAGTACAAAGGAGAATTTGCTAGCTCCATTACATGAGGTTCTATGCTAGAGATAAGGAGAATAGAACTAGAATGTCTTGGAGTTGGTGATGGTAATGGTATTGGCTTTCTTGGATTTAGAAGAAAAATGATCCTTTTTGTATTTAGAAGAAAAATGATGGATCAGTTTATCGGTAAACATATTCATGATCAGGATAATGCATAAGGACCTTTGGACCTTTTATAGCTTTCTGTTGAAGTGGTTAGCATAACCTCTAGGGTTTTAGTGGTTACAAACATAACATCTACATTTCGAGACTACTCTACTTAACTTTGAATTTTTAGTGGATAACTCCTTGGTTTCTGCTTGAATTAGCAGTCAGTTTAAACTTCATCTTATTTAATGTAAGAGTTGGCCAGCAAAGCTGCTGAGAGGATTGTTTCATTGAAGACCATATCAAAGCACATTTTTGGCAACTGTCTTCTTCAGTATTTGATAACATCTTTTTTCTTTTTCTCAATATTTGATCCAGATACACATGTGCCCGTTGAGGAGAAGAGGCTAGCTACTTGGGGGACTGAAGTACCGGAAGATCTGATACTAGACCCGAAAAGGCTCACTGAAGCTATAAAGAAGGTACTCTTATAAACCCATTCATGGTGCTACCACCGTTTTTGCACTTCATGCTAATATGAATTTTGTCAGTGTATTTCCTGCTTCAAGTAATTTATTTTTAGGAGGGTATAGTTGGTGAGGGTAGAGTTTTGGGGGCTGATGCTTGTAGATATTCCACCACCACCAAAAAAAAAAAGGAGAGAGATGCTTAGAGGAGGTGGGGAGAGATATTTCATAGGGGACTGCCAGAGGTTGGGGTTGGGAAGACTGATAACCTGACTGGATCCATCTTTTGACAGCTATGTGGATTCTTAGTTGTCTCTATAGGTTCTGTTTTTCTGATGTTCTGATCAAATTTATTTTACTGTTTGAACAGGAAGAGGAGAAGAGACGTGAAGAGAAAGATGAACGGAAGAGGAAATATAATGTTAAATATAATGATGAGGTACATCTATGTCTCCAGTTTGTCTTTCCGCTGGTGGTTGTCTTCTTCTTTGTCTTTCTTCTTCGTGGTCTTTCTAACGACATTTACCTGTACAGGTTACACCTGAAGAAATGGAGGCATATAGGATGAAGCGGGTTCACCAAGATGATCCAATGAAGGACTTTCTTCACTGAGTTTTAGATGTGGCCAAATTGTTCACCTCTAAGGGGAAACATCAGTTGGGACCATGTGCCACTCTTAGGTGAAATTGGGTATGATAGTTTCTTAGTCGAAAATTGTATCGCGATGAAGAGTCTCTCTGTTGGGGTTGCTTGAAGATCTTTTTCTTCTATGATTTAGTACCTTTAAGTTGTATACAACTGCACTACATACTCTTGAGAACATATGTACAATAAGAATTGGGAAGTATCTATGTTCATGTAATATGCTGTATTTCACCGGTTTGTGGTTGTAATACAGGCAAAGCCTGTTTGTTTGAAGTCTTTACTCTGGTTCTTGTATAAATATTTGCCTTCTTTCTGCGTTTGTGTGTGTCATTTCAACTTTGTGAATGTGAGAGACTACTATTGCATTGGCTCATTGAATCAAAGTTCTGTTATTGCATTTAACGATCGAAATTATTTTTTTGTTTGGTTATGTACATTGTGAAATGTGTGGATCAATGATAAATTCATCCTTCATGTTTAATGAAGGATGTATGTAATATTTTCCCTCCACTTGCGTTCAAGAGAGTATCATAGATCGAAAGGGGCTCCACCTCGCCAAATTTCCAACACAAAAATATTACATTTATCTCTAGCTTATTTGGTGATCACTAAAGGAAGCGATGTACCCCATTTAATTTCTTTGTTTGCTCTTGATTACTGATGAGTTTACGGATGTCAATGGGCAAGTTGAGCTGAATTTGAGCAGATTAGTAAGTTATTGACTTGTTTAAAAGTTACTTAGATCTGAAAATTGAAATGAACCGAGCTTAAAATGAGATCATGACTTATCCATTCCAATTTGAGTACCTAAAAATCTTTTCTTGAAAATATTTTGATAAAATTTCTCATTGATCATTTTGAGCTATAAATTAACCCAATTTTCAATAGACTTAACCGGACAAATAAAAAAGAATAAGCCAAGAAACATTATTTAAGTGAGTTAGCAGAGTTATATTTTTATGGGTTAATTCTATCACCCCAATTGATCGCTTTAATTTCTCTGCACTCAAATGTATAAAAATAAACTAGATTAATATATAGTGGACAAATTTTATTCAGTGCTGACAAAAACTACAAAAGAGAAAAAAACCCATACTACAAACGCTGGATCAACATATTCTCTTGACGCAGCATGTCTGCACGAAATTTAGCTATGAACTCCTCTGCTCTTTCATTAATACAATGCAATTGTGGAGATGCCAATGTCAATGATTCCCACAGCTCATCATTAGTGACACTACTACTACTGCTGCTTTCCCCTTCATGGATTATCTCATCTTGTTCTGTTTCCGTTATGCAAACTTGTTTATGCTCCTTCTTCTTTGTCGTGATCATACTAGTTTGGCCAAAGTTGTTCTTCACCACAGAATCAGATATATTCTCAATGAAAAGTTGATCTATATATACCGGTGCTGATTTCTTTTGAAATTTAAGAGTAGGTCTGAATTTCGACTTGTATTTGAACTTATTGTTTGAACGTTTAGTTTTGAATTGAACTCGAAAGACAGGGGACGGGGCTAGTTTCTTGATGCATAAAGGATTTGGATTCTTGGGTTTCTTAATGACTTTGGATCTATTGAGTACTTTGTGGAAATTGATTTGTAACTTGGTGGAAAAAAACTTCCACATTTTTCGAGTTGGAAGGAGTACTCTCCGCAAGTTTAAGCAATACATGGTGATTGAATATGAAGCAATACAAATTCAGTTATGAATAAGGGGAGAAATATAACAAAGGCTGAGATACTAAGATATATAAATAGCACTAGTAGTTGATTAGTAGTTATAGTCAATTGGTGCAATAATATATATTCACTGGCTTAAATTTTACGCTACAGTTTGGTGCAAAAAGAGATAAAGAGGACAAAAATTAGGTAGTTTGAAGAATGCGTTTCTTTTCCGCAGACTTATGTCCATTTTGGTTTAACTGTCTTGCTTCGTATCTTAATCTGATGCTCCAGGCTGTGAAGCCATCTTGTTGGATAACTTTTTATTCTTTTCTTTGCAGGTAAGATTAGAGTCGAATCTAAAATTTTAAATCATCAATACAGAATATTCACTGCACTTAGATGTATTTTTATGGAAACGAGTGCTTTGTAAATTGGTCTAGTAGACAGTGGTGGAGGCATAGATTTCACTTATGTATTCAACCATCTATATATACACATACACACGATTTTGTACCTATGTAGACAATAATAATATTTTGGCGAACCTCTTTCACAGTCAATAATTCACATCCCAAAAGCTAACTCAGAGGCAAAAGGATTGACCAAGTTTTATAAGAAGATCACTCATCTCATTAATCACCAATACTGAACTTTTTTAATTCGTTAACATATATCACTTTGGAATTACTATTGTTAAGTCTCAATTTCCCCAAAAGTAGGGAGGTTTAATTTGGACTTGTGACTAAGTGCTGAGAGGAGAGGAATTAGGCAATGATTCTAACCGTGTGTGGATATAGGGAATTCGTATCTACATTTCATTTTTCCAACTTTTCCAAGATTGATCCGCTTCTACACCTTCTGACTGCTTACTTTTTATTCATATTATTAGTTGGCTCGGTACCATGCCTCTGGTATATAATATCTCTTGATTGGCTCAGATAATACGTTTGGTGGCTTGTATTCTACATCTAATACGGGATATTTATTGGTTGGCTCAAATATCATGTCTGATACAAGTTCTATATTGATTCGCTCGCGTGCCTGGTATATGTGTGATTGTTCTCTGTATGTTGGTTCCGTGAGTGGACCTCTCTTCCCTGCACCATCTATTTTCTATCTTTTTATGCTTTTGCCTTTATCCTGTAGCAACTAGCTAGATTCTTGGCTGCTAAGAGATCAAGTTGAATCAATGTCATCAGGCATAAGTTACTTAAAGAATCTACTAGTAGGACATTATTTTATTTTTTAAAATTCAGCATTTAAAAGTGATGTCGTGACCACTGACCACAAGTCAATTAACCCCTCTGTTTGACAATAGTTGTCTACTAGTAACTTGACACATCCCTTAAGAAACAATAAATAATAGGGAAAATATTATTATATTATCCTTTGACTTTATTAAATTTAATCCTTTGAAAAATGTGGTAGATGATAAATAATATTTAATAGCGACTTAGAGGGTAAAATAGACACAAAAGGTTAATTATCTATTGATTTTCTAAATTATACAAATATTGTTGGACAACTATTTTTAGTATAATGGACAACTATTATTGGATGGACGGAATACATTCTAGTAGTATTATTTTCACTTTTAGTTTTAATATTTCCATTGTTATGTTGAAAAAAGTGACCAGGCTTTATAAGTTTGTTTGGACTTAATTTAAGCTATACCCATTGACATCAAGGACGATTAGGTGTGATTTGCTTAATAAGGGAAAAAGAAGATGTCCCTCAAAGCCCCATTAATACAAAACAAATTGATTCCTATATTTTTCAATTCCCAAAAACTCTTAGTCTATTTTTTTAAGAGCGAATTGATGAACGTGCATGTATTAAGCATGCGACTGAAGTATACAAAATAAAGCTAGTATTCAGTCTTGGTTAGTTCCACCTCTAATAAAGTGTGTCAAGTTTAAGGAGACTCTTAACTATTAACACAAAGAAAAAAGTGTGAGCGAGAAAAGAGGACTATTGGCCCCGATGAAGCTACTCCCGATGTATGTGGCATAATTCCGACTTTGACCGTTAAATTTCAAAAGTTTAATAGTGAATTCGGACATGAAATCTATAAGTTTTTTGAAATAGACTTAAAACATCAATGAACTCTTAAACTTGTTAGTAAATTTCGATTAGACACTTGAACTATGACTTGTTCCTATTAAGTACCTGAATACATATGGTAAAATATTCTTATTACATTTTCAATTCAATTTTTTTCTTTTTAAACTTCTAGGCATGTTTTCAAGAATGTAATAGATAGTTAAATTAACCCTATAAAATGTGTCATCTCCTTTAATTATGCACGCCAACCTCGTTGGAATATACCTAATGTTTTACGACTTATTGAGGTTAATAAGACCAACCTCAATTGGAATATACCTAAGGTTTTACAATTTATTGAGATTGATCTATTTAATGTAGATAACTTATCTACATAATCAACATTTGAGAATATACCGGGAAAAAAAAACATACATATCCAATTTGAACATGAAATATCTAATAGAAACACTCCTATTCAACAAAGCCTCTACTCAACAATTTGAGGCCCAAATTTGTAGGCTTATTTGTCGATCCATTGGAGCCCAACCCAAATATTACTGCTTCCCCAGTTTTTTGAATTCAATCTACCTGAGGTGCTAGTATCAGAAAACAATGAATTAATCAAAACCAGAAGAGCTTAGACAAGTGGTATATGCAAAGACAGAAGGTGTAAGCAAAGCAGCTCAACACTTCACCACGTATAGTTTCATGCAAATTAAACCAAAACATCTTTGATTCCTTTAAACAACCATTGCAAGGTGTCATTTATGTTCACCATGCAGAAAAAAACAGTTTCACCATGCAGAAGAAAACAGGTTAATGCCACACGGCCATCAAACTTATTCCTCTCAAACACTATAAAAACAGAGGCCTCTGTTTCTCCAAATCTCATCTCATCTTTGTATTTTTAATCAATTAGTAATAAAACAATAAAAATCCTTAGCCATGGCGGTCTCTACTAGGCTTTTGTTAGCTATACTCTTCTCTGCTTTTCTCTTATCTGCAGCAAATGCATATAGAGAATATCCGGTTCAGCAAGGTCAGCACGGTCAGAGAAGCATTCCTCTGACTCAAGCTCAACAATGCCGCTTACAGAGGCTTACTGGAAGCCAGCCCTCTCAGCGCATTGAGTCAGAGGGCGGCTTCACTGAGCTGTGGGACGAGAATGAGGAGCAATTCCAGTGTGTTGGAGTTGCTCCTATGAGGAATGTTATTCGCCAAAATTCTCTCTCTTTGCCTAATTTTCATCCCATGCCTCGCTTGGTTTATATCGAGCAAGGCAGGGGATTGATTAGCGTTATTAACCCTGGTTGTGCTGAGACTTTCCAGTCTCAGACCTTCCAGGCTGGCCGAATGACAGGTGAAGAGAGGAGCCAGAGCCGCGGAAATGACCAGCACCAGAAGGTCCACCGCATTCGCCAAGGTGATGTCGTGGCAATTCCAGCTGGCGCTGCTCATTGGTGCTATAACGACGGTGAGGAAGAGCTTGTAGCCGTCTCCATTAACGATCTCAACCATCGGTCCAACCAGCTTGATCAGAACTTCAGGGTAAATTCATTTCCTCCCTCCTATTAAAGAATGTATACCAAATTCTACTTATCTTAAACACGTCGAAAAAGTTAAAATTAAAGAGTTACTAGAAACAGAGGGAGTAGTATTAATTAATTACCACTTCTTTCTATGATTTTTTTGTGCATGCAATTTCATGAGTTTAATTTTGTATGAAACATGTTTACCCAATCAGTTTACTTAAAAAGTAATTACAGGTAAATTGACTAATATTGGTAACTAGATCTTGCTAGTTAAACTACACCAATCAATGTACTCATTTTAACTTCGAATTCTTTCCTAATTCGATGTATTTATTGGTCGACTGTACTATTTGTGTGGATTTTAGGCATTTTACTTGGCCGGTGGAGTACAAGAAATTAGTGGAAGGCAAATTGGTGTAGGAAAGCAAAGCACACAGAAGTTCCAGAACATTTTCCGTGCTTTTAACACAGAATTGATGGCAGAGGCCTTCAACATTCCCGTAGAGATTGTGAGGAAGATGCAAGAAGAACAGAACGAACGTGGACTAATTATTAATGTCAGGGAAGGAATGAGCATGATTAGGGCCGATGAAGAAGAAGAGGAATTCGAAGGGAGATCACAACGAGGACAACAATGGTGGGCGGAAGTTACTGGAAATGGCTTGGAAGAAAACATTTGCACAATGAAAATCCGCACCAACATGGATACTCAAAGACGAGCTGACATCTACTCAAGGCAAGCTGGCAAAATTAAGCATGTTAATCGCCAAAAACTTCCCATCCTTAGAGACATGGACATGAGTGCCTCTAAAGGAACCCTATATCCGGTAATTCAGTCAATGTTATTTCCAAATTGATTAAAAACAAAAATAATACTTCTAGTACTATGACTTAAATTGATTAGAATTGGCGGATTGCAGAATGCACTTATGAGTCCTCATTGGTCTGTGAACGGACACAGCATTATCTACGTGCAAAGAGGAGATGCACAAGTGCAGGTAGTAGATCACACCGGGCAACAAGTGATGAACGACAGGGTAAATCAAGGAGAAATGTTTGTAGTCCCTCAATACTATGCCTCAACAGTGAAAGCAGGGCAAAATGGATTTGAATTCGCGGTGTTTAGGACAAGTAGTCAACCAATGAACAGCGAACTTGCAGGTTACACATCAGTGATTAGAGCAATGCCTATTGAAGTCCTCACAAACGCGTACCAGATATCGCCAAATGAAGCACAGCGTTTGAAGATGAACAGAGGAGGAGAGAGTTTCCTGCTATCTCCCCAGAGAAAGTCATTCTAAAATGGCTTTTAATGTGTAATAATCCCACCTTGGCTATCGCCTAGTAGTACTGGTTTGTAGTCTTTGTTTTTAGGCAAAGATGAAGCAAGAGCGACTTGTATTTAGGAGCAAATAATGTAACGAATAAAGCTCCTGCCTTTTTTGTACCTAAATCTCATCCAAGATGTTCTTTCTTTCTGTGCAAAATTTCTGAGTAAACGGGATGGATACATTTGACATATAAACCAAATCATCAATTAGCAAGGATAATCAATCTCAACTCAATAGATTATAAACAAAACTTAAATAAAATAAGATTAAACTCAGAGAACAATGGATAAAGTTTAAAACTTCTATAAACCAAGAATTCTCTCTTAAGCTCAGAGTTTTATTCCATCACATTATACTCACACAATTTTGGTTGTTATTGTGTTTTTGTTCTAAGAGATTATACCTCTGTCCTGATTTTCACAAAAGTGACACCACTCCTCAATCATGTAGTACCCACTCCTCAGTCATGTAATAGCTCTTTGAAAATCTATTATTTTCTAAAACAATTCCTCGAGGCATGGCGCCTCCGGGGCTCAGGAGGTCCTCGAGGCATGGCGCCTCCGGGGCTCGGGGGGTTCTCGAGGCATGGCGCCTAGGGGCCTCGGGGGGGTCCTCGAGGCATGGTGTCTCGAGGGCCCTGGGGGCCTTGAGGCGGGTGGGTCCTAACTCGGGACGGGGGCCGTTTGAGGCGGGTAGGTGTTGTGAGCTTTTGGAGCTCTTCCTTTAACGGATTTCGCACATACACACATATTGATTACGAAGAATTCAATGAGAATTTAGAAAGGTGCAATGGAAAAATTCTCAAAGGGTATGGCAACCGATAATATTTTTTGAAATTTCCTCCCCTTTTTTTCTCTCTGCAGTTTTGTGATTCAGTATTTTCTATCTTTTACATATTCTCAGCCTTTTAAACTATTTTTTGATCGTTTAGAATCTATTTCGTTCATTTGCATTCTCGATTTAGTGTTAACATCGAGATGCAACACAAATGTTGAGAATATGGAGCACCTTGGTCTTTATTGAGAAAGAAAAAGTAAGAAAAGGGGATAGCAGAAAAGGAACATCCAGCTAAAGTGATGTAGACTTTGTAGTTGTACATTAATTTTGTATCGACTAATATTGCAATATTTCTTTTGATGAAGTAACAGATTTTATAGAAATGGCATCAGAAAGATGCAATTAGACCAACATTGAACATCTATTACATTAACAGATTTTTATATAGCTTTTAATTAGGTTGCAGCTCCTCTCATAGTGTGTGCGCTTTTAATGTTTCCATTTCTCCGATGGTCTTGCTTTAGTCAGACCTCTCCATCCACCCCTATCTTCCCCTTTACAAAACTAGGTACATTCTAATATCCATTGGACATTTCCTTCCTTTCTTTTTTCTCTTTTTCTTTTCAAGGGTTAAAGGTGATGAGGAGAGATTATTGACTAAATTTTTCCTGCAAGTTCTTAAATTTCTTGCCACTTGATTGCAGCTGCTCATTAATCAGTTGGAGCCTTTAACCGAACAACAATTATTGGCAATCAACAACTTACAACAGTCATCCCAACAGGCTGAGGATGCTTTATCCCAGGGAATAAAGGTATTGCAGCAGTCTTTGGCTGAGACTCTCGCAGGGTCTCTTGGACCTTCAGGTTCCTCTGGGAATGTTGCAAATTATATGGGTCAAATGGCCATGGCAATGGGGAAGCTTGGAACTCTTGAGGGCTTCATACGGCAGGTGCTTAATCAATCCTTCACATCTATGTCTATTCCTTTGAAATTATATACTTGCTTTGTCTGAAATGCTTTCTAAAAACCTGCAGATTCATCACTGACATGTCAAACTTGTGCATCTTTCTGTTGGTTAGCCTCTTCCGTAGTTGTCTCCTTAAAAAAGAAAATGAGAGATGCATTCGGAGAAGGAAAAGGGAGAAGTAATAAATTCCAAATGTCTTTGTTAGATTTTCATATTCCAATTTAATCCAAACAAACTTGTCTACTGCACCATATTGTTATTATCATCAATACCTTTTGAAGTACAAGTGATGAGGGGCCTGAGGAGGGAAAGAGAAGGAAAACTGAAGTTCCTGCTTAGAATTGAACTCTTGCTTACTCTAGGTCTAGTGAAGCTAGGAACCGTTCATTCTTATTTACTGCACAAGATAACATCTTTGAACAACTTTAGGCCCCAGCCAAACAAAAAGTGTCCATTTCACCTCACAGTACTCCTAGCCAACTGATGACATATTCTCCTGTCTACTAGAATGACTAGCTATCTGCAGCTGCATATTTGCTGCTTAATGCTGGCTGAGAACATTTTAAGTTTTACCACTCCTCATAGTGGCTCTGTGAATTCAATTTTTTTAGTCATTTGAAAGTTTCAGAGAGCCTTAAGCAGAGGAGAATCTATAAGGTGCTTATTCCCTTGTTAATTTAAGAGGTACATACTCCTGCTGTGAAATATTTGATCGATTCTGACGTCCGTATATCTGGGATTTGGTGTTAATAGTTGCATTTAAGATCTATCTTGGGGATTCTCTTTTCCAAGCCTTAGGTATGTGTATTTGTTTCGAAGACGGAGGGGGAGGAGGAGATGTTTTATGGGTCTACTACTCATTGCTTTAAGGCTGACTCCTATTTAGTGATGATAGTTTACATAAATTTTCTTTGGAACATATTGGGAATCAGTAGCAAATCCATCCATGGATTCACAGGTTCTGTAGAACCCATGCTTCAGGGTCGTACCATACACATGTGTGAGCGAGTGAGATATATATTTCAGAACTCACTTTCTCAAATCACAATCCGCCACTGTTGGAAATGTGTAACCACATTTTGCGCATGTTTGAAGTTTTTTTCGTCTTTTTTCCCCCACTTAAATAGGCTGACCTATAAATTAAAATGTCCTTTCAGGCTGATAACCTTCGGCAGCAGACATTGCAGCAAATGCATCACATATTGACAACTCGCCAATCAGCTCGTGCTCTTCTTGCTATCACTGATTATTTCTCTCGGCTTCGAGCACTGAGCTCTCTCTGGCTTGCTCGTCCCCTGGAATAACATCCACTTTCTTCTAATACACTGCTCTGAAAGACCCTTGGTGACATTTGTACATGAGAAACCTCTTTGTTGGAAAGCTGAGCTGCTGAGGTTTAATGGATACATATATTTATATAGTGGTATTTGTAACATTGTTTCATATTTAACTAAGATAGTGTGAGATCAATGAATTGTTGTTGTATTTTAGCATATCTAATGGTTCCAATTAGGTTAATGGAAATGAACATTCACTTATAATACCCTCCAATTTTTGCATTGTTATTTAGCTATTGATTTTTTTTTTCATTGTATCGTTTGAGATTGAGGCGTAGTCGTTGTTATAAAATCTCTATCTATAGAAATACATGTATGCCCTTTTTTTTGGCCCTTGGTGTGTATCGTAATTGTATCGTATACATACCTCTAGTTTTGTATCGCGTATACAAAGATATTTAATTCACAAAGTTGTATACGTTGAAGATATACAATAGTGGAATTATATTGTTGTATACTATTAAGTAGTAGTATAAAATATAAAGTAATAAGGTTTTAATTGCATTGGTATTAGTCCATTATAAATTCCCTTACATTGTATATTAATGGGTGATATATCCTCTCTTCTTTTTGGGTATTCCAATTCCGTCCAACTAATAACAATATATCTAGTGTAACTTCATAAATAGAATTTGAAAAGGTGATGCTTACACAATCTTATCTTTACCGTTAGAGAGTATTTTTTTAGAGAATAGAACAAATTTGACTTTTTGTCCAAACCATTAACAAGCATATGAAGACATCAAAGTAAAGTGTAACTTATTAAATTACATAATAGAGTATCTTTTGGGAATTGGGTTCGAAATATATCTGAACTTTAACTGAAATTGTTGTAACAATTCCAAACTTTGGGCAGGACCTATTACCTCCTGCACTATTTAATAGTGTATTTTAAAGGTATATATGTGTCCACGTAGACATGTTACTATTTATAATGATCACTCGTTATAAATAAATATTTTATCATAGAGACTTCACTGTTGACACCCAATTTTGACCTCCACAATTTGATTAATTATTCAAACTTCCACAATTTCAAATGAGGTAAAATAATTTGTTTTACAAAAGTTAAAATATTTTTCTATCTATTTTCAAGACAAGTTTTAGATTAGCTTTTGGATAATTTATCTCATTTCTAATTTTATTGATTTAAAATTGTTTCAATCTAATTTATTTAGCACAAGTTTCTCCAAATCCAATTTAAACCCAAAAGAAAACCAAAGTAATTTCAAAAAGCAAACTTGATACCCAACCTATAAATAGCCCCAAATTCCTAACGGCTAACACAGACCTCATCTCCCTCATTTCAAAATCCGCCGGAATTTGTACGAAAACCAGTGGATAAACGGCTAATAGCTGTCTCCCTCACCCCAAATCCGTTTCTCCCCATCCTTTTTCCTCTGAATTCGCAGATCTGTAAAGTTTTGTTCACTGTTCGCTTGAGAAATCTCGAGGGTTTTTGCTGCCTATGGCCTCCAATGTCACTTTTGTCTGAAAAGGTAACCATCCCCTTCTCTATCTCCGAAACATGTTGCTGATCTAATTATGCTAGGCTTGAGCTGTTTAATTTGTATATTTCTTCCTTCTTCCACTTTATTTAGAAATTTGTTGGGAATTCATACATTAATTGTAGTTGAAGCACGCGTTCTTGCATGGTATCTGGATTCAGACTCTTTCACTAATGCATTCTATCTTGTTGAATTGATTCATGAATCTGTTAGTTCTACGGCCTTTCTCGACCCAAAATTTAAAGGCATGTTCAACTTCAATACACCCCCTTCTATAATTTATGGTTTGATTTTACTAGTTTTGACCTCTATGCCTCTAATCCTATTTTTCTCTTTGTAAGACTATCACCTAAGCTTATCTTGCTTTAATTTTTTGTTATATTAGTTACTTTGTCCTGATTAGATTTTGAATCTGTTAGTTCCTCAAATTTGGTTCTTCCCTTTGTTCCACCTACCTGTTAAGTAATAGAGAATTAATGGATCCATTCTAGACTCCATTACACTTCCTTGTTATGCTTCTGCTTGGTGATTTACAGAAGATACTACATCTGATTTGTGTTTCAATTTCAATTGATTATCCGCAAAGTTGGCTATAGTTCACGATGGCTGATATCAGTCCTAGTACATCAACAGATGCCGATACTGAAGATAAAAACAGGGTAAGTTAGTTACCTCTCAAATCCATATCTAGTCATTATTTCATTTGATGTTTTGAACTATGACTAGTCTTGACTTCAATAAGTCCAAATTTTGATTGATTATGATGACTTTGTAATTTGAAGTAAGTCCTCCTTTAAAATCTGGTTGGGCAAGTAGACCTTTTTTATTTTCCTATATCAAGGAGAATATAAACAATGGGTGAAGATCTTCTTTTGTATGCAATGCTCTTATTTCAACATGCTTGTAACTCCTATTTATCGTCTTTGTATTGCTGTTCTTGTTAGTAAAATAAACAGCTCTTAATGTTTCCGTTTCTCCAATGGTCTTGCTTTAGTCAGACCTCTCCATTCACCCCTATCTTCTCTTTTAAAAAACTAGGACATTTCCTTCCTTTCTTTTTTCTATATTTTTTTTCAAGGGTTAAAAGGTGATGAGAAGAGATTATTGACTTAATTTTTCCTACAAGTTCTTAAATTTCTTGCCACTTAGTTGCATCTGCTCATTAATCAGTTGGATCCTTTAACCAAACAACAGTTATTGGCGATCAACTTACAACAGTCATCCCAACAGGTTGAGGATGCTTTATCCCAGGGAATGGAGGCATTGCAGCAGTCTTTGGCTGAGACTCTCGCAGGGTATCTTGGACCTTCAGGTTCCTCTGGGAATGTTTCCAATTATATGGGTCAAATGGCCATGGCAATGGGGAAGCTTGGAACTCTTGAGGGTTTCATACGGCAGGTGCTTAATCAATCCTTCACATCTGTGTCTATTCCTTTGAAGTTATATACTTGCTTTGTCTGAAGTGCATCCTAAAGCCTCCAGATTCATCATACATGTCAAATTTGTGCATCTTTCTGTTGGCCCTCGAGGTATGGTGCTTCGGGACGGGGGCCCTCGAGGCATGGTTCTGCACTAAAATGATCAAAACTAGTTAAGTTGATAGAGAAGAAATCAAGAAATGTTTGCTCTGTGTCTATAGTAAGTTTGATGAGATATATATAGCACAAACTAAGCAAAGAAGTTTAGTTGTTGCTTTGGAGTAATCAATTCCAGGAAGGTCATTTTCATTCAATAGTTCACAAAAAAGTTCTCTGTCTTGATGCTCTTTACAACCCTCCACACACACACACACACCCAACTTTCTCTTCTTTTTATTATGAATTGGTACAAGTAAAAGTATTATTTGGATAAATCCATGATTGGCTAATACTGTAAGTGAATCCCATTTGATTACTGTAGGTAAAGAAAGTATTTGAAGGAACTTAATTTTATTTGAATACAATTATCAACCTATAATATCTTGATATTTGCAAATCGGAGTTATTGGACTTTACTTTATCCATTGTACTATATCTTAGAATATAATTTGAGTTTGGTTTGTGTTCTGGCATTAGCTGGCAAATCCGAGAATTCTTATTTACAAGTTCAAAAATTGTCTTGAGAAGATATATGATTAATTTTTTGTTGGAGACAGGGAATTTCAGTTTGAACTTAGCAAGATACCCTACTGCCTTGCACCCAAGTGTGTAAGATACTTACAGAGATACCGTTGGATATCTAGAAGACCCACCGTTCAAATAACTGAAGACTTCCCCATCAAATCTACACGCTTTATTCTAGATTTACTCGAAAATGTTGAGAGCAATGTTGAGGTAATATCTAATTTTGTTATGTTTTTCCTAGAAAGAGTACTCTGCCTGTACTCAAGCTGATTTTGTTATCCCTTCAAACTTATTTAGATTAAAGGCTTGGACAAGCACAAAAGCAGAGGCGCCACATGTACTGAGCACATGGAAGAAAATATCCACTGTTTGATGAACTGTTGTCTTTTGTTAATTGCTTAAAGAAATATAGATTATCAGTTTCACGACCTCTTCCTCTTCCATCACCTCAGAATGTCGCTGCTACAAGTATTATTCCCAATACCTCTGCACCATTGGCACTACTTTAAGATGACATTTCTACTACATGCTACCATTCTCTTCAGAACGTTGTATATCACAACACCTTTGGGGCTGACCTCCACTGCAAAGAAGTAATGTTCAATTACATTATTAGCATGTTTTGATTTCACTTAAATGAGTAACTTGACTCTACTGCAGGCTGCTTGACAAACTTAACATCTATTATATTCAGATGGAAATGTGGATGAGTAGCAATAAAACCATCTTCCAGACTGAAAAACAACAACTATATCGGTCAAGTTGTATGATCATCAACAACAAACGAGCTTCTTCTTGGTTGTCATTGGACCCATACTGGCACGGGCGCTTAACATCTAGTACAACTGTAAAGAGGCCCAAACCAGCGAAAGCTTTTCAATAGTAACTGAAAAGGGAAATAAAACTGGCCCAATATTTCTGGGCAGCAGCAGCTAAAGCCCGAATGGCCCAAACTCATTCTCTCTCTCTCTCTCTCTCTCTCTCTCTCTCTCTCTCTCTCTCTCTCTCTCTCTCTCTCTCTCTCTCTCTCTCTCTCTCTCTCTCTCTCTCTCTCTCTCTCTCTCTCTCTCTCTCTCTCTCTCTCTCTCTCTCTCTCTCTCTCTCTCTCTCTCTCTCTCTCTCTCTCTCTCTCTCTCTCTCTCTCTCTCTCTCTCTCTCTCTCTCTCTCTCTCTCTCTCTCTCTCTCTCTCTCTCTCTCTCTCTCTCTTGATTGATTGATTGTATTTAGTTATTTTTGTTTTGATTAATTCTAACTTTGAATACTTAAATTAACTTAATTAAATGAAAACACGATATAGGCTTCAAGTGAAGCTTTACAATGAAAAAACTAATACTTCAAAGAGTTACACGAAGTACAAAGAGAAGAAGTGCTGCTCTTGTTGATTTTTTTAATACTTAGTATTTATTCTTTTGAATAGGAGGAACAAGAAGAAACATTAAAAGAGATATTAACTCTTGTTTAATTGTTTGAATTGTGTATTTTATTCTTTGTAATAGGAGAAGCAAGAAGAATCTTGTTTGACTTTTTGAATACTTGTATTTTATTCTTTTAAATAGGAGAACCAAGAAGAAATAGTAGAACAGATATGTTACTCTTGTTTGATTTTTTGAATACTTGTATTTTATTCTTTTTAATAGGAGAAACAAGATTTTTAGTTTTTTGAATACTTGTATTTATTCTTTTTAATAGGAAAAAGAAGAAGAATCTTGTTTGATTTTTTCAATACTTGTATTTTATTCTTTTTAATAGGAGAAACAAGAAGAATCTTGTTTGATTTTATGAATGCTTGTATTTTATTCTTTTTAATAGGAGAAACAAGAAGAAATAGTAGAAAAGATATGTTACTCTTGTTTGATTTTTTGAGTACTTGTATTTTATTCCTTTTAATAGGAGAAACAAGAAGAATCTTGTTTGATTTTTTGAATACTCGTACTTTATTCTTTTTAATAGGATAAACAAGTAGAAACAGTAGAACATATATGCTACTTTTGTTTGATTTTTTGAATACTAGTACTTTATTCTTTTTAATAGGATAAACAAGTAGAAACAGTAGAACATATATGCTACTTTTGTTTGATTTTTTGAATACTAGTACTTTATTCTTTTTAATAGGATAAACAAGTAGAAACAGTAGAACATATATGCTACTTTTGTTTGATTTTTTGAATACTAGTACTTTATTCTTTTTAATAGGATAAACAAGTAGAAACAGTAGAACATATATGCTACTTTTGTTTGATTTTTTGAATACTAGTACTTTATTCTTTTTAATAGGATAAACAAGTAGAAACAGTAGAACATATATGCTACTTTTGTTTGATTTTTTGAATACTAGTACTTTATTCTTTTTAATAGGATAAACAAGTAGAAACAGTAGAACATATATGCTACTTTTGTTTGATTTTTTGAATACTAGTACTTTATTCTTTTTAATAGGATAAACAAGTAGAAACAGTAGAACATATATGCTACTTTTGTTTGATTTTTTGAATACTAGTACTTTATTCTTTTTAATAGGATAAACAAGTAGAAACAGTAGAACATATATGCTACTTTTGTTTGATTTTTTGAATACTAGTACTTTATTCTTTTTAATAGGATAAACAAGTAGAAACAGTAGAACATATATGCTACTTTTGTTTGATTTTTTGAATACTAGTACTTTATTCTTTTTAATAGGATAAACAAGTAGAAACAGTAGAACATATATGCTACTTTTGTTTGATTTTTTGAATACTAGTACTTTATTCTTTTTAATAGGATAAACAAGTAGAAACAGTAGAACATATATGCTACTTTTGTTTGATTTTTTGAATACTAGTACTTTATTCTTTTTAATAGGATAAACAAGTAGAAACAGTAGAACATATATGCTACTTTTGTTTGATTTTTTGAATACTAGTACTTTATTCTTTTTAATAGGATAAACAAGTAGAAACAGTAGAACATATATGCTACTTTTGTTTGATTTTTTGAATACTAGTACTTTATTCTTTTTAATAGGATAAACAAGTAGAAACAGTAGAACATATATGCTACTTTTGTTTGATTTTTTGAATACTAGTACTTTATTCTTTTTAATAGGATAAACAAGTAGAAACAGTAGAACATATATGCTACTTTTGTTTGATTTTTTGAATACTAGTACTTTATTCTTTTTAATAGGATAAACAAGTAGAAACAGTAGAACATATATGCTACTTTTGTTTGATTTTTTGAATACTAGTACTTTATTCTTTTTAATAGGATAAACAAGTAGAAACAGTAGAACATATATGCTACTTTTGTTTGATTTTTTGAATACTAGTACTTTATTCTTTTTAATAGGATAAACAAGTAGAAACAGTAGAACATATATGCTACTTTTGTTTGATTTTTTGAATACTAGTACTTTATTCTTTTTAATAGGATAAACAAGTAGAAACAGTAGAACATATATGCTACTTTTGTTTGATTTTTTGAATACTAGTACTTTATTCTTTTTAATAGGATAAACAAGTAGAAACAGTAGAACATATATGCTACTTTTGTTTGATTTTTTGAATACTAGTACTTTATTCTTTTTAATAGGATAAACAAGTAGAAACAGTAGAACATATATGCTACTTTTGTTTGATTTTTTGAATACTAGTACTTTATTCTTTTTAATAGGATAAACAAGTAGAAACAGTAGAACATATATGCTACTTTTGTTTGATTTTTTGAATACTAGTACTTTATTCTTTTTAATAGGATAAACAAGTAGAAACAGTAGAACATATATGCTACTTTTGTTTGATTTTTTGAATACTAGTACTTTATTCTTTTTAATAGGATAAACAAGTAGAAACAGTAGAACATATATGCTACTTTTGTTTGATTTTTTGAATACTAGTACTTTATTCTTTTTAATAGGATAAACAAGTAGAAACAGTAGAACATATATGCTACTTTTGTTTGATTTTTTGAATACTAGTACTTTATTCTTTTTAATAGGATAAACAAGTAGAAACAGTAGAACATATATGCTACTTTTGTTTGATTTTTTGAATACTAGTACTTTATTCTTTTTAATAGGATAAACAAGTAGAAACAGTAGAACATATATGCTACTTTTGTTTGATTTTTTGAATACTAGTACTTTATTCTTTTTAATAGGATAAACAAGTAGAAACAGTAGAACATATATGCTACTTTTGTTTGATTTTTTGAATACTAGTACTTTATTCTTTTTAATAGGATAAACAAGTAGAAACAGTAGAACATATATGCTACTTTTGTTTGATTTTTTGAATACTAGTACTTTATTCTTTTTAATAGGATAAACAAGTAGAAACAGTAGAACATATATGCTACTTTTGTTTGATTTTTTGAATACTAGTACTTTATTCTTTTTAATAGGATAAACAAGGGGGGGGGGACCCTGAGGGTAGGTAGGTGGGCTCGGAGGGGAGGGGGGTAGGTAGGGAGGTAGGGGTAGGTAGGGGGCCTTAGATAGTCCAAAGCTTTAAGGTTTAAATTTTTTTTTCATAAGGTTCAGATCCTTGAAGTCTTCATCCAAGCTTTCCGGAAAAGCTCCTTTGGTGGTGGACACTCGTTGTTTACCACTCGTCATTCCGGTTCGCTACCCAAAACCAGGTAATATTCTTATTCCCTTTTCTTTCTTTTAGTTTTATGCTTTTTGAAATTGGTAGTAGATTCCTCTGTTGTATGCTTGCTTAAATTTAGTCTTCCTTAGTTTTTTTTTTCGTATTAACCGTTTATTCTTAATTTGATATGAAGTGTTGTGTTGTTTCCTTTAATGATTGTGTATGCCTAATTTAGTTTACTAAAAATGCTCAGATTTGACTTCAATATTTGGCATTTTTGGTTAGTACTGATCTTGCTACTTGTTTTAATGTGATTTATATCATGAGTATTTTATTGCCCTGTTATTATTACGTTATCAATGATTCTTAAGGAGCTGGTAAATTCTTCTATTTTAGCTAGCATTAGTCTCTTTCGAACCGTAAAATGTTACTTCTCTGTTTGTAGTTAATTATTGTGTAAAGATGTAATTATTCACTTGTGGTTTTGTTTCTTGTGAGCTTAACATAAGTCTTGTTTGTTTGTACAATAACACTATTAGAATAATCTTAAGTTGGTTTGTATAATGGGATCAGATGTTCTTTTCGTTTTTCCTTAATTTGTTTAGGTTTATTTCCAGTGTTTACTCTCAAATATTTCTGTGTTCTTCCTTAGTGCTCCTATATGTTTATGTTTAAGGATCGTTGATCTAAAAATGCATAATCTTTGAGACATAGAAGTGACCTGTTCAATTAAGCATAAGATCGTACCATCTTAAGCTCCTATCTGCTAATTTGAAGTAGCTGAAATTTTGTTGGTTTTGCAACATTTACTCAATTGATGACCATCAATGTTTTTAAGTGTACTTCCATGGTTGAAATCCGATTGTATGGTTGTCTTTACATGTGTTCGAGGATCGAGTTTAAAAGGTTCATTCTATATGCTGAAGTTGGTAGCTTAGTTCTCTTTTTCCCTGTTTAAATTTGTATCAAGCATGATTCATTCTGAAATGACATGATCTAATTTCTTGATGATTTTGTGTCTTTGTAAGAATCTAGTTTAATGTTATTTCGGGGCTGCAATATTTATAGTCCATTTTGGTTGTGTTTTGTTAGAAATTTCCAGTCTAGCTTGTTGATGCATTATTTGAGCAGAAATTGTTTCATCATAAAGTTGAATATGCCCTCCTACATTATAAGCATTTCAATATTGATGTTTTATTGTTGGTGCTGCTATAATACTGTTTCATGTTCAAAAATGGGATTCACTCCTTACTTGTACAGATTTCATTATTGTGGTTTAAATTTTCTCTATTTGTTTGGATTCTAGTGAAGAGTGATTCTAAGTGCTGGCAAGTGTGATTAGTTTGCATTTAAGCCTTTAGTTGCCTAATGCATGTGTATCTCATCTCCTTTATGTTGCACTTCTGTCATTTTTAAGAGAGTTTCTTTGCATGCCTTATCTAATTGGGTATTAATTCATTCAAGACCAGTGTGTTCCTTTATTTTAATTAAATGCATGTCCCATAATATATTTCTTAAGGTGTAAACATTACCTTCCATTTTAACTAGTGTAGAAATTACCTTGGTTTCATTTGTTCAAGTTACTTGAAAATTGTGATTTGAAGTAGTTTTTTTTAATCGCCATTTATTAATCCTTTTTTCTTTCTTTCTTTCTTTCTTTTGTTTGTTGTGTGTTGCATCTGAGCCCCCCTTGGACTCCTCACCCTCTTCCAAGTCACGAAAAGGAAGCTGATATATTGGGTTGAGACCCAAAAAACCAGCAGCACAGTGACTGGGTGACAGCAGTCCTAAAGGGCTGAAATTTGAATATTTTGGACTTAAAAACTTGGTAAAATGACCAGCAGCAGCAGAGACCTCAAAAATGCCGAAAAAGGAGGAACAAAATTGGGTTTAAACCCCGAGAAACCAGCAGGATGGCGGCAGTCCCCTAAGGGCTGAAAATTGGATTCTTTTCGGGCTTAAAAAGTCCAGTTAGATCGGCAGCAACAAAGAGCATTTAGGCAAAGTGCCTAGATTTTTGTTATTTGTTATCTTGACTTATGTTCTTAATTTGTTTTAGAAATGCTAACACTTTCTTCTTATATCTAATTTAGATGAATCCTTGGGAAGTTTTCTATTTTGTTAAAGTATTTTGCTTCAAGTATTCAAATTTTCAAACCTTTTTAATTTACGCCATTTATGCTTCAAGACTAACTTGAGAATTATCTATATTCTTTCATAGGTAGTAATAACTTTCAAATCCATGCCTAAGTGATTGTGTTGATTATTCGATTCAAAAACTTTACTCGGATAAATTGTTAAATTAAAATTTTATTTTGGCACTTCAACATTTGAATTATTTCATTATTTCATTTATCAAAAAAAATAAAAATAAAAAGATTTTTCAAGCAATTTAAGTTTTCTTTTAAAATTAACCAACTTTTAAATCCATCGGTCAACCGCGTGTTAGCGGATTCTCTAAGATGCCTAAACCCTTCCTTAGAGAATTATTTGAACCCTTACCCGACTCTGGTTTTATTAAAAATGTTTTATTAAAAAAAACCATTTAAAAATGGTTTTCTTAATTTTTCCTAAAAAATTAAGTGGCGACTTCCATATTATAATTTTATCCAAAAACTTAACAAAATTGCCAAAGTTGCAAAAATGATTTGAAACCTTAGTTTTCGAAATCAGATCGTAACACCCATTTCCTCATTTACAAGCTTTTTTTTAAGAATCGCGCAAATAGGGATTTTTCGTTTGTATCCCATGGATCTGGCGCCCAAACCACCCAAAAAAACTATTCTCAAAAAACTTTATGAGGACCCCTGTAATGAGTTGGAGAACCTTCACTTATCACACCAATTTTTAACGCTCATTTTTGCATTTACAAGCCCTTTTATACGAATCTCACAAATTCCTCGATTTTTTGTAGGTATTAATTAGTCCATGGATCTGGCGACCCAGAGCACCAAAAAGTTTTTACTCAAAAAAATCATGAGGACCTCCATAATGAGTTGGACAATCTTCACATACAGTCACACCATTTCGTAACGCCCATTTCCGCATTTACAAGTCTTTTTTTACGAATCGACAAATTTCTCAATTTTTATCAAAAAACTTTATGAATAGGTCGTAATGAATTAAGAAACCTTTAGTAACATTCACACCATTTTAACGCCAATTTTTGCATCTACAAGCCTTTCTTTAAAAATCACGCAAATTTCTTGATTTTTCGTGGGTTTAGCATATGGATCTGTCACCCAGAACACTTCAAATAAATTTCTCCAAAACCTTTACGAGGACCTCTGTATTAATTTAGGGAACCTTCACACATACTACATTTTTTTAACGCTTATTTTCGCATTTAAGAGTCCTTTTATTCGAATCGCGCAAATTTCTTAGTTTTTCGTGTGTTAATATTAGCCCCATAATAACGACCCAGAGCATCCAAAAGTTTTTACTAAAAAAACTTTATGAGGACCTCCGTAATTAGTAAGAAACCTTCACACACTCACACCATTTTTTAACGCCCCTTTCCTCATTTACAAGCCTTTTTTTACGAATCATGCAAATTCCTCGAGTTTTCATATGTATTAGACCATGCATATGGCGCCCCAGAGCACCCAAAAAAAATTTCTCAAAAATCTTTATGAGGACTTTTGTAATGAATTGGGGAACCTTCACGTATATCCAAACCATGTTAACGCCTATTTAGCATTTACAAGCCCTTTTTTACAAATCACGCAAATTTCTCGATCTTCCGTGCGTTTTAACCCCATAGATCTAGCGCCTTGGAGCATCAAAAAATAAATTTACAAAAAACTTTATGAGGACCTCTGTAAAGAGTTGTTGAACCTTCATGTATACTCACACCTTTTTAATGCCTATTTTCGAATTATAAAGCCATTTTTTACGAATTGTCCAAATTCCTCTATTTTGTGTGTGTTTAGTACATGGATCTAGCGCCGCGGAGCACCAAAATTTTTTTACTCAAAAAACTTTATGAGGACCTCCGTAATGAGTTGGAGAACTTTCATGTATACTCACACCATTTTTTAACGCTCATTTCCGCATTTACGCCCTTTTTTACGAATTTTGCAAATTACTCGATTTTTCTTATGTATTAGCCCATGCATACGGCACCCCGGAGCACCCAAATATTTTTTCTCAAGAAACATCTTCCATAAAGAGTTGGGGAACCTAAATTTTTTAAACACCCATTTTCGCATTTACAAGCCATTTTTAAGAATCGCGCAAATTCCTGAATTTTTTGTCTGTATTAGCCCATTGATCTAGCGCCCCGGAGCACCCAATTTTTTTTTCAAAAAACTGTATGAGGACCTCTGTAACGAGTTGGGGAAACTTAACGTATATTTCACACCATTTTTTAACTCTCATTTCTGCATTCACAAGCCCTCTTTTACGAATCGTGCAAATTGCTCGATTTTTCGTGTGTTAAGCCCATGGATCTAGCTCCAGAGCACCCAAAATGTTTTTCTCAAAAAACTTTATGAGGAATTTTGTAATGAGTTGGGGAACCTTCATGTATACTCACACCATTTTTTAATGCTTATTTTCGTATTTACAAGCTTTTTTTACGAATAGTGCAAATTCTCAATTTTTCGTGTATTATTGTCTATGAATCTGGCGCCCCGGAGCGTCCAAAATTTCTCCCAAAAAAACTTTATAAGGACTTCTGTAATGAGTTAGAAAATTTTGACATATACTCACACAATTTTTTTAACGCCCACATTTACAAGCCATTTTTTACAAATCGCACAAATTCCTCAATTTTTCGTGTGTGCCATGGATCTGGCGCTCCTGACCACCAAAAAAAAATTCTCAAAATTTTTTATGAGGACCTCCGTAATGAGTTGGGGAACATTCACATATACTCACATCATTTTTTAACGCTCATTTCCGCATTTACAAGCCTTTTTTTACGAATCACATAAATTCTTAATTTTTCATGTGTAATAACCCATAGATCTGGTGCTCGCACCCAAATCTTTTTCTCAAAAAACTTTATGAGGACCTCCGTAATGAGTTTGAGAACCTTCACAATTTACTCACACCATTTTTTAATGCACATTTCCGAATTTACAGGCCTTTTTTTACATATCACGCAAATTCTTTAACTTTTAGTGTGTATTAACCCATGGAAGTAGCACCCCGGAGCACCCAAAATGTTTTTCTCAAAAAACTTTATGAGGACCTCCATAATGAGTTGGGAAACCTTCAATGTCTACTCACATCATTTTTTAACGTCCATTTCCAAATTTACAAGCCATTTTTTAAAAATTGCGCAAATTTCTAAACTTTTCGTGTGTTAATCTATGGATCTGGCGACCCAGATCACCCAAAATTGTTTTCTCAAAAATCTTATGAGGACCTCTCTAATGAGTTAAGGAAACTTCAGGTATACTCACACAATTTTTAACACCCATTTTCACAATTACAAGTCCTTTTTTACAAATCACGCAAATTCTACAACTTTTTGTGTGTTAATCCCAATGGATCTTTTACCCCGGAGCACCCAAAATATTTTTTTCTCAAAAAACTTTATAAGGACCTTCGTAATGTGTTAGTGAACTTTCACGTATACTCACACAATATTTTTAACGCCCATTTCCGCATTTAGTAGACTTTTTTAACGAATCGCAACAATTGCTCGATTTCGTGTGTATTAGCCAATAGATCTAGCGCCCCGGAGCACTCAAAATGTTTTTCTCAAAAAAATTTATGTGGACCTCCGTAATGAGTTGGAAAACCTTCATGATACACTTACACCATATTTTAAATGCCGATTTATGAATTTAGTAGATTTTTTAAGAATCACGCAAATTTTATGATTTTTCTTGTATATTATCCCATGGATCTAGTGCCCAGATCAACCAAAAGATTTTTATCAAAAAACGATATGAGAAAGTCCATAATTATTTGAGGAACCTTTATGTATACTCACACCATTTATAATGCCCATTTCTGCATTTACAAGCCCTTTTTTATGAATTGTGCAAATTCTTCAATTTTTCGTGTGTATTAGCCCATGGATATGGTGCCCCGGATCACCCAAATTTTTATCTCAAAAAACTTTATGAGGACCTCTGTAATGAGTTGGGAACCATCATGTATACTCACACCATTTTAATGTTTATTTCCACATTTACAAGCCCTTTTTTATGAATCGCACAAATTCTTCAATTTTTCTTGTGTATTAGCCCATGGATCTAGCGCCCCCGGAACAACCAAAATATTTTTCTCACAAAAATTTATGAGGTCCTCTGTAATGAGTTGAGGAACTTTAATGTTTACTCACACTAGGTTTTTTAAGGCTCATTTTCACATTTATAAGTATTTTTTTAAATCACTCAAATTCCTCAATTTTTTGTGTTTATTAGCCCATGGATCTGGATCCAGAGCACCGAAAATTTATTCTCAAAATTTTTTATAAGGACCTCTGTAATGTATTGAGGAATGTTCATGTAAACTCACACCATTTTTTTAACGATCATTTCCACATTTACAAGTTTTTTTACTACGAATAGCGCAAATTCCTCAATTATTCGTGTGTATACCATGGATCTGGCGCCCCGGATCACCTAAAATTGATTTCTCAAAAACCTTCCTTTGTAATGAGTTGGGACACATATACTCACACCATTTTTTAAACGCCCATTTCCGCATTTAGTAGCCTTTTTTTAAGAATCACTCAAATTCCTCAATTTTTCGTGTGTATTAGCTCATGGATCTAGCCCCCCAGAGCACCCAAAATGTTTTTTTCTCAAAAACATTTATGAGGACCTCCTTAATGAGTTGGGAAACCTTCATGTATACTCACACCATTTTTTAATGCTCATTTTCGTATTTACAATCCCTCTTTTACAAATCGGGCAACTTACTAAATATTTCGTGTGTAATAACCCACGGATCAGGCGCCCAAGAGTACCCAAATTTTTTTTCTAAAAAATCTTCCTCAGTAATGAGCTAGGGAACCTTCACATATACTCACACTATTTCTTAAAGGCCCATTTCCGCATTTAGAAGCTTTATTTAAGAATCCCGCAGATTCCTTGATTTTTCGTGTGTATTAGCTCATGGTTCTAGCACCCCGGACCACCCAAAATGTTTTTCACAAAAAACTTTATAATGACCTCCGTAATGAGTTAGGGAACCTTCACGTATACTTACATTATTTTTTTAACGTCCGTTTCCCCATTTACAAGCCATTTTTTACGAGGACCTATGTAATGAGTTGGGGAACTTTCATGTATCACACATTTTTTTAAAGAATATTTCCGCATTTACAATCCTTTTTTTCACAAATCGCACAAATTCTTGATTTTTCGTGTGTATTAGCCCGTAGATCTGGCGCTCTACAACACCCAAAAATTTTCTCAAATTTTCTTTATGATGACCTCTTTAATGAGTTAGAGAACCTTCACGTATACTCACACAAATTTTTAACACCCATTTCTGCATTTACAAGTTTACGAATTGCACAAATTCCTCGATTTTTCGTGTGTAATGCCCATGGATCTGGCGCCCCGGTGCACCCAAAGTTTTTTCACAAAAACTTTTATGAGGACTTTTGTAACGAGTTGGGGAACCTTCACATATACTCACATTAGTGTTTAACGCTCATTTCCACATTTACAAGCCTTTTTTTAACGAATTGCACAAATTCTTCAATTTTTCGTGTGTATTATCCATGCATCTGGCGCCCTGGTGCACCCAATTTTTTTTAATCAAAAAACTTTATGAGGACCTACAAAATGAGTTGGGAAACCTTCACGTATACTCACACCATTTTTAATATCATTTCAGCATTTATAAGCCTTTCATTACGAATTATGCAAATTCCTCAACTTTTCGTGTGTATTCCCCATGGATCTGGCACCCAGATCACCCAAAATTGTTTTCTCAAAAAACTTTATGAGGACCTCTGTAATGAGTTGGGGGACCTTCAAGTATACTCACAACATTTTTTATCGCTCATTTCTACATTTACAAGCCTTTTTTACGAATCGCGCAATGTAATCAATTTTTAGTATGTATTAGCCCATTGATGTACCGCTCGTAGCACCAAAAAAAAAATCTCAAAGAACTTTATGAGGACCACCATAATGATTTGGATACCTTCACGAATACTCACACCATTTTTAATGCCTATTTCCGCATTTGCAAATCCCTTTTTATGAATCACGCAAATTTCTTGATTTTTCCTGTGTATTAGCCATTGATCTGGCGCTCCAGAGCACCTAAATTTTTTTCTCAAAAAACTTTACGAGTACTTCCGTAATGAATTGAAGAATCTTCAAGTATATTCACACCATTTTCAACACCCATTTCTGCATTTACAAGCCTTTTTTTACGAATCGAGAAATTTTTTCAATTTCTCATGGATTTGCCAGCCAGAGCACCCAAAATGTTTTTCTCAAATTTTTTTATAAGGTCTTCCGTAATGAGCTGGGGAATATTCGTGTATAGTCACAATATTTTTTTAACGCCCATATTTGCATTTACAAGTCCTTTTCTACGAATCGCACAAGTTCCTTGATTTTTCGTGTGTATTAGCCCTTAGATCTGGCGTCCAAGAGCACCCAAATTTTTTCTCAAAATCTTTATGAGGACCTCTGTAATGATATGGGGAACATTCACGAATGCTCATACTATTTTTTAACTCCCATTTCCGCATTTACAAGATAATACGAATTGTCGAATTCATCGATTTTTTGTGTGCGTGCCCATGGATCTGGTGTCCTGGAGCACCCAAAAAATTTTCTCAAAAAACTTTATGAGGACCTCCGTAAAGAGTTGGGGAACCTTCATGTATACTCATACCATTTTTTTAATGCCTATTTCCGCATTTACAAGCCTTTTTTTTTACAAATCATGCAAATTCCTTGATTTTTCGTGTGTTGCCTATGGATCGGGCACCCCGAAGCACCCAAAATAGTTTTCTTAAAAATTTATATTAGGAACTCCGAAATGAGCTAGGGAACCTTCACGTACACTCACACCATTGTTAAACGCACATTTCTACATTTACAAGCCAATGGTTACGAATTTTGCAAATTCCTCAATTTTACGTGTGTTATTAGCCCATTGATCTGGCACTCTGTATCAACTAAAAAAAAATTTCAAAATACTTTATGAGGACCTTTGTTATGAGTTGGGGAACCTTCACGTATCCTCACACTATTTTTAACGCCCATTTCCACATTTACAATCCCTTTTTTACGAACCGCTCAAGTTTCTCAATTTTTTTGTGTGTATTAGCTTATGGATTTGGAGCCTTGGAGCACCCAAAATTATTTTCTCTAAAAAAATTATGAGGACGTTCGTAATGAGTTGGAGAACTTTCACGTATACTCACATCATTTTTAACGCCTATTTCCGCATTTCCAAGTCCTTTTTCAGGAATCACGCAAATTAATCAATTTTTTTTGTGTGTATTAGCTCATGGATCTGGCACCTAGAGCACCGAAAATATTTTTCTCAAAAGACTTTATAAGGTTCTCCATAATGAGTTGGGGAACCTTCACGTATACTTATACCACTTTTAACGTCATTTCTGCATTTACAATCCAATTTTTAAGAATTGCGCAAATTCCTCAATTTTTCATGTGTATTGGCTAATGGATCTGATGCCCTGGAGTACCTAAAAAAAAATTCTCAAAAATCTTTTTGAGGACCTCTGTAATGAGTTGGGAACCTTCACGTATACTCACACCATTTTTTAATGCTCATTTTCGTATTTACAAGCACTTGTTTTACGAATCGATCAAATTTCTCGAATTTTTGTGTGTATTAGACCATAGATCTTGCACCCCAAAAAAAATTAAGACCTCTGTAATTTATTGGGGAACCGTCACGTATACTCACACTATCGTTTAATGCCCATTTCCGCATTTACAAGCCCTTTTATTACGAATCGCGTAAATTTCTCGATTTTTCATGTGTATTAGCCCATGAATCTGGTGCCCGGAGCACCCAATTTTTTTTTATCAAAAAGTTTTATAAGGATCTACGCAATAAGTTGGGGAACCTTCACGCATACTCACACCATATTTTTAATGTCATTTCCGTATTTACAAGCCTTTCATTACGAGTTGCGTAAAGTCCTCGACTTTTCGTGTGTATTATCCTATGGATCTTGCGCCTAGAGCACCCAAAAAAAAATCAAAAAACTATTTGAGGACTTCTGTATTGAGTTGGGAACCTTCAAGTATACTCACACCATTTTTTTATTGCTCATTTCTGCATTTACAAGCTCTTTTTTACGAATCACGCAAATTACTCAATTTTTCGTGTGTATTAGCCCATTGATCTAGCGCTCGTTGAACCAAAAAATTTCTCAAAACACTTTTTGAGCACCACTGTATTGAGTTGGGGAACCTTCATGAATACTCACAACATTTTTTGAACTCTCATTTCCGCATTTACAAGTCCTTGTTTATGAATTCCACAAATTCATCGATTTTTCGTGTGTATTTGCCCATTGATTTGGCGCCCAGAGCACCCAAAAAAAATTTCTCAAAATTTTTTATAAGGTACTCCGTGATGATTTGGGGAACTTTCACGTATACTTATACCATTTTTAACGTCATTTCCGTATTTACAAGCCCTTTTCGACGAATCGCACAAACTCCTCAATTTTTCGTGTGTATATTAGCTCATGGATTCAGCGCCCTGGAGCCCCCAAAATTATTTTCTCAAAAAACTCTGAGGATCTTCGAATAAGTTGGGGAACCTTCACTTATACTCACACCATTTTTTAACGCCCATTTCCGCATTTACAAGTCTTTTTTTAAGAATCGCTCAAATTCATCGACTTTTCGTATGTATTAGCCCATTGATCTGGCGCCCCCAGCACCAAACAAACTTTTCTCAAAAAATTTTATTAGGTCCTCCGTAATGAGTTGGGAAACATTCATATATACTTATACCATTCTTAAAGGTCATATCCGCGCCTTTACAAGACTTTTTTTACAAATTACACAAATTCTACGATTTATCGTATGTATTGGTCCAAGGATTTGACTCCTCGGAGTACCCAAAAAAAATTTGTCAATTTTTTTTATGAGGATCTGTAATGAGTTGGGCAAGCTTCACGTATACTGATGGTATTTTTTTAAATCCAATTTCCGCATTTACATGCCCTTTTTTTACGAATCGCACAAATTCCTCAATTTTTCCTTTGGTAATATTAGCCCATAGATCTAGCGCCCATCGCCCCCTAAAAACTTTTCTCTAAAAACTTTATGAGGAACTCTATAATGAGTTGGGGAACCTTCGCGTATACTCACACTATTTTTTAACTCTCATTTCCGCATTTACAAGCCTTTTTTTATGAATCGCGCTTCCTCAATTTTTCGTGTGTATTAGCCCATGAATCTGACACCCTAGAGCACCCAAATTTTTTTTATCAAAAAACTTTATGAGGACCTACATAATAAGTTGGGGAATCTTCACATATACTCACACCATTTTTAACATTATTTTCGCATTTACAAGCCCTTCATTACAAATTGCGTAAATTCGTTGACTTTTCGTGTGCATTAGCACATAGATCTGGCGCCCAAAGCACTCAAAACTTTTTCTCAAAAAACTTTATGAGGACCTCCGTAATGAGTTTGGGGACCTTCAAGTATACTCACCATTTTTTTTATCGCTCATTTCCGTATTTACAAGCCTTTTTTACGAATCACGCAAATTTCTCAATTTTTCATTAGTATTAGCCCATGGATCTAGCGCTCGTAGCACCCAAATAATTTTCTCAAAAAAATTTGTGAGGACCACCGTAATGAATTGGTTAACCTTCACGAATACTCACACCATTTTTTTAAAGTTTATTTCTGCATTTACAAATCAATCTTTATGAATCGGGCTAATTCCTCGATTTTTCGTGTGTATTAGCTCATGGATTTGAGGCCCTGGAACCCCCAAATTTTTTTCTCAAAAAATTTTATGAGGACCTCCGTAATGATCCGGAGAACCTTCATGTATACTCGCACCATTTTTAACACCCATTTCCGCATTTACAAGCCTTTTTTTGTGAATCGCGCAAATTTCACAATTATTCGTGTGTATTAGCATATGAAACTGGCGCTTAGAGCACTCCAAAAAATTCTCTCAATAAACTTTATGAGGAACTCCGTAATGAGTTAGTGAATATTCATGTATACTCACACCAATTTTTAACGCCCACTTCCACATTTACAAGCCTTTTTTTTATGAATCGCGCAAATTACTTGATTTTTTGTATGTATTAACCCTTGGATCTAGCGTCCCAGAGCACCCAATTTTTTTTTCTCAAAAAACTTTATGAGGACCCCCGTAATAAGTGAGGGAACCTTCACGTCTATACAAACCATTTTTTAACTCTCATTTCCACATTTACAAGCCTTTTTTTACGAAATGCGCAAATTTCTCTATTTATCATATGTATTAGCACATTGATCTGGCAGTTCCAAGCACCCAAAAAAAATTCTCAAAAAACTTTATGAGGACCTCCATAATAAGTTGGGAAACCTTCACATATACTCACAACATTTTTAACGCTAATTTCTGCATTTACAAGCCTTTTTCTACGAATCACGCAAATTCCTCAATTTTTTGTGTGTATTAGCCCATGGATCTAGCGTTCCGATGAACCCAAAATATTTTTCTCAAAAAATATTATGAGGACCTTTTTAATGAGTATGGGAACCTTCACGTATTTTAACATTCATTTCTGCATTCGCAAGCTCTTTTTTACAAATCGCGCAAATTACTCGATTTTTTGTGTATAAGAGAGGGGTATGGGGGTGGTAGAGAGGGGGAGTAGATGGGGGTAAAGAGAGGGG
>NW_006239060.1:1080168-1083484 GCF_000226075.1 Solanum tuberosum | reverse complement strand
TTTTCTTTACAATCGAAGTCTCTTATAAAATGAAAGAAAATCTATGACAATATGTTTCAAACCATCTATAACACTTGGATTATAACTCTTGAAATACAATCTTAGGGACACAGCCCTTACATAAGTCTAAAACATGAAAGTAAAGACATAAAGGACATAAGGTTGAGCCCCTCGAATACAGTGAGGACTCACCAATCTTCTTCTTGATCTCCTATGAACCTAGCCACGAGGATGGAATCCAATATCTTTAAAGCCTACACTTATAGAAAATGTAGAAAGATGGGGTTAGCACAAAAAGTACCAAGTATGGAAGCCATGCACAAAAACCTTAAAACATGCATAAAAAGGGACACTTCATTTGAAATCATGCTATATGACATTTCTGAACATCGTCTTTGAAATAGTTGGAAAATGCAACCCATAAGGCAACTCACATACATTTCATCATAATATGAGAGATATCATTCTAATAACAAACATAGTCTCCAACATCAACATAATACATATCCCAATCTTCACAATACATAGCCTCCAATCATAACATAATACAAAGTCAAATACCAAGATCATTTCATCGTAAAGTAATAATCACATAAGAAACCCCTAAGAAACACTTGTGCAATGTATGGTTGGCATCCCATAATACCAACCCTACTAAGTACTCCTTTGAAGCTACTTTAGTCATACATTTCATCCTTAGACCTCATCATAAGCAATAGCCATAAATAAGGAAATAGTCATGTACATTACTTGAATTATAAGGAAAGTCATTCATAACAACTATCTATTCAACATACATGCAAACATTCAAATCTCATCATAACATAATGAAACCATCCCATGACATCCTACCAAGTCTACTTGTGCAATGTGGAAGTGAAGTCACATACCCCCACTCCTACTAAGTAAAACTCACCAAGAAGTCATAGTATAGTTCACGTCTCATTCATTATCTTTATTATATAGGGAAGAGTAGCTATAACCGACATAGACCATGTGAGCTACATGGAATCCGGTGTCGTGTAACCCCACACCGAAAGAAGGTGTCCTACTTGCCTAAGGTAGAACTAAATGTATAGCTATAAGGTGGATCCACTAGCTAAAGACCTATATGGGCACATAGTTATGGGATAGGGAGATTGCTTCTAGAAACCCGCACTATTGCATTAGCGGAGGGGCTTCCATCTCATGAGTTCACTTAGATGACCCAACCTCTTGCATTGGCGGAAAGGCCTTTACCTCACTTTCCATATCCACTCAGTGTTAAGCATTATTTCCCAAATTATACATAATTAATCTTGAATTGCATTTACATGCGTGAAGGAATACTTTGCCCTTCATTCAATACAACCCATAAAATAACTCATAGATTCATTAAAGGTGAGAATGTACTTTCAACCTTAGAATCAACATTAGTATGTGAGAATAACTTTCACACCAAGATCATGTGTTCTCATGAGAATGGACTTTCAATCAACACAATATGATCATCATGGTCATGTACATTTCATGTATAATAATGTGTAAAGGTGCATATGAGAACTATACTTTCAATTAACATCATTGATGCATCATAATCATGTTTATGCATGGTGTGTGTGTATAATTGTCCTTACAATGACACAACAACAACATTATCATCATAGACACTTCCCTCTCAAAGTATTCATAAGTATGTACATAATATCACAATCATGCATCACTCACATATATTGCATTCAAGGATCATAGACCATGTAAATCAACACATCTAACATTCATTGTAGTAGACATGTATATATATATTCACAATTCAAGTAGTTCATTCATTACATGTATAAGCTCATATACTCATATTGTAGATCAGGTGGGTGAAGTCCTTCCACAATAGCACCATATACAATTTAACATGCTTAATAGCCTCCTTCTCAAAGCATCAACATTCATAGCTTATTCATATTAGCTATTAACCTTAAGGCCTTAGAAGTTATCTTCATATTATGAGCATTACTCTCAAGCAATACCTCACATGGTCATCATGTACACCCAACTCTTAAACTAACCACATGCCTCATTATCGATCAATTATAGTCATATAGGAAACATATAAACTCAATCTACACTACACAACCATGATCCATCATATAAGTCATAATCAAGTCAATTCATATTTAGAAGCTTTACCCTAAATCAATTCATGTAGAGGTGATCTAATCTAAAGCATTACATGAAGAAGTTCACTATTCTTAGAAGGTCACATATAAACCCTCAATTAGCCTCTTCCATGGCATAGCCCTAATCACATCAATTCACCTTAGAAATCTTAGATTTATCAATTATACATGTATAATCATACTTAGATCATGCAATTTCATCAGAATTAACTTACATCCAATCAATTGGACCAACTTGCAAAACCATCACATAATGTAAAGAAAACCCATAGCTAGGGTTGGGGGTCTCATGGATTCTTGAAGAATTTGAGTTGAAATCTTATAAAATCAGTCTTATATTCATAAACAAACATAATTCAACCTTTAAAAGTGACTTTGAAAGTAACCCATGGAGTTGAGTTGAAACCCTAGCTAATTGAGTTTTCTAGAATTGAGTTAAAAGCTTTTGAAAGGGCTCCTAGCTTCCCAAGGATGAAGAACTCTCATACCTTAGGTGTAGAATCCTTCCAAATTCACATTGAAAAGCTCCTTCCTTCAAGCTTTCCTTGATCTCTTTCTTTGTTCTTCAATGGAGGTTCTAGAGAGAAGATTCTTGGAGAGAAGAGTAGTTGGATTTTTATTTGGGTGGGTCTTGGGTTATAATGATTTAATGACTTAGTTTAGGGTCTTATTAGCTTATATAGGTGATTAATTAACTAACTAACCGACCTCCCTTAACCCCCTAATTAATTCCCAAACACCTAACTAAAAACTAAAAGGTCAAAATCTGGCAGCACATACGCCCACCCATCCACGGATTGTGGATGGGTCTACTGGCCGTCATATGGACTCGTGGTTAGGGACTGAGGCTTGAATTTGCAGGCCTTAACAGGCCTTGACCTACGCCCATGACCTACGGGGCGTGGTCTGGTCTACTAGCCGTGGTTGGCCATCCGTGGTTCACCAAAATTTTCCAAATTTAGGGACTGCTTTGGGGTCCTCCTCAAGGACCCCTTGGGTGGTCCTTGGGGAGTTGTAACTAGACGTTTAACCCCTAAAACCCCTATTCTAAAGGCTCTAGAACTCACTAATTCAACTCACTAAATTATGGGGTGTTACAGGGGGGTATAAGGGAGGGTAGAGGGGGTAAGATGGGGGGGAGGGAGAGGAGGGGGTATAGGGGG
>NW_006239060.1:1078099-1078312 GCF_000226075.1 Solanum tuberosum | reverse complement strand
TGAAAATCTTTGATAGAACTCCTTGAATGAGAGGTTATTCAAGAATCAAGAGTTACCGTACCTTAATTATTGAAGACCCATGAAATTTAAGAAGAAATCAGTTGAAAACCCATATTCTAGCTTGAGCTTCATCAAGGTATTCAATGGAGTTTTCGAGAGAATCTATTTTGAGAGGGAAGGGTCAATTTGAAGAATGGGGTCTAATTTTAGGTT
>NW_006239060.1:1058066-1076715 GCF_000226075.1 Solanum tuberosum | reverse complement strand
CTCCTCGGGGACCCTTAGGGTGGTCCCGGGGAGTCGTACCCGAACGTTTTGATCCTAAAAACATTTATTAAGACACTAGGGTCACCTCCACTTATTTTAGACTCCGAACAACCCATAAAAACATAAACAACATACTAGAACACACCAACACGTAAAAGACTAGTTTCCGAACGTCTTGGTCGTCCCTTGACGTTTGACTTCCAAACTCTTTAAAACTGACTTAAAAGGCTATTCTTTATTATTTTGACAAGTTATTAATGCATAAAACCCATGTGAGGCTCTACTTTATCCTACTTTATTTTGAGGGTCGTTACAATACTGCAACCTACACCATTGATTTTTAGAGTACTTCCTCCATTTTTATTTAAGTAATTTAATTTGATTGAGTATAAAATTTAAATATTTAAGAGATATTTTAAATTTTATAATTTTATAATCTTAAATTAAATATACATAGTTATTCAAATTTTATGATCTTAAACTTGTCTTAAAATATTAAAATTGAAAAACTTACTAAAGAAAGAGATTTTTTGAGAACAAACTAAAATAATAAAATAAAATAAGACACTTAAATTGAGACATGAAAAAACATTATATAATACCCCAAACAGCCAAACTCAAGTCCTAATAAATTTGCAAAGGTTAAAGTATTAATTAGCTCGTTAAATCACTTGTATTATAATAATAAATAAAATACAAAATGAGAAACAGAAAAAGGAAATCCATCCTGAAAACAATGTGCTGTATATACCTTGTAATGGAGAACTCCTTCAGATTAAAACAAAATCAGTTTTTGTATTGTTTACAGAAGAATGAAGCCACCTAAACTCTACATGCTTGAGTGTTAACTTTATTAGGTGTAACTCAGCATGCTTTCATAGCCATGCAAAGTGCAATGTGTCAATCCTTTCCTTACCTCTCCTTCCTATAAATACCATCACTTCCCATTCTCCACTTCCCATCAGCAATCAATAGTTTTAATTAATCATATATCTACTCTTCTTACAATCAATCAATTATGGGTTCTAGCTGGCTTTGTTTCTCCCTTAGTTTTCTTCTAGTGTTGCATGGTACCTTTGCTCAGCAAAGATACCAACAGCAACAAGGTCAGTGTCAGCTTAATAGACTTAACCCTCAGGAGCCAACTGTTCGCATTCAAGCTGAAGCAGGGGTTACTGAGTTATGGGACAAAAATAACCAACAGTTTCAATGTGCTGGTGTTTCACTCGTTAGACATGTTATCCAGTCTAGAGGCATGCTGTTGCCTTCTTACCTTAATACTCCTCTCCTTGCCTATGTTGAACAAGGTACTTTAACATTATATTCTTTCCCCTTTTTGATAATGATAAGGTCTACGTACTCTCTATTGGTTATGTTAGTTGTTGCATTGATAAATTGATTGTAACTAATTAATGTACAGGTAGGGGATTTTTTGGGATTATGAATTCTGGATGCCCTGAAACTTTCCAGTCATCACAGCAATTTCAGCAAGGTGAAAGGGGTGCAGGATCAAGATTCCAAGATCGTCATCAGAAGATTGGACAGTTCAAACAGGGAGACATTATTGCCTTCCCTGCTGGAGCTGCTCATTGGGCTTATAACGAAGGAAATGAGGAGCTTGTTCTTGTTTGTTTCGAGGATAGTGGTAACAGTGCAAACCAGCTTGATCAAAATTCAAGGGTATGTACGTTACATAAAGTTTAACAACATACTCAATCAAGTGAAGTATTAATTTTAATAAATAAATGAATCTGATTTTCGTTTTTTGCAGAGATTCTTCATAGCTGGAAACCCGCAACAAGGAGAACAGCAACAGGGACAACAAGGAGGAGCCCGCAGCTTCCAGAAAGAGCAATTCCAATCTGGAAATGTGTTCAGGGGATTTGAATTAGAGTTGTTGGCTGAGGCATTTGGCGTAAGTAAGGAAACAGCAAGGAAACTTCAGGGAGAGGAGGACCAGAGAGGCCACATTGTGAACATTGATCAAGGGCTTAGAGTTGTGAGACCACCATTCTCACAAGAACAAGAGGAGCGTGAGGAGAGACAAGAGCAAGGACAATACGGTCCTCGTGCAAACGGAATTGAGGAAACCATCTGCTCCGCTAAGCTCAGGCAGAACATCGATAACCCCTCTCGTGCTGATGTCTACAATCCTCAGGCTGGACGCTTCACCACTGTCAACAGCCTCACTCTACCCATCCTCAGCTTCCTCCGCCTCAGCGCTGCCAGAGGAGTTCTTTACAGAGTAAGCCACAACTTGCTATTGCTATTGCTACTCCCTGTGTTTAAATTTGCTTGTCTGATTTTAACTTGATATGAATCTAATGTGCAGAATTCGATCATGGCACCACACTGGTGGACAAATGCACACAGCGTAATCTACGTAACAAAGGGAGAAGCAAGGATCCAGATAGTTGATCACAGAGGACAAGCAGTGCTAGATGACAGAGTAAGACGGGGGCAAGTTGTGATAGTGCCACAGAACTTCGCCGTGGTGAAACATGCCGAAAATGAAATCTTTGAGTGGGTCGTATTCAATACCAATGACAATGCCATGATCAACACACTCAGTGGCCGTACTTCTGCTATTCGAGGATTACCCGTGGATGTGATAGCCAATTCTTACCAGATTACAAGGGAAGAGGCAAGGAGGCTCAAGTTTAACAGGGAAGAAACTCTACTTTTCAGCTGTTCAGAAAAATCTAGCCAATATGGGAGAGTTGCTGCTGCTTAATTACAACATTTTGCTTGCTTTTTTTCCCCTATGTAATAAGCTAAGCTAAAAGCGTACTTAATAAAACAGAGGACCTTATACGGTCATCTTTCTAATGATGTAATGGCAACAGTTATGTATATCTATAAGCGGCAAGTTCTTGTACCTTGGCAAATAAAAGGAGCACTACGCTTTCGCCTTTTTTTGAGCTAATTTGGACTGTCTTCCTTTTTTCGAACAACAATGGTATAATTGATAGGTGAACATCAAATTATAGCATCGAGTTAGAAAAAATAAGAAGAAATTTCATTCTTTTGCCAACATAATCTGAATGAAAAGAAGTATTATCTTAAATATGCAGAAGTTTTATACTACTTATAAATCAGCTGGAGCCTGGATTGTTTGATTATTCTTCGATCAAAGTACACAATGAACTAAATAGCTTCAGACCTATTGATTAAGCCAACTCACAAAGATGTGTTTTATTGATTATGCTAGATCTCAAGGACTACATAGGCTTTGATGTATTTTCATTGGTTTTCTTCTTCTTTTTCATTTTTGTAACATTCACAAATGAAGTATTAAGTGAGTTTCGATATACATATATTTGTGATTTGAATGTTTGTGAAATTCTTTATTATGAATGTTTATTGCATATCCATTGTGAATGTTTGTTGTGCATTCTACATAAGTGACCACTTCCATCAATTTAGTGTTGATAGGAAACGAAACGAACTTTAAAGAGATTATCATAAGAATAATTTATGTTGATAGGAAAAGGAAATTATCATAAGAACAAGTAATAAAAAAAGGTCATTACAATGTTTTGATTGTGAAAATAAGCTTTACCTGTTCCATATTCAGAGTCGGGTACGAGTTCATGCTTACGAGTAGAGTAATTTTAGTTTAGAAGCAAATGGAGCTTGATTAACATTTGTACAATATTATCTTGTGATATAAAAACAGTAAACTCCATATGAAAATAAGATACTGTTGAAGGACACGTTTTATATTATGTGTGCAAATATTGATAAAAAATGGAGTAATTAACACAAGTTTTATCTCGACTATTGTTGTGTGATACTCAATTGAATACCCTCACGATTTCTATTATCAACTTGAAATCTTGGTTCAATATTTGCTTTGTTACCATACTATCAAATGATCATGAGAGATTTGATATAGGTGAGTTGATTTTGAGTCGAGAGGCGAGTGAGAACAGGAAGATCATTGATTAAATCTCATTCAATTTGTGTTTGTTGGTACCACTTATGAATCATAATTTCACTCAGTAACAATAAGGCAGGAACTTTATTGATTTTAACAAACGCCTCGTACAAGTTACACTAGGTACTAATCGACATTGATGCCGTTTTAAGAGGACCTTCGTTGAGGAGATAGAAGGAGGCTCTCTCCTCCCCTGTTTATCTTCAAGCGTTGTGCTTCATTTGGCGATATCTGGTACGCGTTTGTGAGGACCTCAACAGGCATTGCTCTAATCACTGATGTGTAACCTGCAAGTTGATTGTTCATTGGTTGACTACTTGTCCTAAACACCACAAATTCAAATCCATTCTCCCCTGCTTTAATCGTTGCGGGGAAGTACTGAGGAGCCACAAACATTTCTCCTTGATTCACCTTGTCGTTCATCACTTGTTGCCCGGTCTGATCTACTACCTGCACTTGTGCGTCTCCTCTTTCAACGTATACCACGCTGTGGCCAGTCAATGTCCAATGAGGGCTCATCAATGCATTCTGCATCCACCAATTAAGTACAATTTCAATCAATTTAAGTCATACTAACAGCAGAAATTTTTGGAAAAGAATGATTGATTTAATTACTGGATAAATGGTTCCTTTAGACGCACTCATGTCAATGTATTCAAGGATGGGAAGTTTTTGGCGACCAACATGGTTAACTTTGCCGGCTTGCCTTGAGAAGATATCAGCTCGTCTTTGAGTTTCTATATTGGTCCGGATTTTCATTGTGCAAATGTTTTCTTCTAAGCCATTTCCAATTATTTCCTCCCGCCATTGTTGTCCTCGTTGTGGTCGCCCTTCTTCTTCTTCATCGGGCCTAATAATGCTCATTCCTTCCCTCACATTGACAATTGTTCCACGTTCGATCTGTTCTTCTTGCATCTTCCTCACAATCTCTGTGGGGATGTTGAAGGCCTCGGCCAGCAATTCTGTGTCAAAAGCACGGAAAATGTTCTGGAACTTCTGTGTCCTTTGCTTTCTTAGACCAGTTTGAGCTCTTTGGCTTTCACTTTCTTGTACTCCACCGGCCAAGTAAAATGCCTAAAGTCCAAAACATAGCCAACCAATATATAAACAAATTATGTGAAGTAGGTTAAAACTCATTATATATGAAGTTGCATCATGAACAAAAAATTCACTAAATTGTAGAAATTGGCGTGAAAGATTTTACCCTGAAGTTCTGATCAAGCTGGTTGGATCGATGGTTGAGGTCGTTAACCGCTACAGCTACGAGCTCTTCCTCACCGTCGTTATAGCACCAATGAGCAGCACCAGCTGGAATTGCCACAACATCACCTTGGCGGATACGGTGGACTTTCTGGTGCTGGTCGCCTCCGCAGCCTTGGCCCCTCTCTTCCCTTGGCTCTTGGCCGGCATGGAAGGTCTGTGACTGGAAAGTCTCAGCACAGCCAGGGTAAGTAATGCCAACTATTCCCTGTCCACGCTGGATGTAAACCAAGCGAGGCATGGGATGAAATTTAGGAAGAGAAAGAGAATTACGGTGGATAACAATCCTCATAGGAGCAACTCCAGCGCACTGGAATTGCTCCTCGTTCTCGTCCCATAGCTCAGTGAAGCCGCCCTCTGACTCAATTCGATCAGAGGGCTGGCTTCCAGTAAGCCTCTGTAAGCGGCATTGTTGAGCTTGAGTCAGACGAGTGCCTCCCTGACCTTGCTGACCCTGATACTCTCTTATTGCATTTGCTGCAGACAAGAGAAAAGGAAAGAACAGTATAGCTAACAAGAGCCTAGTAGTGACCGCCATTGCTAATTAGGATATTTTTTATTGTTAATTAAATACAAAGATGAGATGAGATTGGAAGAGACTGAGGCCTCTGTTCTTATAGTGTTGGAGGGTAACAAGTAGGAAGGCCGCGTGGCGATTATACGGTTTTCTTTTGCATGGTGAAGCTGTCTTCATCTCAGCAAATGAACGACACTTTGCCATGGTTGTTCATAAAATACAATCACTCCATTCAAATGACCTGTATTAGCTTTTGATGTTTGTTTTTTTCTGGGCTTAAATGTTACTCATCCTAGTTTCAAAAATGCTTCATTTGCCTTCTTGTGAAAAGAAATAGATAACAGAAGACGTTAACATCTACGATTTCAATTGCTTATTAGTACAATTTTTAAAGCATCAACCATGATCTCTGATTTTGACCTGACATGAAAGTTAAGATCGTAAAGAACACTTTTGAATCTTGGTTTTAATTAACCATGTCATGTGGAGAGTTAGAATTAAAGAGTTGACAAAATGGAAAGAAACATTCTTTTTATAAACGGACTAAAAAGAAAATTAAGACAAACAATTGAAACACAGGGAGTAGTATTTAAGATTAGATATATGTATGTACAACTTTCTTTTATGGCCTAAAGTTTTTTTTTCTTTTTTTGCTCTCTTTTACAATAATTCAGAAAAATGGGAGTAGGATAGAAACTTAAAACAAGATAACTGAGAAGAAAAATGTTAATTACTTTAGGCACATATACATTGGTACACTAGGCTTAGTCTTGTATCTGTAGAAGGCAGTTTTCTTCTTGTAAGTAGGATTATCAATAGTGATAACTATCCTCCCTTCTTCTCTAATATGAAAAGAATTCCTTACACTCTCCACCATTTTCTTATCTTCTTGAAGCATTACTCTGTATGAACAATCATCATCTGGTATGAATTCTTCTTTGTAACTCACTTCATTCCCCACCACTATCAAATCCCAAGTTATCGTCACCTCAACCTATAAGAATTAATACACGTATTAGCAATGCGTGGATCCATAAATGGACTTAAAAGGAAATGAAAACTAGGCATTGCAGCAAATACTACCTCTTTGACAGGCATTTTAATGAGGCAAAATGAACATGGTTTGATGCTGATCTCTAGAACTTTGTCATCAGTTGAAAACTCAACATCCTTGTCCTTTTTGAGTCCACCATATTCAGCTAATAAGTTCTCTGGGCTAATGTACCTATATATATACATGATACAAGAAAATTATCAATCCAACACAAATCATTGAGCAAATTAAAAGAAAAGCTTACTAATCCCTCTGTTTCTATTTGTTTGTCTGATTTTGACTTGACACGGAGTTTAAGAAAATTAAACAAGGACTTCTGAATTATATAGTCGTAATATGAAGGAATGTAAAATGTGTCAACCTATCCTTCAATCTTGTAGTCTTAAACATGTGTTTCATATGGAACTAAAGAATTGTCGAAAAGGGAAGACATTCTTTTTTAAATAGACTAAAGAGGGAAATAATACAAAATAAATTGAAACGAAAGGAGTAATTACTTGAGAAGGGTCTCTGTAACTTTAGATGGTTTCACAAATATGAAGGCGTTCTTGCTTCTTTGTGTGATCATTCGCAGGTTAAGTGCATGAACCGTGGAAAACCAAACAGGAACATTAATAAATATCTGCAATATCACCATCAAATTTTCAATCCAAAATCACATTTCAAGAAAATTCAATCTAATTATTCAAACAATTAAACAAGAAAAAAGGGGAGAAATTTCGCGTACATTCTTGTATATGATTCCAGGATAATGATCATGAACCAAGCTCATCATCTTCCTGTTAATCCAACGAACCTCTTTCCAAGCATTTCCCGGTGAATTTCCTAAATCTGTAATCATCAAAACAGAATTAACCCCTCCTTGTTTAAATTCAAGCTGTTGAATTGCCTTCTCCAAAATATGTATCCTCCATCTAAGACACTCATGATGATGATTATGCCTTCCCCAAATCTCCTCTTCCAATTCTTTATTCTTGATATTCTTAAACACATTATAACATAATAACCTTCCTTCCCTATCCTTACCATCATCATTGTACCACAATTTCTCCAGGTCAGGACTAAATAATTTTTCATCAAGAATCTCCGTAACTCTAAATTCCCTCCTCCATCTCAACGTCTTCCTCATCATCTTATACGCATCATACACACCATAATCCTTAGCTTTCAAGAAATTCAACAAAACAATATCCGTCCTCGTGTTATCTTCACTTGGTAATAATGGAACACCCCATAATGAAATTCCAGTCAAATCCTCTGTTATGGTTTTAACAGAGAGAGACTTGTTTTTGTTTTTACCATAAATGTATCCACCAAGAATGGCATCTTCCACCCTACATCTTAATCTAAGCAACGCGTTTTTTCTTGAAGCTTTAATGTCGAGAGGAGAAACTAATTGACCAGGCTGATCAAAAATAGGTTGATGATCATCATCATCATCCAAATGATCGTCTGATTCTGTATCATTGTCGCTGCTCATGATATCATCAACAATGTCTTCTTCAGCGACAGGAACAACAACTTCCTCCCGCATCCTTCAAGAAAGTTAATTAATATTAAGAATTTGATACACAATGAGATTAGGCCATATCAAAAAAGTCTCTTGTTTTTCCCCTCTGGTTTATGGAATCAATAAACCAGAGGATGTGATTATGTTTTTTTTGTTCAAAAGAGTCATATAAACTACTAATACTTAAAACCATTGATATTATTGGAGCTAAGAGGACCATCCACATATTATAAATGTTTGACCATCATTTGGATATTTCTTTTTTATTGTGTGAGTGTGGGTGGGAGAGGGACATTTTGGATTTTCCTTTTTATGTGTCTTTCTCAAGTCTAGTCACTACATACGTGCAAGCACGTAAAGTAGTAATAAACTATATTTGGTAACAAAAACCTTTCGTATCGTTTAATTTGTTCACATATATTGCTTTAAAACTATACAATACAAATTAAACGATACGAAAAGTTTTTGTTAAAAACAATAACCCCCCTTCCTGGCCTTATTTTGATACATTTTTTTTTCATTGACCAATTATTTGGTGCTTTTTATGAAAAAATATATGGTATTATTCTGGATACATTTCAAAAAAAAAAATTATTGAGAAGGGGATACTGCAATTGTGAAGGATTGATTCACGATCATGAAGAAGGGGCTTGGACAGATTAAAATCCTAATTTCGAACCTATTTGTTTGTAACAAGGTTTTGGGAGTTTTAGACCTTGATTTTTGGTGTTTTTTAAAAGAAACTTTCATGATTTCTAGTGTTTCCACAAAAGAATAACGATGAAGTACCACTTCAGGAATTATAATTTGAAATCCCATGATCTAGTAGTTATTACAATCTGATGTTTGCAAACTATGTCTAGTAATACATATACACAAAACAGACGTACTTGTTACTAAAAACAAACTGCAGAACAACATTAACTTGTAAACTATAAGGGAGAAACAAGAAACACTACAACACCTTGTTTGCCTATTCTAATCAAGCATTCTCCTCTCCTGAAATACCCGGCTTTACAACCTCGTGGAGTGACTGATTGCTATCTCCTTTTGTAGGTGCTACAACATGACTTTCACTTGCATTTAAAGACAGCTTCTCTAAATTGGCTTCACTGGTATCAGCAAGATTAGGCAGGCCACTTTCATTTTCGGGTGTTTTAGGCGGTCTTTCTCCAGACTCTGGAGCTGTGTTGGGCAGGCCAGTTCCATTTTCAGGTGTTTTAGGCAGTCTTTCTCCCGAATCTAGAGCTGCTTCCATTTCCTCGTACCTAGAAATGACTTGTCGAAGCTCATCGTGAAGATTTAAAGCTTCAAACATCAACCCCTCATCACCTGAGGTTGATTCCACAATTCTTTGTATAACTGCCAAAGACTGCTTGCAGTTCTCCAACATGCTCATTGTCAGATCATCCTTCAGCAACACAAATTTATCAGTTCATTCATGTCTCAAAGGTTACCCCGCCCATCAGAAGGCCAAACTGATAGACACAGAGAATTTCATTTTCTTCAATGGAACATAAACAGTTAAATCACACACAAAACGGGAAGTTTTGAACAACAGAACGTCTTTTGTGAAAATTTAGTAACACGGCTCGATCAACTTGATGTTTTGGCAGATTTCCAATTGTTTTAATGTCAATTGACCTTTACATTTATCGTCCTTTGGGTGATCTTAGTAGTAAATATGTCTAACTATGCTATTTACTTTTTTTTAGAATGCCTATGCCATTTACTTTTGTTGTTTAGAAAGCTAGAGAAATGAATTGGAGCATTAAAAAGAACAACTTGGACTGAAAAGAAGCAAAATTTGAGAAAAAAACAAGAAGAAGTGCTATACTCGCGGTATAGCACAAGTATAGTGGAGAGTGTAATTTTCCTAAGCATGGAAGAGAAGCGCAATGTATAAATTCCGAGAGAATCTATGTATTATTTCATGCAAAATAGAAGGTGGAATAACTAATACATAAAATAACTGCATAACTTTAACCAACAACCAACGACTTAATGCATTATTTATATCTCTACCCCATAGAAATATATAGGGTTTGGAATAACTTGAAAAGACAAGTAGAAATCTTCTAGTTGTAGATTAATAGTCGAGATAAAGTAAAGATTCAAATAATTTGAAAACTTTAGCAGGATTGTCAGGAGAACACCATAACTATAGAAGCGTTCATTCATCATAATCATCAATCTTCAAGCGTTCATTTATTTAGTTCATGATTATTTGCAATTCTTAGTTTTTCAAAAGTCAACAAATGACCTTCTAACCTTTCTTACTTAGATGTTAGAATAATTTAATTTAGTAAAAAGTTAATCAAAAGTCCCCGTAGAAACGACACTTGATTCACCCTTATTATTTATTGATTGTGCATACTTGGATGTGCGTTTGAGGACAATACAACTCACTAGTGATGTGATTAGAATTAAGCATTAATCCCATTTGTAGGTCAATTTATTCTATCACCAGATTTTTGTTCTTGCTTCACTTTTTAATTTATAGTATTGGTTTCTGGGCCACTTTTGATGGATGATCACGACGGGATTCAAGAAAATTTCCTTTTTATTCTTCCGCTGGCATGTATGTTTTTATCCTTAAATTCCAACAATAGTGCACTTCGATTATTTCACCGAGTACCTGGTATTTCACATTCAGATATGATCATATTCAAGTTTTACGGCTAATTACACTGACCTCCTTTCCATTTTATGATTTAGTCAAGGAACCTTCAACTAGCTTCAAAGTTTTAATAACATACCCAACTCAATGTTGCAACCCTTAAGTAGTTATATTTGTTTAAACTGGTCTTTGTTTTTCTTTTTTTGATAACCGTGGTGTCTAAACCAGCTTGCGCACATCTCCACTAATTCCGCAGGATACCTACCATCTCTCACTAGCGACATGTACTAGGTAACTCTATCCACCGAGGCTAGAACAGATGGGAAAAAATCACCTATTGTTTTGCCTCTGCTCGGATTCAAACCTGAAGGCTGAAACCTCATGGTGTTCAACCTACTTCAATAATCATATTATGTTTACTTTCATTTTAAAAGTTAACTAAGTAAATATACTTGGTTTATCTCTTATTAATTCAGGTTACCTAATAAATCTTATTGTTAAGGTACCACAAAAAAATACTTCCTCTCCATATCATTATGTTGATCAATTAAGGAGCATTACAAGGAATTGTTACATTTTCACCCCTTTAGTATAGTATTAATGACTATTATGCCACTATATTCTGATTGTGCTTAAGGGAAGTGCTTCTTTCAAGACACTAAGAGAATGGAGACTGATAATTATGACAATGCTCTAATCAAAAAATAATTGCTGAAATGTCTTCAAATTTAAGAGTCAATATGGCTAAAAAGGGGAGGTTTTGGTGATGCCATCTTAAACAAAAGAGAAGGTTGGTGTATTTCTGAAAAGTAAAGAGGAGGTACTACGACGGTCAACTGGAAGTATTATTTGCACAAAGAACAGAAGTTCTGACAAGACCGTGCGCGCCATAATGAAAATTGTTCTATGAAAAGAAAAGGGCTGGCATGAAGATGAGAATTATAAAGGAAAACAAGTGTGCAGATGTCAGATGTCTGAATTTTTGGTTTATTCTATTATTTTGGAATCTTTAAAAATGTAGTTTACTTGCCATCCCTGACATTAAAAAATATGTACTTCCCCCTTTTCTTGCATCCTACCCACCCCCACCACCCTGCATGACATAAAAGAATAACTAAATATAATGTCAATTGTTTGAGCCTCGCCTCTACTTTAGGGAAACTAATTAGTCCTTCATTTTAGTTTAAACAACATTATAGTCTCTCAAAAATTAGACATTCATATATATATATATATATATATATATATTCAATGAAAAGCTCCACTTAAATGGTTGATGTCATCAATATGCTATTATGCTCAACTTTAATCCCGTCAACACCTTCTAAAAGACACTTTTTTCCTCTTCCCTGTTGAGATTTGATCCCCTTGCCCACACATAAACTCTATTCCCTTGTGAACTCACATTAGACACCACCATCCTTTAGACCTTAACTATTGTCACAAATCCTCCTCGAGTCCTCAATACCTATCATGGCCCCACTGTTGCCTTTATCTTTTCTTTTTATTAGTGTTGTTGTCTTGTTTTCCTCATCCTGAAACCCCTTTAGGGTCTTCTTTGTTCTTTTCTTTTCTTTCCTTCTTTTGTCCATCTTATATAATTCTTATGATTGAACAAAAATGAGGTATTGGATCTACTTGGCTTATGCTTTTTGGTGGAAGTAAAAGAATGTTGATTCAAGTACTTGGGGATTGGTGAGAAGATAGACTTAGGACTTGACTCAACCCCAGAAGCTATTTTGTGATGTGAGGGTTTCCCAAGACCACATAGGAGCAACAACTCATTCCCTCAGCCACTGTGGGCATTCTAAGCCCCTCTTCCCCTCTCCTGCTCGCCCAGGGCTAGACATCTGGAATGTGAACAATATAATGCCCATATTGGGTTTGGTTTGATACAATGTTATAGGTCAAAAATTCAACCACAAAAATAAGCTTGTAAAGTAAGCATTGCCCATGATCATATAAGTAGACTCACTCCTTCAACAACCAATGTGGGACATTCTAATAGGGGTTAAGGAAGAAAAATATGGGAGAAAAGCTTCTCAACAATTTGGAGATGGGTGAAGCAAGTTGTTGGACTAGGAAGCAGAAGAAAATTTATTGCACAGAAATGTAGTTCAGTTATATCATGAATCAGAATCTTGCTGATCTATTCCATATGCATTGAGTATGTGTAGCATCAGAATATCTATGGACAACCTTTTTAATGGTGTCCTTCTGTGGCTAGTCGGGGAGTTGCATATCTGAGTTTTCTTCGAGGGTGCACTAAGAGGTTTTCTAGTTTTTGTTTCTTGTTTTTTTCTTTTTGGCCCAGGGATTCAAGTTTTTTTTTCTTGGATGATGCTGCCGGTGGTTTATCACAGGAAAAGATATCCCCTCATAGGATCTTGGGCACCTATTCGTAGCAGATGCAACAACAATCTTAAAGCTGAAATGACTACATCAAAAGCTATTTTGGTATATATTCTTTCATGTGCTAACAAGAGAACCATGGCAATAGTACAACTCAAGAAACTCCAAGTAAATGACATTTTAATATGGATATAAACTTCAATCAAAAGACATAAAATTATTTCCATTCTACTCTGACATTAGCAGGAGATTTCTCTATTTTATTTAAACTAGAGGGGTTTGTTAAACTAGAAGAGAAGAGGTCAAAGATATCGACCAAAACAATTTAAATATATATATATATATATATATGTATTGACTCATAATAAAAACGAAACTTTTTTGTGCTGAAAGTGAATAAATTGTAAGAAATAGAGATGGAAAAAAGGGGTAGGTGCTCATGTCTAAAACGTTGGTTCCTTAAGGGAATCAAGTTAACGCTTTTTTTCTTGGATGATGCTGGTGGTGGTGTATCACATGAAAAGGTAGCCCCTCATAGGATCTTGGGCACCCTATTCATAGCAGATGGAGAACAATATCCTAAAAGCTGAAATTACTACACCAAATGCTATTTTGGATTACATTCTTTCATGTTCTCACAAGAGAACTATGGCAATACTACAATTAAAGGAACTCCAAGTAAATGACATTTTAATGTGGATATAAAATGTTAATCAAAGGATGTAAAATTATTGCCATTCTACTCTGACATAAGTAGGAGATTCCTTTACTTTCATTTATAAGCTAGAGCGGAGGTCTACTTATTTTCTTAAACTACAGGAGAAGAGGTCTAAGATATTGAGCAAAATAATTTTAAGAAAAAGATATTGACCCAAAATAAAAACAACCCTTATGTGCTGAAAGTGAATAGATTGTAAGAAATAGAGGCGAAAGATAATAGGAGAAAATATTTGTTGTGGGGTTAACTTCACAAAGAAGTTGGTAAAAAAGAATTTTAAGAAAGCAGTTGGTGCCAATGTCTAAAATTTGGTTCCTTAAGAGAACCAAGTAGACCATATATATCTTATACAAATTTTTTACACTGACTTGGTGTTCAATAATGAATCTGTTAACTTATAACCCAGAAAGAGAAAAGTCTGACGTTGTTTCCTAGTGGAATCAACAATGAACAAAAGTTGTTTCTAATGGGAAATTGACTTGCTTTAGAGCTTTAACTACAATTCTTTCAGAAATTCATGCAACAAATTCAAGAAGAGTCATATACAAATCTGCTACATTTTTTAAAATGTTTATTAATGAAAATTTGTTGATTTACCAAGAAAAATAACCATTGGTTCCTTATTGAACCAGAATTGAACAAACTCCTTGCATATAGGAAGCTAACTTGCTATAGAGTTGTAACTTCAATTGTTTCCGAAATCATGTAGCAAATTCAAGAACATGGTAGTTCAGCAGGTTGAGATATAGCTGTCATGTTTGTTTGTTTGTTTGGATAAGTAAATGTAGCCCTCATATTAAATTAATATACAAGAGTTTCTTCAATTTTCAACTTGGTTCGACAGGCATTTCACAGGTGGATGAGCTAAGAGACCTAAGTCCTCCTACTATATAGTAAAAGATCAGAGATTATTGAAAAGTTGAACAGTACTAGTCCAAGTAATGGGGTAACAAAACATAGGTCCAGAATAAAAGTGGAAGAAACCAAGGGCAGAGGACCACAATGAACTAAAAATCTTTAACTTAGTGAAGCATAACCAACAAATTGGAGGAGATAAGAAAGTAACCTTGATGGGCTTTGGTTCAACATCAGAATTCAATATGCTAGAAAGGATCTCAAGACTGTTCCGTGTTACTACAAGAAATTCCTTCTTCTCTTCAATGGATTCACCAATGTAAGTGGTTTGCTCATGATTCCGCATCCCCATATCAGGAATAGGGTAGCTTTCAGGTGGTGAGAGTAGCTGCTCATTCATATGCGACTCCAGGGGATATTGCCTCTTCAAGTTCTATCAAAATGAAAGAAAGTTAAGCACCTTTATCCTGTGGATAACAAGGCATGCAATATGCAAATGTAAATTAAGGCATGATTCATGAACTCAAACATCATTTGCTAGTCTACCAACACACATCAATATTCATGTAGTCTGAAACACTGGCATAAGATGCACCTAAATGGTCTACCATGTGCTGCCCCATCCCCTCCTCTAAAGGTCCAATCCATTCCTCCACACAGTTGTTTTCATCAGGTGAACACAATAAAGGAAAAGAGTAGGCCTCAATGCAGACACATTTGAGAGAAGGCATAAAACTGAATATGTAGCATACAAAAGAATCAAGCAATAATCAAAACAATGTAGTACGAGCACTTTGATAACATCTCTAACAAGCATAATCAACAATTATCACACTCATGCTCCTTAGCCCTTGCAGAGACGTTGTTACGGCCATATATTCTCCACTGTTAACTAACGTCTAACGTGTTGTCTTTTCCCTGACATCTACATCTAATAGAGGAAAGCAGACTTTTCACCCTTTCGCTCCCCACTTTCAACACCACCACATCCATAATAGTAAAGGTTAATGGAAGAGAGAGAAAGAGAGAGAGAAACATGACAAAACACTTCCAAGGACTTCTTGTTATCCCTAAACAACACCTCCTGTCCCACATCTTCTCTCTCTCACCTCAAAAAATAATAATCTAGGAAAATAAATGAAACAATAACAGAATTCTTTAGTTGCATGAGCAAAAAGCCAACTTGAGATATTGCCTCAATATGCCTATTTTCTAGTCCATTAATATTTGCAGAGTCCTACCATATAAACTTCAAACCATCATCTCTTTTGCTTCTGGTGCTCAGCCTAAATAAAACCCCTATATAAGGCTGATATAAACAAATGTTGGACACATGCATGTACCTCTAGTTTTAAAAAAATCCTACTTTGCCTTAAAAAGGATCAATTAGAGCAAACTAGTATTAAAATGATTTGGACTCAAACGGAGTGAAATGATTACTAAGAATTCATATAGCCAACTCTAACTTAGATGCTCTGTTGATTGATTGAATGTTGATAAGTTCTGCTACAAGGCATTTCAAACATAATAAGCAAGCATGATAAAAATAAGAGAGAGAATACAAAATCCACATACAATACTTGACCTTTCCACTTGCATAAATACTTACAGAAAGTACACAAAAGAAACACAAAACTTGTATAAATAGGTAATGTAACCTTAAGATTCACAAATTAAAGTAAGAACATGCATGTGCTTTTTTGGTTGGGAACAAGTTATCCCGGGATTAGTTATATGGATTGATATCCCACCCTCAATGTTGGATAAAGATAACACTACAATCCCGGGATAACTAATCCGTGATAAGTTATTTCGCAATTTTATCCCAACTCACATGGGATAAACTCATCCAAAATTAACCCCTTCAAATCTTATATACATTCAATACAAACATTTCCTGCAAAATAGACTAGGGGTTTACCATGTAAGTTTGACGAAACACAGGCAAGTAGCTAAGGTCCTCAGACTCGCCCCAAGCAGTTATAAGCTCCATAGCCTTAATCCGATTCCCACTGTCAGTTTTAGGGTCATCAATCATTTTAACCATATCATCCAACACCTTTTCAGACGCCACTTCTGAAAACACTTTCTCGCAATTAGATGTACAAGTCTCCAGCAAATCCAAACTCAGCCTCTGTGTCACTGTATTCTTCGACAAAACCAACTTCTTCTTAATCGCTTTTACGATTTCCGTCCCGTTGAACTCCTCACTGTTGATCATCCCGCAAATTCGTAGGTTCAAGCTCCAATTAGGCTCCTCCATAGTCTCTAACGTAGCTTCATCTACCATTTTTGATTCTGGAGTTGGACCTTGCAGAATTTCTTTCATTTTTGCACTAACCATCCTGCTCATCTGTGCTCCTCCTGTCTTCAATCGTTCGCCCAGAGATGAAGAAGCCATTTTCAGCTTGTCCATGTTCATGTTTGTTGATCAGATGGAAATTGGACCAATTTGAGGTTTCAGTTTTGACAATTTGGGGGATTCAAAGGTTACCGACACAATCTTCTGTTACGACTTTTGTAATAGTCATATTTATGTTTTACTTTTCTCCATTACCAAATTCAAAATAATTAGTTAAATTTTACTAATTACTAAAATAAAATAAAATTCTAGACTAGACCTGGATCTGTTTGACCAAGTTTAAAACTGGTTAATTGCCGTGTTTAGCTAAAATTCGAATGTCTTTTTTTTTGGGGTTAGAAAGAATGGAATTTTATTTTGATGGTTCTCGGAGCCCACATTGAAACTCCGATTAAATTCGGACACGCAGTGTAGACTTATTCGAGGGTGACGCTCCCAACAAGATTTTTTCCATATCCCGTATTCGAACCCGAGACCTCTAGTTAAGGGTGAAGCACTCTCATGGAAAGATTTGGAATTTTACTTGTTTAGGAGTCAGGAGGACAGTTAGTATCTAGACAATTATTTTTATAGGAATGATCTGGTAAAAATAAGAAAACATCATAAAATTAATTTTTCTATATATTCTATTTTATTTGACTAAATAAATAAAACTATATTTAGAGAGAATTCAACAAAGTACCTTCAAATTTTTTTAAAAGGCGATTTTATAAGGTTAAGTGAAAAGTAGATCTGATTATGACTATTAAAAAGTTTAGAATAAAGAAAGGGCTGAGCTACATTATAATTATGGTGGTAAGTCAAATATTTTTTATCGAAAAATTATATAAAAAACATTTTTAAAATGTCATATTTTTATTTATTTATATGGTATCCATCACATCTTAGAAACCATTAATTACCATAACTCAATCGCAAAAGTCCTCCAATTTAGCTCAGTAGTCATGTGTTCAATTCTGTGCAAGGCTATTGTTTAGTTTTATTGAAGTTTTAAGTGGATTTTTGATAATAAAAAAATGAATTTCTACCCAATTTTATTTCCTTTACTTTAAAGTATTCTTCTTAAATAAGTGTTAAATTAAAAAACATCTTACTAATACCTTTTTTTTAAAAAAAATCAAACTATAGCAATAGTTAGGGCTCGTTTGGATTGACTTAAAAAAAGTAACTTTTAAAAAGTAACTTTTTAAAGTGCTGGAACTTATTTTAAAAATAAGTAGTTATGTGTTTGGATAAAAGTGCTGCAGTTGAAAAAAAAGTTGTTGATGTGTTTGGCAAATAAGTGCTGGTAAACACTTTTTTTAATCAAAATGTCTGAAATACCCTTTAAGCTGTTAACATGATAAAAAGTTGATTAATTTAAGGTTTTTATACTTAAAAATAAATTTATATTTTTCATCCATAAGTAATAATATCTTCCTATCATTCACATATTTCTTTACCACCACAAATTATTTATAA
>NW_006239060.1:1038285-1055631 GCF_000226075.1 Solanum tuberosum | reverse complement strand
GGCAATTTGGGAAATGTATAAAAGAATTAAGGGCAAAAAGGTAATATACTTGGTCAACATAAAAGGGCTTTTAAGTTAAAAAAAAAGAAGCTCCCCTCCCCTAGCTTTTAGCTTTTGGCTTAAAATAAGTCATTTCTGACTTAAAATAAGTCACTTTGATAATTGTCAAACACTTTAATAAGTCAAAAACTGGCTTTTAAGCCAGTTTGACCAGCTTAAAAGCCCATCCAAACAGGCTCTAAATCAGGGCCGGCTCTATGCTTTCAAAAATAAGGCCTCAAAATTTTATCAAGAATAAATTATGTGTTAAAATTTTTATAGAAAAATTAATTATTTATGATAAAAAGTATAATTTTTTTAAAATAAATTATTTTATCCACTTTAACATCTTTTGTACTTTGTTAAAAATAAGAATTAACGGTGAAAAATGTTGAACAAAGTAAATTACAAATTCTTTTTATTTTTTTAAATTTAGTTTCAAGCATTACTCTAAGCATATTAAAATGAGGTATACCAAGTCATCAACTTTTTGAATCAAATTCTATGATTCTAAACTTCTAACTCTTATCTTTATTTAATATTTATCAACTTATTACTTATATCATTATGTTAACAATACATATAATAATTGTCTCACTTAAAGGATGTTTTTCTAATGTTGAGTTGATAAAATCTTACCTAAAACTAGTAACTCAAAAAACAATATTAAGTACTAAAAATTTTACATCTTAATAGTGTAATTTATTTGTTTTTGTAATAAATACGTATATGAAGTGTATTTATATTTTAGGCCACGAATTGAAATTTCGCTTTAGGCCCCCCAATTACGTTGAGCCGCCCCTGGTCTAAATGTGTGTATCATATGAAAGAAAAAGATTAATATACAATTAGTTATTTTTATTAGTATCAGATTAAAGATTAATGCAATTAAGTATTAAAACTCCTAGGGATATATAAAAAAATGATGCTTGATTGTTTTGCATTAGAAATTTATTATATCAAAGCTTTGAGGTTATATAATTAGTTTTTATAATATAAACACCAATGAATATAGTTCACAAAATGATTATAATGCCCTTAGCGACTCACCTCTTGACCTTTCTATTTGATATAATAAATATAATAATAATACTAATAAATTCTTTAATTAATGAGACACATTGTAATTTTTTTAATGTACCTCACATAATTTTATAAATAAAAAATTATTTGTGACTTGATTTTGTATCTAGTTTTGAGGGGTAATTATGTCATTTTAATAAGCTCGTGACACATTACAATTAGTATAGGTTTATTTTTTTTATTTTTTTTAAGGTGATTAGGTGAATGTGTTAGAGGCGTATAGGCGCTACACATCAGTACCCAACAAGGTTTAGCAGCTTAATCTTTTCTACTTAGCAGAAATTAGAAGAAAAACAAAACATTTAATAAGAAAACAGATATATGAGGGTTTAAGAAATTACGAGAGGGGAATACTAAAAACTCTACGCCGGTGACAAAGACGACGGCAGCCCATTCAGCCATGGTTTCGGCAGCAACTTGGATCCGATACGCAGTCGGAAAACTTCAATACTCTGCCTCTATTGGCTGGAAGGTCATCTTCTTTTCCTATTTCTTCTATTTTGAATCACACTTGATTATTTACATACTATGATTATAGAGTTCATTGTATTGAATCGCCGGGAGGTTTTTTTTTATCTAGATATAGCAAATATGTGTGGTTTAGGCTTAAGGATTTTGTGGTTTTGTCTAAAAGATTAGGTCTTTGAGGAAATTAAAGGGCGTGGAGGCTTTTAATATGAAATTATGAGTTTATAGTTTATTGCTTACTGAGTTTCCATCTGGATTTTTTGTATTGATCAAGGCTGATGGAAAGGAAAGCTTTTTTTTACCATCTTGTTTCGTGGATATATTATTCCTGTGCCAAACCAGAAGTCTCTTGACTTTATACATTTGATATGATTTCTTTCAGCCTAATGTCGGCTGTGGAATCTTCATAAAATGCTAAAATTAGTATGCAACAATTTTAGTACAGAGTTCTGGATTAAATGTTTGGGAATCTAAAGCTTGCAATCTTAGTACTTCTTTTAAGTATCCTGCTCTTTGAGGAGGGGACAACAAAACCTATAACTAAGCTGGGTTTTTTTGTATTCCAACCTAAGAGCCAAGAGGCTCCTTCAGGTGGTGTGAACACACGGGGTATTTGGCCTCATACCAATTTGGAGAGGGAAATATTATGGTATGAACTTGCAAGTTAGATATTGAGAAATATTTTGATCAACTCAACTGGTCCTTCTTATGATAATGTCAAGGAAATTGAGATTTGGTGAAAGGTGGATCAAGTGTATAAAGTTCTAAATTCGCACTGCTAAATACTCCATCTAATCAGTAGAAGTCCATTGGGGAGTGGGATGAGGTGGGGGTTCAACACCAAAATGTCTGAAGTAGGGTGATCACCTTTCTCCCTTCCTCTTTATTCTGGCTATGGAGGGCCTTAGAAAATGCTTGATATAGCCAAACAAATGCAATAGATAAGGGGCTTATATGTAGGTTTTATGGGAGAATACAGCATCAGCATCTCGTTTGCTCTATGCAGATGATACACTGGTCTTTTGTGGTGTAGAAAAATCCAAGATTCTCTACTTAACCTTGTTCTCCACATTTTTGAAGCTTGTTAGGACTGCACATTAACATGCTAAAAAGTGTCATCTAAGTCAATGATATACCCAATTTGAATGGGTTGGCATGAATATTATGTTGTAGTTTTGGTTCTTTCCCACCAGCACATCTGGGCTCCCTCTTGGTGCTAAATGCGGGACAACAAAAATTTGGAATGGTATAATTGAGAAGTTTGGCAGAAGCGTTGCCTACTTGACAAATGTAGCATCTCTCAATGGGAGGTAGACTCACACTTACTAATAGTGTCCTGAACAACATTCCCACCTGCACTCTTCCCCATTCCCAGTAAGGTGCAGAAACAATGGGACAAGATCAGGTGAACCTTTTTATGCGAATGTAACAGCAAGGTGCAAGATTTCACTTGGTCAATTGTTCTAAAGTCGCATAACCAAAATGCCTTGGTGGTCTGAGCTTTAAGGATCTGACTACTCATAGTAATGCATGATAATAAGTGGCTATGTAGGTATATTCAGGAGGACCCTTGTCTCTGGAAAGAGATTTTAAGGACAAATCGTAGAGCTCAAAGTCAATGGTACACCAAACCATCAAATACCCGACATGGCATTTGTCTATGGAAGTTGGGGTTAATTCTCCTGGAACATCTCTTTTCTTTTTTTTTTGATGACAAGGGAAATCCGCAGCCGCTACCCTTTGGGTGCGCACAGGGTAAACCCCCGCTCCTATGCAATAGCTCGCAAACCACATAGGAGAGGTAACCCGCACTAGGCAAGCCCGGTGTGACGAGCTCGACCCAAAAGGCAAACCCCTTGTTTTCGTTGGCAAGGGGTTTCGAACTTGAGACCTCCAACATGGAAGTCCCAATCCCAAACCACTGGGCCACCCCGAAAGGTTCTCCTGGAACATCTCTTTCAAGGTAGGTAATGGTCTCCGTAACAAATTTAGGAAGGACAGATTGTTGTCAATTCATCTGGAGGAATATCCTAACCTTTTCCAGATCTGTTATGATCAAGACTCTTTCATCTCATAGAACAGAGATAGCAACATCTAGAGTCTACTCTTCCGGAGAAATGTGCATGATTGGGAATTGGAAAATCTTCTTGTCCTGCTTGCTAGACTGAACAACTGCACCAATCATTGAGTTGTCTGTTGACAAAATAAAATGAGGCGACACAAACAAAGGATTTTACTCGGTAAATGAAAGGCTAAAGGCAGCTCACATGCTTGTGCTCAAAATGAAATAGCTGACAATTGGCTCTGTAAGTTGATTTGGAAAACTCAACTGCCAATTGAGGTTATTTGTCAATCTATTAAGCTTGGCTTGGCTCATGGACAATCTAAGCAAAAGGAATAGACAGATTGTTAATAGATGTTATATATCTCACAAAGATATCAAAATCAGCAACCAACTATTTCTCCACTGTGCAATTGCTATAGAAGTTCAGATTTCTGGAATATGGTCTACTTACCTTTTGGGCTCAATTGGGTCATGCTGTAATCACCTTCTAAATCCATTTTTTTGGCCTTTTAGTTCATAGTAATAATAACTGGTAGGTTTCATTAATGCAAAGTGGCCCTCTTAAGCTGGGCTTTTTGGAAAGTTGGTAGAGCCATCAGGATAATCTGGAGAACGATCCCTACTTGTATTTTTTAGTGTTCTTGCACAGGAAGAAACTGCAGATAGTTGATGGACTATCAAGCCCAAATCAGTCCCTTAAGGCTAGGTGTCTCCTGTGTCTTTTTTAGTTGTATTAACCAATCCCTGGTAAATTCCCGTAATAATCTTTTGGACTTTGTTAGCTCCCTGATCTTAGCATCGCCTTTGCTGTAGTGGTGCTGACATACTCTCTTTTGTACTTATTAGCTTTTTTACTTTTTGGACGCCATCAATGAAATCTCTTACTTCATTTAACAAACCCTACTAAGGGATACTGCTCTTTCAAATTTTTTATTGAAAATTAAGTTCGACTACATAGTTCCAGAAACAGGCTCTGGAACAACTTTCATTCTCTCTATCTTAGACTTTGTCCTTGGATTCCTCTTGACACTAATCATGAATCTTGAGTAGTTGTATATTTTTTCTGCTATCATTCTATATGTTGAGATGGTTTAACTAAAAAAAGAGTTGCTATATAAGAATATTTGAACCGAATTACCGAGAGTATGAGGTAATTTTGCAAGAATCACAGCACAACAAGAAAGCATATAGGTTTGACTCAGAGCAATCAAATTATAAGCAACACCAACAACCATTTATTTTAATCCAAAAGAAGCAAGGAAACTTAGTTTAAGAATTCCTCTAATATGGTGTGACAGTGTGACTGATATCTAACTTAAGATGCAATTTTCTATGTTGAAAAGTATTCCTTCGATAGCTTGAAATCAGTAATTACCTTCTTAACTTTATCTACATGTAAAATCAACCCAAATATTTTAGTAAATAATGTCTTGGCAGAGATTTGAACTTGGTGCTCAACATTTGAAACTTGAGTTCCAGCACAGAGAGGAATAGTAAATAATGCATGTCTTGTTATTGACTTATTGTTAGAATCCTATAATCACTAGCCTACAAATTCTGAATGGAGGGTAATGATACTGATGGAGTCCAAACCTTCCCTAACTTAAAAGGAATGACGAACCAACTTAATCTAGGAAAGCTTACTACTTATAAGGTACAACATGCAAGTCAAAACATTCTAATAACTGTCGCTAGGTTAAGTAAGAAGTTAAAGACACAAGCTGTATGGGATCAAGCAAGCTTTGACATGTTGAAATATCATCTGCTTTTCTGCACTTAAAATCAAGCAAGCTTCTATATTTTACACTTGTGTTTACTTGCCTTTACTTCTTGAGTACACCCCCCTTGCAGGGGAAGAAGGAAAGAGCTTAACTGAATTTTAATGCTATGCAGAACTACAAAGGAGGTGAAATTACAGATAGAGAATTAGGTGATACCATATGGAAGAACTTCTTTCAGGGCAAGTTGACATGCTTGCACTATAACAAGGGAGAGGAGATGGCACCAACACTAGGAGATCAGGGCGTCACACTTCTTGTTCGGAAGATACCTTGGGTTGATCCAAAGTAATTTCTCCTTTGATGCAACTATGTGACCAATTACCTTATGCGTGGTTTTTTTCTCTACTTTAGTGCTGGAATACATTGTTGCTTTATACTAATTCCTTTTATTGCTAATATCTTCACTTGACTAATCTTTTAACAAGCAACAGAGAATTGTCTTACTATTATTTATTGTTTTTTTGTTACTATTTTCTTTTATAATTTTCTGGCATTTTCAACTGAGATTTTCTTCTTGTAGTTGTACAAGAGAAAACTGTACTTATTTAGGTTTGTAGTATTGTAGGGAGTATTTTTTTCTTGTAGCTAATGTTGTGTCTAGGTTAATTTTTGCACACCTCAACTAATCCTCCATGTACCTGCTACCTACTGGGTAACTCTGGCCATCGACGTTTAGACAAATGGGAAAAAATTACCCAATTTCCTAATTAGCTTTGTTGAGGTTTGAACCTTCTTGGTTGATTCCATCTTTATTGATCGCTAGGCCACACCTTTAGGTATAATATAGAGTTCTTTGACCTCCGTTTTGTATGGTTACTCAGCTCAAATTGACTTAATCCTTTTTGTTGTATGTATTCTATCTTCGTCCCATCATCTATCAGATCAGTTATGCTTGCACCACCCCTTGCTTCAGATTATTTGTGAAACTCTATTATAGTAGCTTTGGATGTCCAGCCAGTCCCATGACCTAGTAAAGTTCGGATCTTCCTTTTTAAGTCCATTTTGATAACATGGTTTCGTGGTAATGTCAAAGCTTATTAGTTTTTGCATTATGGATCATTGATCACACTGTTGTCTTTACCAGTAACTGTGAAAGGACATCAAGCTTGGATACAACATCATTGGCACAAGTTAAAACTTACAATCTTAGAAATATGGCTTCTAATTAACTGATTACCTCTTCTCTTTTTAAAAAAATAATAATAATCAATTAGCAAACATCTTTATTCGATTGAAACAAATGCCTGGTACCAAGTTGATTCTGGTGTTACAAAAAGGTATCCATTCTTCACAAGTGTTCTTTCAATTAAGAGTCGATGACTTCTAACAGCTATCCTCATCCTGCAAAAAGTGAGTTAAGCTAGATGCCGATAAACTAAGTTATGCAAGTCCGGGTAGTACTCATTGCATGAAAGAACTTCTTTTCTTTTAAATTAAGACATGGAAGAACTTCTACTTATCAAGAACTTAAGAGTGTTTCAAGAGAGTATGGAAACCAAGAACTAATACAAGAAAAGATTAATATTATGTTTTAGGGTCCTTTTGATCAGAGTATGATGTACATGTAATTAAGGTTATTTATGTTTTTTTTTAATCTTAGTTAACCCTACTAGCATAAATAGAATAGGATGGAGATTATTTGCTTAGACAATATTGATGTATGAACACTTTTAGTGAGTTTTGTGGGTTTTATCCCTTTATCTCTACATTGGATCGCTTTTGAATATTTCATGGTGAGATTATTCATGTATTAGTTTAATCCTCTTCTCCCTTGAATTTAATCTTGTAGTTGTTTGTTCAAATTAGAGGATCTATATTCTTGTTGGTCTCTAATTTACGTCAATTTCAAGATTATTCTTTTTTCTTCTATATCTTCCCTCGATTTCTTAGCTATCTCTTGAATTTCACTATCTTGTATTTTATTTTACATCACTAAGGCACTTGAAATTCAAAGATTGAACATCCATAGACCTTCCTTCGCAACATCTCTGGTGCCTTTTGTCGATACAGAAACAATGCAATCTGGAATGGTATTAGAAATAATCTTCGGCTCCTTTGTTAGCTTTGCAGCCTTCCTAGCAACAAAACAGTTCTTTAGGAGATCTATGCATCACCAAACTCTACCCAAATATCTGCAGTAATAGATCCCACAGATGTCCAGTCACTTTTTGTAGTGTAGAAAGAGCTGGTCATTGTCCTTCCACATTAGTACTGCATATGTAGCACTTGCTGCACAGTGAAACCCCCTTTCTCTGGAGGTTTTCTGTGTCAAACATGATGCGGTTTATGTCTTCAGCTGGGTAGATTTTAACATATGTTGTTGGCCTAATTATTGACTAAAATTGGGGATCCAATGGCATATATGATTTGGAGTGATGTGCAGTCTTCCTGTTTTCCTTTTTTTTCCTGGAAAATGTGATATGCAAGGAAATCTTACCGACATAAATTGATAGATGGAGGTGATGGCACTGCTATCTTATTGTTTCTTCTCATTTCATTTCGCCTCTTTGATTTAGTTTATTTTGTTGGTTTCCTTCTGATGGTAGCAATAATGTGGATCTGTCTCTGCATATGTTGTTCTTTGCTATTACTGACTTCATGTCTCTAATTTTCGTAGGAAAGTATTTGTTGGGGATGTTGTGCTTCTCAAGGACCCTATAAACTCAGAGGATTACCTTGTCCGTAGATTGGCTGCAATTGAAGGCTATGAGATGGTGTCTACCGATGAAAAGGATGAGCCTTTTGTCCTCGAAAAAGATCAATGTTGGGTGCTGGCTGATAACGAAAATGTGAAACCTAAGGTATATGATCCTCACAATAGATTGCTTTTCTCCTCCGGAATAAGATATCATTTGACTGTATTCTCTCAAATCCTCTCTTGTGCAAATCGTGGAACTTGTCTTTGCACTTTATGTTACAATTTTAGAATATTGTGCTTATTGTAGTATGATATTAGTCCAATAATCCCACACAATATGTTGTATCATCCTTGTATTGGGTTTCATTATCTGTTATGACTTGTGAGAGAAAATGATCAAAATGATCCTTAATATATAGGGATTGCTTTATTTTGATCCTTAAAATATTTCACATGATCCATATGGTCCTTAATGTATCATAGAAAGTACTCATTTTGGTTTTTTACCCTAAAAATAACAGATCCCTCAGTTAAATTTAACACCAACCCCACTAAATAAATAAAATAGCCAAAAGCTTTACTTTCTCCCTCATTCTCTATGTCTTCCCATCAAAAGCTCTGTTTCAGAGAACTTGTGCATTTTTTTTTGCCTCAGTCGGATCCCTCTTCCACTTTTAAGACTATTACATCTCAAAAATTTGGTTCAAATAATTGAGTTCTGCTTTTGATAAAAGTTTAAGGACCGAGTTTGATCTTGTTATATAAATTGTGAATTCGTTTTCACAATACCTTCAACATGAAATTTGCTTGGTTGATGCTTCATCAGCCCCTTGTAGCAAATTTAAAAAGCTGAAAAATGTTGCCTAACAATGTCAAAAACAAACTAATTTTCTAACTAAACAATAAATTTAATTTTTTTTAGAAATCCTATCTTTGAATTAGGGCTAGAACAGAAGGAACAGAGGAGGGGTGGAGGAGGGACGGAAGTGGAGAGCAGCGGCTGGCTGGTGGACTAGCGGCGGTGCGACAATAACTTAGAACATTGTGATCGCCGGAGAACAGAGAAGGGAGAAGGAAAAAGGGAAAAATTAGGCTAAAGCTTTTCAGTTGACGAAGGAGAAAGGGAGCTTTGGGTATTTTATATTTTAGTGGGGCCATCAGTTAAATTTAACGGATGGATGTGTTACTTTTAGGGCAAAGACCAAATTGAGTACCTTTTATAATATATTAAGGACTATATTGATCATGTGGAATATATTAAGGATCAAAATAAAGTAATCTCCATACATTAGGGACCATTTTGATCATTTTCTCTGACTTGTGAGCATCATGTTTTTGTTGTATACTTAAAGTTTCTGCATATCTGATCGGAGTCTTGATTACTCACTCACTGCATAGTAGATACAATTTATTTGCAGCAAAAATTGTATCATAAAGTCTAGATATGTGTTATAACTTTAGAGTTTTCATCATAACTGAAACCTTATTTTACCGGTGATCTTATATATTAGTTTAAGCTTACCCTTCGCTGCAGATTCTTGTAAGGCACTTGCATATTGTGAGTAGTAAATCTGAACAAACCTCTTATTGGATGTGCATGTTTTGACCTAAAACTTCAGCATTTTCAAATAGTAGAACTCCTTGAATTATGGTGAAGAGGTAAAGTTTATTAAATGAAATAATTGTTTGATGGAATTCATAAAACTTGAGCTAAATTTTCAGCATTATCAGCTATACAGCACTGTGCTGTCCATATTTATAGTAATTGTTGGGCTTTCCTACTCATGCATTAGGGAAGGATAACAACTGTGCAAATATATTTTTTTATCTTAATATTAACCAAGTCTAGATATTTTCCGTATCTCTTCAATAGCAGGAAGCCAAAGATAGCAGAACTTTTGGCCCTGTTTCCTTAAAAGACATAGTTGGCAGAGCTATATATTGCCTGAGGACGGCAGTAGATCATGGTCCTGTTAACAACAGGTTTGTTGTGTCATTGCTAATCTGCTTCGTTATGCATCAAATAGAGCTTTCATACTGATCATGATTTATTCGTCTCTTGCTTTATCAGTCAGTTTAGCATGGATTTGGATTCACCAGTCCTAGAAGTAGAACTGGATGTTGATGAGATGGCAAAAAGTCACAAAGCATAGGTTATGCTTTGGATGTGAAAGGTTTTCCTAGAATTACTGATTTGGTTGTACCCTCCCTTTCTTGTTTCCTCTTATTAATCTGAGCAAAATTCATTGGGGAAAAAAAATAAAGTTGTATTAGTGATTTTGGTACATTTTCCCAGGTGATGATCTTTCCTCTTAATGAGTGAACTGTAAAACTTTGAGGTCTTCAGTTCTATTTAGGATGCATTTCAAAGCTGGAGCTGTAGTATGCAAGTTTGGGACAACCTGTAAAGATTTTCAATTTGATTCACTTTCATCCAGGCTGAAGAAGCCAATTGACAAAGAGAGGATTATTTGTTGCAGTAACTTGAGAAATTATTTTGAGTGATTTCTTTCCATTTGTCTGAACTATACTAAAGTCGCGGTAAAGAGTAGATATGAATCCATAACCTTGAAAATATAATAGGTTCAACGATAAGAACATTAATACTTGAATACATTTAGGGTGTGTTTGGTATGAAGGAAAATGTTTTTTCTAGAAAATCATATCTTGGAAAATAAGTTGAATTTTAATTTATTTTCTCATGTTTAGTTGAAAATATTTTTTTGTGTTTGGTCGGTGAATGGAAAAACATTTTCTAGAAAATATCTTTTGGCTAGCGAGTAGAAAATATTTTTTAGGAAAATAATTTTTGGCTCGATAATCGATCCAGGATCTGACCTCGATGACCGATTCAAGATGCGATCGTGAGATCTGACCTAGGACCTGGCCCAAACTTTTGATCTGAGACACAACATTCGAATTGGGACCTGACCCTCTGCCCCCTATTGGAAGAGATTACGAGAGGTGTACCTTTCCTTTTGTTTTGTTTGATTGCCGACCCCTCCACCTGAAAAATTACCTTACCAACTCTTTGTGGTATTATTCAATGAAAACAAATTTTAGCTCCCTGGCCTTCCATATCAACTTCTACAAATTCAACTATCTCTAATTGATCAACTCGTAAATTGTATCACATACGATATGAAACTCAAATTTAAGTATTTAAAAAACAATAAATAGCTGGTGTAAGGAGTTAAAAGGAGGGTAATTTCACGTATACGTAACACTAATTATATTTTCAAACATAAAAATTACTACTAAATTTTGAGATACCAACTAAAAAGTCACAAAGGTGAAAAATGCTAAAACTTTCCAATGTGAACTCTTTTTCTAGGGAGCGCTTTACCCACAACGTGGGACTTCCCGGTGCGAATTCGGATTTAGTCGGGCTCCAATGTGGATATTGGACATCGGGTGGGAAATCGGAAAAATAATCTTTTTCTAAAAGAAATCTACTCCCTCCATTTCAAATTAATTAAATTGTTGAGACATTTTTCATTTTTTCAAATTAACTTAATTGTACAAGTTTCAAGACTACTTTTAGAGTTTTCTTCCAATTTTACCCTTCATTAGTTAGTATTAGTATTAGTTATTAATTAATGTTTAGTTATTTTAATCATAAATATGATAATAATTAATAAGGATAAAAATGAAAAGTTATGCCTAATTTATGTCTTAATCTTCTTTTCTTAAAGTATTTGAAACACATCAACAATTCAATTAATTTAAAATAGAGGGAGTAATAAATAATAAGTTAATTAAAACGGTCTGATTTGATCTAATCCAAAATCCAAACCAATATGAGTAAAGTAACATTGTAAGAAATCAAAACTATGAGGGGGTAAAGTGATAGATTTCAAAACCAAAACGGGCCGCAATTGACTAGATTTTGAAATTTCACACTTTGCTTTTCCGACCCTACGAAAATGGTGAATATATAAAACTCCCCCTTATCAGTGTGCAAGACTATTTTTCTTAGTAGAAAGGCGAAAATCGAGAATGCGAAAGTTTGATTGAGACTGCAACACTATTTCTTATGTTTTCTCAAATTCCAAAAATGTCAAGCGCCATTGATTTCACTCTCAAGAACCTTCCAGGTAATTTATTTATTTTTTTGGGTTTTGTTTATGTTCAATATGTAAGAGCTCTATGTTGGGTTGGGTACAAGCATGCACACTAACTGTTTGAGCTAATTTCTCAAAGAGAGATGTCATTAATGTACTCTTTTCTTTTGATTGGGCGAATACAAGAATGCTTTCATTTGTCTTTTCCCTTTCTATTTCTTATTTTTTGATGTCCTATTGGGTGTCTACAAGGTGTTTGATGAAATGTTTGTGTTAAAAAAGAGGTTACTTTAATTAGTTTGCGTCTTATTAACGGCCTAGCTATGTCAGAACACTATTTAATAAGAGCAAGCTTAATAACTACTGCAAACTAATCCCTCTAGTTCATATTAAGTGAATTTTTTGGACTTTTATCATAGTCTAAAATAAGTGAATCCCTTCAAAGTTTAAGGGAGTTGTTGAAACCTTTTTCTATGTTTACCTTTTATGTAATGAGGTTTTGAACTACTTTACATTTTTTAAGAGAATAGTTTGGAAATAATCACAAGGGTAATGGTGGTAACTAGTCTTTTATTTCATACAGAACTAGTTGAGGTCGGCTATTTGAATTCTCTACATCCATTTTGGCTCTAGTTGGATGCTTTCATTATGATGCTTAGTAGTTTGTCATTTAACAAAGAAGAATTTAATGATGTTTATTATTGATGCCATTGATAAATAAATACATAAGCTAGAATTCCTTGCGTGTTTCAATGTCAAGATGGTTTATTTTTGGCTGCATTTGATTCGGGTAAAGTGGTGGAGCTTTTTTAGAACAGTTTGAGCAGGTGGTTTCATTTGCATTGTTCTTGGAATAGTTTAATGTGAAGATTTTTCTGGGTGGTGTGGGGTTTTGAGGTGGCAAATATGCAGGATTATTGGTGTGTATGACAACTTATTGGCTCTTCTTGGAGTAATTTTTTTTTTTTTTTCAAACTCTGCAAGTTCCTATTTAGTGGAACTTATATTTTATTCCGATTCTTTTTAGGTTCCAGATCTTTCCAATTTTACTTTAAGTCAGTAGTTCACACATCAGCTTGGTCACACGTAAGCATAAATTAAGAAAATCTCATAGATTCCCTGGTCATGCCAAGAACTCTTCCAGCCTCTTTTTCTTTCTGTGAGGTGCTAGCAGTGGCACAAATCTTGTCTTGTTCACAATATATTTCTTTAAGCCCCATTTTTCGTTGTCTTTATTCTGTTTCTAGATGTCTTTGCCCCTCTCTTTTTAGTGTATGATATGTGCATCGTTGGTATCGATTGACATGATGACGTCAAGGTTATTTTCATCGCAATAGTCATTTCTGTTATTTTTAATACTACTAATTCTTGTAGTGTTATCAGTTAATATCATTTTTTTTGATTTTGCACCGGGTGTCCGAGTCTCTTTGAGCCCCGACTAATCCCCGGGGGGTGCACAGGCCCTCGGCAAGGAGTTTCCCGCAAGTGCACCACGGTTAATTCAGGTTTTACCCAGTCCGATGGCCCTCAGAAATTGTTTGCACCCAGTGGGTTTCGAACTTGAGACCTTGAAAGGGAGCAAACCCCAAGGCTCAAGTCAATTGCCAGCAGGCCAACCCCTGAGGGTTATCAGTTAATATCATTTTTTTTTATTTTGCTCCGGGTGTCCGAGTCTCTTTGAGCCCCGACTAATCCCCGGGGGGTGCACAGGCCCTCGGCAAGGAGTTTCCCGCAAGTGCACCACGGTTAATTCAGGTTTTTACCCAGTCCGATGGCCCTCAGAAATTGTTTGCACCCAGTGGGTTTCGAACTTGAGACCTTGAAAGGGAGCAAACCCCAAGGCTCAAGTCAATTGCCAGCAGGCCAACCCCTGAGGGTTATCAGTTAATATCATTTTTAAAATGCAAATGCTTGCCTTCTCAAAAAAAAAATATCATTTTTAAAATGCAAATGCTTCTTATAGAAGCAGAATTAATGACTTTTTTAACTTCTTATTTCTAGATAGCTTTGGGACATGTCATACATAAAATGTTAGGCAGAGGAGGGAATCTGATACAACATTGTATAGTTGTCCCAAAGAGTGCTCTTTAATTGGTAAATGGAAATGCTTACTTGGAAGATGTAAATTAAGTAACTTTTCTGAGATTATGCATCTTATCCCTATACAGTTGTGATCCTATTCTTTAGTCACCCTTCCACATGGAGCTCAACATAGTTTTAAGCTTCAGCTGCAATGTAAATGCATCAGTCGTGACCTACATGTTGATCATTCCGTTGACAAAGAGACGACTATTTAGAAACATTCTCTTATGCATAAGTTAATTTTTTTTTGTATCTGTAAAATCGAATTTAAACACTTACATATATGCTATTATACTATTTCAGGGTTTAGTTCCCCAGAAGGCAGATGTCTTCCCTGCTCAGGACTGTCAGGGAGGACAGTCACTTCTCATGGTGAATATCAGCAATTTTCCAAGGTCAAGATTTTAAACTTGAAATCTCCTTACAAAAGCACATCTTATATGTGTAATGCTAGTAGCTTCAGCAATCATAAAAGAAATCCAGATTTTTCGAGGCAAAACAAGCATGGGTTCTCTAGGGAGCGGAACAGGCAAAATGAAGACAGAGATGGTTATGACAATATAGAAGAATCTGAAATGCTATCTTCAAGAAATGGACCACTGCTTACTACATCAAACACTTCGAGGTTCCAAGCTACAGCCACTCCAGGTCCAAGGGAAAAGGAGATTGTTGAACTATTTAGAAAGGTCCAGGCTCAGCTTCGGGAAAAAGCTGCAATCAAGGAGGAGAAAAAGTCTGAAGAGTTGCAAGGAAAGGGTAAAGAGAGTGAAACTGTTGATTCCCTTCTCAAGCTTTTAAGGAAACACTCAGTTCAGAAAGGGAAGAAAACCAGTAGCAGTAGAAGTAGCAACTTTGTCCTTGACCAGCCAGATAAGAGCAATGTATTCTCTGAAAAGAGAGCTAGCAATCTCACTGAACTAAATAGCAATGTGAACCATGTGGCACAAGAAAGTGGCACCCCATTTGTTAACCGACCTAAGTCAAACTTCCAGCGTAGATCTCCAGTTCCGCGAATCAAATTTCAGCCTATTTATCATGAGGGAGGTACTGATTACCCTGCTGCCTCTTCTGCTCCAGATAAGATGGAAGAAGACATACATCTGGATGCTGAACTTGGGCAAATTCCCAGAAGTAAGGTTGATTCTGACACTGAGCCTATTTTCTCAGATAAGCATGTGTTTGATGAGATGGCTGATGATGATACTGCCAAAATGTATGAAAGTGTTGATGCTAGTGATGATGAAGAACACAATCAAGTTGGACATGATGAATTAGCTGAAATGAAGCTAACAGAACTGCGAGCAATTGCAAAGTCCCGTGGTTTGAGGGGATACTCGAAAGTGAAAAAGCTAGAGCTCATTGAGTTGCTTAGTGCTGATCAAGTCTGATATGGTTTGCAAGTAAAATGAAGACATGATGTAGAATTTTGTTGCACATTCTTTCGTTTGTGTTTTGCATAATGTTCAACTTACATAGTACTTTTCTCCGGATGGCGGTTTCTGTGGTCAAATTGGACAATTTTGTTTACTTCATCTACGTAGCGATCTCTTCCCCTGATATACATATTTGACTAACTTTTTAAAATCCTTTTTGTGTATCACATTATTTCTTATGTTCATCATACTTATTGGTGATTCTGAATCTCTGATAACTGTTAAGTAGCGTATCTTGGACTCTTTTGACTGTTCAAAGTAGAGAGACATCATCGCGCATGCAGTAGTGCAGGTATGAGTGCAGTGATATATCTCCAGTATATAGTACGAATTTTCTTTGATTACACACACTTTCATATTAAATATAAAGTTGTCATCAAGGGAAAACTCAAACAATTACATACCCTTAGCATTACTTATTCGTCCAAATAGGATAAGTAAAAGTGAACGGAGGGAGTAGAAAAGTCTTATAAATACAATATAGGCACTATATACTTCTCTCCACTTGTTAAATCTTGATTGATTGAGTGTGTTTCTACCCAAATGTACAACACATGTAAGCCGATACCATTTTATTTCATAAAAATCAATTGAGAACACTTCACACCCTTCCGCACATCAAGAACTAATATTTAAAACGTGAATAACATAACATTGAGATCTGACATTGAGTAAATAAAGAATTAAAATTGAGGACTAGTCTAACATCGTATCAAAAAGAATGAAAGTTGTGCCTCTTAACTTAACCTCAAAATCTGAATCTCGAGTTGATGAAAAGTTGCTTAATTATAACCATAGAAGTAGACAACAACCTATTTCCTCGACAACGTGGGACATTTGACATCATTTTTTGTAGAGCAAACAACTTTCATGAAAAATAAATGTGAATCTACATTGGATTGGTTCACGTACGATTTGCTTTATATATGTCGTGTAAGAGCCAGATTCAGACCATACAAGGGGACACTCTGCCCATGAACCTATGCGTGGAATCTTTTAAACCTTTCGTACATATATTTATATACAAGAATATATTGCAGTAATTAAATTTCATTTTTAAAAAATTCCTTTGCAGCAATTATTATATATATATATATATATATATATATTTCATTTTCAAATTCTTTAGATATCACAACTTTTCAATGCTTAATTATATTACTTTATTATTGTGGAGTATGTCTCTATACTACGTCAAATCGTCAACTTGTTTGATCTCTATTTATTTGAAAAGAGAAAATGGCCAAATGACCCTAGCCTATTACCGGATTTCCAACTACACATTTATCTTTCACGGGAGTCCTATTATTCTCTTGAAATACTTTAAAATAGAATAAATAACTCCTTAAGTGCTGAGTTGGCATAAAGAGTGTATTTCAGTCTCTTTGAGAGAGTGAGTTGCCTATTTTTTTTAATTTCCATTTTTTTCTGATTTTCTTTTTTCTTTCTATTTCTTTCTTCTTATTTATCTATACAACTATACATTTTTCACCATTATCATTGTTAAAACTTTTTTAATGGATGTTTGGTATAAAAATTCTCAACAACTAATGCATTTTATGAATAAATAATTTTTCAATAGACTTATTTAGATCATATCTAACAAATTAAGTATTTTTTTTTTAAAACATACCCATAATTTAAAAAATTTTAAAGTCATGGACTCAAGAGTAACAAAATCAAAGTGAAGTAA
>NW_006239060.1:1016395-1038175 GCF_000226075.1 Solanum tuberosum | reverse complement strand
AATTTCTTCTACATTTTTAAAGAAGGATCCTACATGTTCTCCTAAAATCCATGAAGAATCAAAATCAAAAACTCAAATTATAAATTAATCATGAAAATTTTAGAGGGAGAAAGAATAAAGAATGAGAAAGAGAGAGAGGTTTCTCAAATTGGTATCACAAATTGGTCTCAAATTGGTCTTCTCATCCGCGATGATTTTGAGCTGTCGACGGAATCTTGGGCTGAATTTGATCTTGAATGTTCATGACCCATTTAATGTATATCTGAAATTGTCTAAGTAAGAAAATCGAACGAAATGTAAAAAAATCTAGAAAAATTGTTGAATTGGTTGAATGAAAGATTTGATTAGAACCGCTATCTTCTAGGCTATATAGATTTAGAGTAGATAAAAAAGTGACTTGAATTTTCGTTTTTACAAATTGTTAGAGATATAGAAATTTATTGAGGTAAAAAATGGTGTTTATTATAAGTTAGAGTTGAAGAAATGATTAGGGAAGAAAGGAAGAGGAAGGAGGGGAACTTTTTTTTAAAAAGAAATTATTAAATGGTGAAATACACGTGTCAAGAGAGTGTATTGCACCACAAGACACATGCCTGGTAATGATATTTTAGGGAGGAAATAATTCCACTTTAAAATAGCTCAAAAGGGTAATAGGACCCCCGTGAAGTTTAAGTGTGTAGTTGAAAATCCGGTACTAGATTGGGGGGTCATTTGCCCATTTTCTCTATTTGAAAACGTAGAAGCTGTTGGAAAAATATTCTTTCTATTAGACCATGGTTGATAGAAAAATTGGTACACGTTGAGACACAAATAAATTATTGTTTCGTTAGAAAATTATTCGTCCTCACCAACATCTAGGAATTTCCCTAATGATTAAACATTTATCTTGTGTCAAGAAATGTCAATACTTGTATATATATTTATTAAACTAAAATTATGTAATTTTTCAGGAGTGTCGCTTGACACCGGCTTAGGGTGGGTTTACCCCTGGTCCTCGCTCAAAGTTTGTTAATTAATGACAAGTAGGGGTTGTCCGATCAAGGCTCCACTTAGTGTGATTTTACTGAGTATGTTATTGTTGAGGAACTAGCTGATCTATCATACAAGTTGTGAATTCAGAAGAATCAAGTAATTTTAATCCAAATCTAAAATTATATTTAATAGGTATAAATAATCTATCAAAGAACTAATGAATTAAAAAATATACAATATAAAACTTATAAACTTAAAATCATAGATATGTTTTGCGATAATATCTATTTTCTTGTACACAAATGCGACGCACTTCTTATTCACAAAACAATTAGTAAAATTTAATTATAATTCAACATTTTACTCCGCAAATATATTATTTCCTAGAAAACAAGGTAGCATAACTTAAACGACACATTTGTTGTGCTATTATTAAAAACTATAATGTCACTAAAACCCATGTGGTTAAAGAATCTAGAAAGGATTAACATTTGGCAGCTACTCTTGGTGGAGCTGAAATTCATATATACTATATAGTATGTGATTTATTTTTAAAAAAAATAAAATGTCAGTTTTATCTACGATTTGTTAGAATCAAAATAATCAAGTGCATATGAAAGTTAATTAAGCAAATTTTAAAAACGATAAATCATAATCAAGTGCATATGAAAGTTAATTAAGCAAACTTTAAAAACGATAAATCAAACAATAAAAGAGATCATTTTCCTCCTAAAGCAATTTTTTTTAGCCTAGTATAAAAAAATTATAATTTTCTTTAAAAAAAAAAAAAAACTCAATTACAATAAGTAAATCATAGTAAATACCTGATTCGAGATCACTTTATAGTTAGAACGCAGTAAAATTAATGGAGTTAAAAAGTCACCGTTTTGGAAGGAAAAAACATTAAAAAAAAATTTACATTATTTTTTTGGAGAACATTTGTTTTTTTTTTTGCGAACCGCCGTTTACGTCATGGTTATAATTATTTGTATAATAAGGTTATTAAGGTCCATAGATTTATGTTGATAACAGAACTATTTTTTTATTTTTTTCCTTTACAGATAACAAATAATTATTTTTATGACAATAAGAAAAGAGTTTGATTACAATACAAACTAAAATATTTGAGCTCTTACCAAATAAAGATGTGCAAAATTAATTTGAAGGAGCTCAACCTATAGTATATGTCTACTTCTACTTCTACTTCTATCTACTTCTACTACTATAAGTGTGGATAACCACACAGGTGCCGGTCAACATGCCTGCTTCACCTGTGTGCATGGTTCCACATTTACCTATATATATATATATATATATATATATTTGTCTATTTTTTTTTCGTTTTAATTTATTTATCTTATTTTTTAATATTTTATATATTTAAAAATTGCATAAAAAAATACTATAAATCATGATAATTGACAACTAAAATTAATATATTTGTGTCACATAAAATGGGACAAAAGAAGTAGAGTAACATGTATTATTTAATTTGAAAACTACGTAAAAAGATTTTATATATTTAAAAATTGCATTCTAAATCATGATAATTGACAACTAAAATTAATAGATATGTGTCACATAAAATGGGACAAAAGAAGTAACATGTATTATTTAATTTGAAAAATACATAAAAAGTATTGTAAATCTCAATAATTAACAACAGATTGACTCTTGAAATTCTTTTTGTGCTACATATATTGGGACAAGGAAATTAACATATATTATTTAAAAATTACGTAGAAATTACAATAATTAACAACTTAAAATATTTAATAATCATATCAAAATTTAATTGACTCTCTAAATTTTATCTATGTCGCATAAAGTGAGACAAAAATATAAGTATAAATTTTAGGAATCACATAGTTTTAATATGAAATTACAATCTATCCCTATTTAGTTTGTAATTACATTAATCCCTGAAAAAGTAAAACAAACCGGATACATAATATGTAGCTCGGATACATTAAAAACTAGCTCGAATACATTATAAAATAAACCGAATACATATTATGTAGCTCGGATACATTAAAAACTAGCTCGGATACATTATAAAATAGTTTAGAATTAGGAGAGAAATAAGGGATTTTAGAGGTTTTTAGAAATAGAAGGGAATATTAGAAATAACGGAAACATAAGACGTGTATTTCAGTAATTTTTCCAAAATATAATAGATACTAGCACGGGCACTTATATCTAGTATATATATATATATATATACTGACAATAAAGTTGGTATAACCAAACAATAATTCGAACCCAAATTTCATAATATTTTTCTTCTTCATATTATTATTATGTTATTATTTTTCGTGGCACGCATACATTTTATTTTGTCGTGTTAATATTGCAGCTGCAAGTGAGTTGGCATTTGTTGACTCAATTAAAAGTTTGATGGGATTCTTCTTCCTTTTTTTCTTGAAACATAATAGGATATTGTCATGTCCATAATTGTTATCGAATCTTTTTGACTCATTTGTGTTGAATATGTTTGAATATCTTTCAACTCTTTTTAACATATTAGTACTAAAAACTAACAAATAGATATATAATATATACATATTCGTTTTGAATATTTACAAAGTATGAGAGAAAAGGTTCATGCATGGTTGATGTTAAATTATACTAAATCACACAATATCATATTGAGGTAAGAAAATCAACGGATGTAATCCAGTGGATATGGCTATGGCTGCCTCTGCCTGAGTGAATCAACATCGTCCTTACATGCATAAGCGGATATATACTTCATGAAATATGAGGCATCAATGAAAAAGATTATGGCATAATTAATATTATTAGGCTAGTGCTTATGGAACCTCTATAACAATAACATGAGAGGAAATGTCAATGACAAGGCCCCAAGTCCCAACTATACCCAAAATATAAAAGGTAAAATTTAAATACATTAAAAGGGACCTAATTGAGTGTTGTAGAATACTAGCATTTTTAGCTTATTTGTGTAGTTTTTTCATACTCTAGTATAGACTTGACTTTTTGGCTCATACATAGGCCATCTCTCAGAAGAGAGGGCATCTGGATCTTCATGATATTTAATCAAGAAACACCATTGTAGAGTTCTCATAGTCAAAGACCCTCCATTTGCTCCTTACTATTCCTTCTATCTCAATTTAAAGAGGATAGTATTGAAAATATTCATGAACTTGACGTAAATTATTAGTTTCGTTTCTGCACTATTGATAGCCTAACAAACACCCCTCTACTTAGCTAACTAAACTTAAATACATCTGTAGACACTGAAATTTTGTGGGACTTTACCAGATGTGTTCGATTCCACTTAGGATTCTTGGTGGCTACTCTACCCTAAACCCTAGTTTATGCTTATATAAAGGATATTATATTCCTTTAAGAGGCATCTTGAAAAATTCATAAATTCATGGAATATTCATAAATAGATCAAAATATGACCTCATACGTTCGAGAAATACGTTAACAGCCTTCGAATTATGGAAAAATCTAAATTATCCTAGTTCAAAAAATACGTCATTAATGACCTTTGAATCATGGAAAAATCTTAAGAGAGAAATAATAAAGGGAAGAACGAATTTGTACCCTCAATGTTTATCAATAAAACTATGTTTCATCATATTTTATTTGCGAGTGTAATTTATTTTCTGATCACTTTAAAACATCTATTTATATGTTTTTTGTATGTCATTATTATTCAAAGTCAGTATAGTTGTATTAGTATTAGTTTAGGTGTTTTTTAAGCGTGGTTACGATTCCCATAATCTCTTTGCTGTCTAATCTCTCCCCCTACCTAACCAACATTTAACAAAAAATATTGCATAATTTGGACCTAATATGGGACCGCCAGAGACAAATTTCCCTTTTATCTCTATGCTAAATCCTGTATTCAAAAGTCAAAACCTTAATTTATAATTTAGATAATGTTTCATTCACAAGTACTTCGCCTAATCATCATTATTTTAATATTTTTTAAATTGATATATCTCCTTCTTATCCATATAATAATAACTAATAATTATTACTAAAGCATAACCCTTCAACTCGTTTTAAGAAAATAGGATTTCGGATGATAAGTTTTGGATACTCAACAACTTTTTATTTCAGTTTATGTGATCTATTTTCTATTTAATTGTTTAAAGATAATGATATTTATCTAAATTTAAAAAAATTATTTGCTTGAAACAAATTGTAAATATATGAAGAATAAATTAACCATAAATAAAGTCTGAAAAAATAAGAGTATTTTATTGATAAATCAATATGTGTATAATTTTCTGTTCCTCACTTAACTCTTCTCTCATAAGATTCGTTAGTGGTGTATTTCTGGAACTAGGATGATTTAAATTTGATCTCATTATGAATATTTCATGAATTTGCGAAATATTTGAGATGTCTCTTGGAGGGAATATAATACTCTAATCTTTATATAGGGTGAACTAGGGTTTAGGGTGAGGTAGCCTCTAAGGATTCTAAATAGAATTGAATATATCTCGTAGAGTCTCAACTAGAATTGTAGCGTTTAGTAGAGTCCTACAAAATTTCAATGACTACAAATGCACCTTACTTCAAGACTTGTCGAACATTAGACTTGATGAAACTCAAAGACAAGACTTGAATTATTTTAGAATATAATAGCCTCCAAAAATTCTAACTGAAATCAAATACATTATATAAAGTCCTAAACAAAATTGTACAACTCTCTCGTAGAGTCCCACAAAATTTCACTATACCATTAAATGTGAAGCTTGTATCCATTTTATATATTAGTACTAATATTTATCTTAGGTAAAATTGCAATAGTTAGAATTTTATGTTACTTTTTGAGGTTTTGCTTTTGCATGTAACCCCTGAATTTGTACTAGAGACCAAAGTTGGACAAGGAGTTAAATCAAAACACTTACTCACAGCTCATCAAAATAAATAAAAAAAAAAAATAGGGATAAAAACAATGAGTGTGGAGGCCCCTACAATCAAAATCAAACAATCTATTTATAGTACCTATGGCTTACTACTGCCCACAGTTGGTAAGCAACTTGATTAGGGCCCTTCTATTTATAATTTATCACAATTATTTTTGAATTATTCAAAATATATCAATTTTACCTTTTATTACTTTTTTGGTACAAAATATTCTTGCCTGATTAGTCAATTATAAGTTCAAAAGTGCCCTTCAACTATTCAAGTAGCTCAAAAATATCTTTTTTTACTAAGGGTTATTTCAAAATGAAGATAAAAGCGTAATTTTATTCCTTTGACTATTTAAATGCATGGGACAAATCTTTATTAATTTGTTTCGGAATGAGTAATTATTTTTAACAGATTAAGAAGGTATTTTTTTTTTCCACTCAAAATTACCCGTATCTTATAAATATTTTTAAAAAATTTAAAGAAATCCTTTAAAATTTTCTTTATATTTTCCCATCCATATATTATAGGATCTTTTAGTAAAATAACTCACGTAAATATTAATGGTATTAAATTACTATCTTAATGGATATGTAAAAGTTATTTATAAGACATGATGGGGGAATATTGAAGTTTAAATAGAGAGGAAAAAAGAAAACTTCTTGTTCTAACTAAATTCTTAAGTACCACTCAAGAAATTAAATAGTTAGCTGAATTCACCATTTGCATGAAATTTTTAACATTTTTTTACGTAACGATTGAAAATATTAGATTCAGACAAACTCAATACACAAAAACCCGTATTGGCTTCCTGTCCTTTGGCTTGATGTATTATTATATAAATTATAAGTGTAAAAATTTTAGTCGGTTCAAAAATGTGAAGAAAAAAAAAAAAAACTGTTGAAACACAGGTTGCCAAAAGGTGAAAATTTATGACAAACAGATTTCCTTGTCATAGACGTATTCGTATTATATGGGGCCATACTATATGATATCAATTTTATTTAATTTTATTATGTCCCTACTGCCAACTTTAGGGTAGTTTTGATTTGACGTTAGCAAAAGCCAACTTGTTATTTTTGGGTTTCTAATTTGGTAGTAATATTAGTAAAGTGCATAAATTTAATACTCCAATTATGATGTTTACAGTAAATCTCAATATGTCCTTGCTCTAAATTTAATATCCACAATTTTTTATTTATTTATTTTTTGGAAAAAGGGTGTTTGTGGTATGGTCAGCCACTAAAAATAGATAATTAAAGCCTGTCATCTCCTTATTTAAAATATATATAACTTTTATTATACTACTATAGTTTATTTATTGTGGTTGAGATTAAATAAACTCCTACAACAAATATACTTTGACATCTGTCAAAACTTTGACTTCTCTCTTGCACGTTCAGCTTCAACAACAAAGTACTCTATTTATGTAAATTAAAATATAAATATGGTATAAAATATAGACTGATTCAATATTATATAAAAAAAAATTAACTTGACAGAAAAGATATTTCATGTTAACTTTTTTTTCTTCTATATATATTAGATTTAAATTCTTGAAACTTGGGAAATATAAATGAATAAAATTACTAAAAGAATATTTTAAATTATTTTAAACAAAATTTAAGGAAGGGAAAAGACTCAAATATTATGTTATCGAATTTTGAGAAAAAAACTTAGCTATGTCATTTGTTAAAAGTTTGATTCATCTATGTCCATTTCTGTTTGAAAAAAAAAGTCTCATTCATGTCATTATTTATTAACTGAAAATAATTTCGGTTTTGCAAAATCATGTGGTCAATTATGATTTGACCGAACAATTAATTAAATTATTTTATTTAAAGAGAAAAGACTCAAATATGTCATTAAACTTTGAGAAATGGCTCATTAATGTCTTACGTTAAGAGTTTGGTTCATCTATGTCATTTTAGTTAACAAATAATAGCATGAATGAACCTTTTCTCAAATAAAAATAATATAAATAAATCATTTTTTTTAACAAATGACATAAATAAATCTTTTTTCAAAGTCCAATCATATTTAGCCCTAGTCCCTCAAAAGAATGATGTAGTAAGTAAAATATTTAGTTATAATATTTATATAATACAGAAATTTTAAACGGATAAGAAAATAAAATAAATAAATAAGTGATGCTTTGACTCAATGGAAAAAAGAGGAAGAGGATTTGAGACCTTTTAAGTCGTCACTCGTCATAGAGAGAATGTTGTGGTTTTTGACAATTTGTTAAAGCAACATGATTAAAGCGACCACACTTTATTATTTAGCCACATATTGTTGTCAATGATTACTTACCATAATTAAACCTTTTAATCTTTTTTTTTTAAAAAAGGTATTCTTTCTATTTACTTTATTTATTCATTATTTTAAATATAAATTTCATTTTATTTGTTACTTTTAACCTATTTTAAAAAATTACTCATTAATTTTTAACACCCCGGTAAAGTCTAATACTAAAAGTGAATTGCAGAGTACTTCCTCAATCCCTAATTACTTGTTTACTTATAATTTGACACACCTATTAAGAAAACAATAATTAACATAGTTAATTTATCATTTTACCTCTATTAATTATGAAGTGGATGAATTAAAACTATAAGATTTTCAAGTTCTACCTTTTTCAAAGTAATAAATTGAAAGTATAATAGGTAAAAAAATTTGTACTTTCTTGATTTATCAAAATGAACAAGTAATTAAAAAACAACTAAAAAAGAAATGCGAACAAATAATTAGGGACATATGAAAGTAAATAACAATTAACAAGATGCAATTGGTGCATTTAGTGTTTGACTTCTTATGTAGTGGCTAAGCTTGAATGGTTGGACCACAACTAGTGTAGCTTGAATATTATTATCACGTGGTAAAATATCAATCAATTTTACACTTTCAAAATAAGAAATCAAATTGTAATTTATAAACTTCATAGTTAATCGTAACACAACTAGTTAAGAGATTATGAACCATTCTCATTAAATAGTTCACCCAAAATATCTTATGACAATAAAGAATAGGCTAAAGTACTCATTACCCCCTGAACTTGAAACTTTTTATTCGGTGTACACCTAAACTAAATTTTGTTTTAATTATCCCCGAACTTGTTTATTCCTCCGTCGCGTACATCTTTATTGTTCACCTGGCGTAGAAATTGACAACACACTCTACTAGGCGCGTGAGGAAGTGATTTTTTGCCACATCATAAAGCTACAACGGTAAAAAACATAAAATCTCCTTTTTTCTTTAATATTTGGCATATTTTAAACGAAAAATAGGGGAAAATGTAAATGAAAAGTAAAGGAAACAAAGATTAACACTTACTTGGTAAGAATTTCAGACAAATTTGAAATTTAATCGACCAACTTCACGTCTAGAAAAACCCAAATTCAGAAGGAGTTCCGCGAAATCAGCCCTTATTCAAAAATAACTTTTTAAACAATGAATTTCAAATTTAAGAAATTTTATTTTTTGCAATATTAATTTATCTAGGTGGCTATTATTTATCCAGGTGGAAATCCACATCACCACTTTTACTAGATGTCGCGCACGTGTAGTCAAAATAGGAGCAGGTGGACGAAAAAGGTGTACGTGATGGAGAAATAAACAAGTTCGGGGTAATTAAAACGAAATATAATTTAGGTATACACCGAATAAAAAACATTAAGTTCAGGGGGTAATGAGTACTTTTGCCAAAAGAATAATAACAAGAAAAACTATGGATCAGATAAGTGTTTCATTATATTCACCTTACTTGAAAAAAAACTTTTCCTGAAATTTGTAAAAGATAAACATTTTCTTAAAACCTCAATTTGGTAATAATAACAATAACAATAATAATAATAAATTTTCACAACTCACAAGCATCACCAACAAATCTGCACCTATAAAGGGTCCCACCAATTTTACCACTGTTTTTCTTTTCTCCCCTTTGCAATTTGCTGCCCTGTTAATTACAGCCCCCTTCTCTCTCTCTATACAAAATGAAGCACTGACAAGAATTGTTGGAGAAAAAGGGTTCATTTTGATTCCTCAACTTTATTCCAAATGAAAATTCTTCACTTTTGAAACACCCTATTGTTTCTTCAAGATCTGTTTTTTTTTTTTTTTTTTTTTAATTATCTAAGCTCCAGGTATAACCCAAAGCTGCTTTTGTTGCTTTTAAATTCAATATGCTAATTGGGTTTTGTGTTTTTTGGTTCTTCCAATTTGTTAAAGAAAACTCTGTTTTCAGATTTTGTTTGTTAAGGTAGCTGGAAATTGTAAGGAATTGGGGATCGCCAATAACTGTATTTAGAATGTTATATGTGTTAAAAATATCTAATCTTGTGAAGTGGGGGTAGCAGATTCTTTTTTAGAGGAAGCTAAACTTGCTTGGCTATGTGTATTTGAAGCTCAAGTTTGTTTGTTTGTTCTCCGTGTTCTAACTTTTCCCTACACTGCAACTAGGAAGATAATATATTTATTTCGGAAAATTCAATATATCTAAATTTTGGAGAGTGGAAGTGGAAAAAGGAAAGGATTTGTTTGAACCCATTTAAGGAAATAGGTTATGCTATTAAATTTGATGGTAATTCATGACTAGTGTTGTTTGTTGCAGCTCAGGGTATTTCAAATTTAAATTTTGTGCTAATGTTGTCCAAATTTGGTAGTAGTAGCAGCTTTTGACTTCTAAGGAGTTGTAAAATAAATATTTGACATGAAGTAATTGTGTATTTCATACTGTTTTTCGTCTAAGCGTATGATAGCTACATCAGAATGTATGAAGATAGCGGATTACTACTTTGTGGTTCATTGAAAAGATAATAATATTGATGTTTGGACTTCCCGTCATGTGCTTAGATCACCTATAAATGTCATAACTGTGTGTTGGTTTGTTGTGTTGCATTGGTTTCAATCTTAATCTCTCGTTCTTGTTAACTTTGCTGTCGGAGAATTCTTATAGAACATGTAAGAAGCAGGGTATAAGAGAGGTAGTTGTTCCATCAATCATCACAACCACATCTAACCTGCATCTTTCCACCCATTATCTTGATTTTCTGTTGCAAGTCACTGTGTAGATAATATGTTTTTAGATTTGTGCATGACAGGTTAATGGAGTTGACATCTGTAAGGTGCCTTATGAACAGTATCTCTCGATTCATTCACCTTGTAACATGTCTAACATCAAAGAGTATGCCTGGTCAAAAGAACTACAAAAATATTGCAACTTTGTTGAAGCTATTAAAACCAGTACTTGATGATGTTGCTCAACAAAAAGCTCCTTCAGACGAAACCATATGCAGGCAGTGTGAAGAACTAGATGTAGCCATTAATGAAGCTAGGGAATTACTGGAAGAATGGTCTCCTAAGAAGAGCAAGATTCTCTGGGTAATTTTAATTCTCCTCTTTCTGATGTAGACATATGCTCACAAATTGAAGGGAAACCGCATGCAAAATTTAGGAACTTATACAGGTGTCTGGGCGCAGTTTTGACTGTCTATCGGTCTGACTGTTGTTCCCTAATTAAATATACACAGACTCTGTTTCAACTTTCAAACAGTTTGTGCTAAAGTATTCTCTGTTGCATTTATTTATTCAAACTTAATTTGTTCCAAAATATCATCATAGTACAAACTAAAGGATTCACCATGCCTTGAGTAAATTTTATACTGTCAATGCTACATCAATTAAGCACCAGCACATGAAGCTACCTCTTATTGATTAGGATCTGAGTGCCAATGCCATTCCTTTTCCATTCTTTGTTTCTGGTAATAACTGTGATATTGCCATTGTTTACAACTTTAAAGAGCACCTAGTACTACAACCACCTTCCAGGAATGGTGTTGCAATCTCCTAGGCCTCAAACAGAAAAAACCAAAACGAACAGCTATTTACACAATTGTTGAATCAGATATTGACTACATAAGTCTCTCTTGAAACTATGCAAAACATCTAATCTATCCCTCATCTCTCGTTGAATCTTCCTAATAACAAAACTGGTATTTACACTTCCGTTCCTGAAAACTGTCTAGTTTCTGGCTTGCCAAGTATAATAGATCATAGCTCCCCACACTGCTGTAAGTAGCTCCTTCTTCAGTTGACTCCAGTGCCTTCTTTTGAACCACCTTATGCTTTGTGATACTCCTTGTTGCTTGAACTGGAAACCTGTCTAATCCAATAGCTCATTTCTAACCTCAGTTACCCAAGAACACTCAGCAAACAAATGAGTTCCGGTCTCTGGTTGATTCCTTTTCCATTCTTGTTAGTTTGATTTCTTTTGTTTGAGACTAATCGTTGTGGATAGTTCTGAGGAATAGTCTTGCTTTCTAAAAATAACAGAAATCTTGGTTTGCCCATGCACGGTGTGCTCAACTGCTTATAGTGAGTGTTGACATTCGATTGTGCTGTTGATAAGTTATTATGTTATATTTGCTTTGATTATGTCAGTGTCAGACCAACTTTTTCTTATGTTAGATAATATGTCCGTTTAACAAACTCTTCAGATACTTCTTTTTTTTTAGAGAATTGGTAAGTTTGTATTCCTCAGCATTAGGATATGTTGTGGCCACCTTCAAAATTCATCACAAAAATTACAAATTTCCTACCAACTCTACAATTTGATCTATGTCCACTATACATAATTGTTTACACCAAAAAAGTAAAGATACTAAACAATTCCATTTTAATTTGTGAATGGAATTGGATCTATCTTCAAAACATCTTCCATTCCTTTCTCTCCACAGACCACCATATACATGATGGCATCAACTTCCACCACCCCTTTTGAGTCTCGCTTCCCCCTCTTATGCTCCAACAACTGAATAGATTAACTGTGTGCTCTGGCATGGTCCAACTTTGACTGGTGATGTTGAGAAAAATTTCGCAGTAATTGGAGTTGTGAATTACACAATCAGGCCTTCTTACTACAGATCATGTAAGTAATGCACAACTCCAATTATTCTCTAACAGTGCAGAAACACTGAAGTGGCAACAAAAATTTTCAAAAATTCCAAAAGGGCAACAAATTTAGACACCGTCTAAATTAGGTTTCCAGCCGCAAAATGCGGAAACCAATGCTCCTTGTAAGGCGCAGCAGCCTTGAGCCTTGTAAGGCTCGGCTGACATAAATAGAATGAATTTATGTATCTAGTATTCTGATTTAGGACAAATTCTCTGCAGGCTTTTTATGTGATATCCTTGCTGAGTAACTCTTGGTTACATTTATATAGCTGTTCTAGATGGGGTTAAATATAATAGATCAATATGATAATAACTACTTCAAATAGTCATGTTTAAACTCATGATTCATGAGAGTGATGTTCTTATCAGTTCTCCTACACTTCTGTCTCCCTTCTTGGAGGAGAAGAGCGACCTTTATCGATATCCGAAGATACAGTCAATCTGTTACTTTACTTCCTCATTTGTAAAATCTGTGAAAAATCAAGCTGTGTGCCTGGCCTCATTCTACGGTAAAATATCCAGTTTTCTTCCTTCTCTCTGTAAGGTTTCATCTAGTTCTATTTAATTAACACAAAGTAATGAAAACTGATAACTAGCCTATCACAAGCTTTTCCATTTCTATTTTCTTGAAAGAACTTATAGATATTCGATGTTCCAGGTTTTGCAGAGTGAACCAGAGTTGCTGAAAATCCAGAGCATTGCACTCAAGTTATCTCACATTTTATGTCAATTACTAGAATCATCACCGCCTTCTCTGGGTCCTTCGGAAATTCAGGTCTGGCTTAATACACGAGTTCTAACAGATTTTGTAGTTGTATGTTTTTGTTTCCCACACTTCCTTCCTTTTCTTATTAATATTGTGGTAAAGCTAGTGCAATAAGTATGTGATCTTGACAGTAGCTCAACTGATTCCATTTTCCTGTATTTCAGCCCTTCATACAGGAGATTCAAAAGTTTGAAGTGGGGCAAATATCGAAACAGATGAATATGGCTCCCGAAGTAGGAAAGATTCTTGTCTCAGAAAGTCTGACAGAAATGATTCACTCTCTTAATTTTGTATCTCATGAAGAATTATTGAATGAATGTATTGCATTAGAGAAGGAGCGGATGAAGGCTAAAGATAATGAAACGAGAGGAGATTTAGATAAGATCAGCCTTTCCATAGATCTCTTCTCTGATATTCGTGATTGTATGCTTGAACTTGACCACTTCAAGGCCATAGATGGTATTAAGATCCCTCCTTATTTCCGGTGTCCCTTGTCTTTGGAACTGATGGTGAATCCAGTCATTATTGCTTCAGGCCAAACTTATGAGAAGGCTTCCATTCAAAAATGGCTGGATCATGGACTAACTACATGCCCAAGAACCAACCAAGCACTTGCACATTCAAATCTTATCCCAAATTACACTGTTAAAGCTCTGATAGAAAATTGGTGTGAGGTAAACAAAGTGAGGCTTGACGGGAACCCTGAGTCCACTCAGGATGGAATCACATCTAATTCTGTACACCTTACTAATATGGACAATGTGCGAGGTTCCTCAGATCCCAGCAATTCAACATCAAGACTTTGTCATCAAGGTGGACAAGCTTTTGAAAGTCAGAAGGTTGATTGCACATCCGAATTAAGTGAAGAAGAATTTAGTTCATGCCGTATCAGGGAGGCTGAAAAATCTGGCCACACATCCCCAGGGATTTCCTATATACACAGCAGGAGTGAATCCGTATCAAGTGCTGTTTCCAGTATTGAATATCTTCCCTCAGCGTCAACTGATGTCTCAAGGATATCAAGCAAACATGATAATGTGAGTGATACATCTGGAGAGGTACAATGTGATTACCGCATTTCTTCTCCGTGCAACAAGAGTGTTGGGAATTCTCCTAATTTGTCTGCAAGGCAATATCGCAGCTCCAAAACAATGAGTGAAATGGCTGTGAACGTACTTCACAACCATGCTAGACAACTTTCCTTACCAACAAAGTCGGCATCTGATGATCTGACCACGAGTTCCCATGTTGAAAAGCTTATTAGAGACTTGGAAAGTCAATCAACTGAGGTGCAAATGGCAGCTGCAGCAGAATTCCGATTTCTTGCAAAGCACAACATGGAAAACCGAGCTATTATAGGCCGCTGTGGGGCTATTGCTCCACTTATCTCCTTGCTAAACTCTGATGTGAAACCAACTCAAGAGCATGCTGTGACAGCATTACTAAACTTATCAATAAATGAAGACATCAAGGCCATGATTGCGGAGCAAGGGGCGCTTGAACCCCTCATCTATGTCCTGAGAACAGGAAATGCTGGAGCAAAAGAGAATGCTGCTGCAGCCCTTTTCAGTCTGTCTCTTTTGGAAGAGTACAGAAAAAAGATTGGGCGTTCTGGAGCAGTGAAAGCATTGGTCGATCTTCTTGGTTTAGGTACCATCAGAGGGAAAAAAGACGCTGCTACAGCATTATTTAACCTGTCAATATTTCATGAAAATAAGGCTCGCATCATTCAGGTTGGAGCCGTGAAGCATCTCATTAGGTTGTTGGACCCTTCAAATGAATTGGTTGATAAGGCTGTTGCTCTTCTTGCAAATTTGTCTACCATTTCAGAGGGCTGCTTAGCTATTGCCCGAGAGGAGGGTATACCATCACTAGTCGAGATTGTTGAAACCGGATCTCAGCGGGGAAAGGAAAATGCTGCCTCAATACTGCTGCAACTGTGTCTCAACAGTCCCAAGTATTGTCGATTAGTGTTGCAAGAAGGTGCTGTCCCACCACTTGTTGCATTGTCTCAGTCGGGCTCCCCAAGAGCAAAGGAGAAGGTATGTAGCTTTGTCTTCTTTAAAAAGTTCCCATTTTGCATTATCCACTTCAATCTTTCTGTTCTTCCTAGATGTCATCTTCTTACTAAACGAAGTGCCTGAGAAATTAAAGGGCCGGTTTATAATTTAAATGAAAGACTATTCGTTAAAATAAACTCTACTTTCTTCATCTGGATCCAATAACTAGACAGACAGTTATATAAGAAAAGATTCTACTCAGTCTTAGAGGGTTTATACAATTTTGGTGTGCATCACATTGCCCTCCCGACAAATTTCAAGCTGGTTATAGTACACTCAATAAACCCCACCATGATGGGTGTGGGTAACGGGAAGCCATAACAATTTTTTCTCCTTTTCTTATCCTTGATTTAAAGTTAATTTTCCTAGCTTCAGGATGATAAATTTTGTATTTTCTCTTTATAACGGAGCAGGCACAACAACTTCTCAGTCATTTCCGGAGCCAACGTGAAGCAGCCACGGGGAGGGGAAAGTCATGATGTCTAGGTTTTGGCTCATTGAATCATGTTACTTTGCCATTGGATACAATATTCAGAGTGTCGGTCATCGTTCTTTCCAGTAGCAATATTGTTTTTTTGAAAAATCATCTGTAGTTTCCCCATTCTTGTTTGTTTTACCATTAGGAAGTTGTTTGCTACTGGTTAGGACTGTGATATGTAAATGGTAGTAGATTCTTGTGTTATAGCTTTCAGGATTGGCAACAAATGCTAATAAGGTTTTGTCCCTATATATGGTTGTTTTTCTTCTCAAGAAGGCCATTTGTTAGCTAGTAGATATTGTATATGTGACAAGTTGTTGTGAATACTCATGTTAGAGTAACTACACTCCATCTATCTAGTATCTTCTTACCCTATGTTCTTGAAATTGAAAAAATAGGTGGTTGAAATTGCTATGTGAGAATATGTTTTTCATTCTTTGATGCTTAGAAATTGATTGAGTGATATTTGTGTTTGCCATCACGGATTTAAATAACTATTGGGTGAAATAAAGTGAACAGTTCAAAATTCGAGTTTTTAAAAGCTTAGGGATGAATTTTGTGAATTGTTGAAACTTTTGGTGGATTAATGATTGAGTTTCGTTTAGGGATGTCATTTCGAGTTTCCTACCATATATTGAAGAAAATACACTTAGATACATATATTTTTGCTATTCAAGAGAGCCAAGCGAGATTCGTATGTATTTTAGATATATGTATATGCATGTATCTGGTGTGATTTGTATGTATCTGGAATACAAAATATATGAAAGAGTGGTGAGCAAGATGGGAGAGAGGCAAGTGAAATTTGCTATGTATCCAAGATACACGAGAATCTATTTGGATACAATGTATCTAGAACAAATTACACCTAATTTTGACCTCATGTATTCGAGATATATCTGAACGAATCTTTGAGGTACCAAAACCTGTTAAAATACGTAATATTGCAAATTAGAGTATATCTAAGTAATTAGATCCTAAATTAGTGAGACTTATATAAATTGCATGGTTGCGTAGGTGAATTGTGTTGTGGTAGGCTTATAACACTCTTGCAAGAAATTCTTGAATCTATATTATAAGTAATAATAATCAAAATCAACTTAAATTTTTTGAAATTTGTGGTTTTAAGGCTCAAAGTCCCTAGTTTATAAAGGTAAGGCTTAAAGTCCTTCATTTTTGTTTTCTTCTTTGATAAATACACATGGTAGGGGTCATGCTAAACCCCTTTCTATCCTAATTTATATGATGTAATTCGATTTAGCATGGAATTTAAGAAATATTTTTTTTTAAAATTTATGATTTAGAACAAGTCATAGATATTTGCAATGACTATAAATTATTTCATTAAGAATAAAAAGATAAATTGTTATTAAAATTTAGAAATGTGTTTTTTTTTATACATTGATTAATTAAAAGAAAAATAAATCATATAAATTACTAGAACAGAAGGAATAGTATATATTTACAAATATCAAAATCTTATATAGTACTTAAAACAGTACAAATGTTTGGAAGTAATAAAGAAATAATTTAACAACTTACAGTCATGATTTTCTTGAGAATCTTTATTGGGCCAGATTATTGTAATTTGTAGCGTAACACTTAAAATGGGTATTTGCCCATTCTTTCAGATTTTACAGTGGTAAGGTACTATATAAACACCTCTACATGTATTTAAATAATGCCTTTTAATGTATATTGGCAAATCAAGTTTCTTCTTGGAGGCACATGACGGAGATATTCAGTCATTATTACCTTTTCTTCTTGAGGAGTCTGAATGAAATTCTCTTTGATATGAAGCGTTTTATTTTTATAATGATTTATCTTGTGTGAATTCAAATTAATTAAACGTTTAGACGATTTTTGAAGCTATAGACCTCAACACTTCAAAACTTGATGATTTGTTACTTCGCTGAGTAGAGTTTTTTTCCCTTGGCTATACATTTGCCACATGGTGTGCATCTTAACTTGCACTAGCGCCACATTTGGTGCTATGGAGGGACTTCACTACCTTGCCATCTTGGGTAAAAATAATTCTTAAAAGTCGATCAGATCCTCTAGGGATGCACTTATACTATATATATCTACCAAGTTTTCTAAATGTGTAAACACCTCTCAATAACTTTCCTATCGTGGTTTGGGTGTATATACATCTTAAAATCTCGTTAATTACTGATTAAACACAAAAATCAATATATATATTATCACTAGGACTCTAGAATTTAGTCGTACTTAGATAACTTTTTTTTCAATAAAAGTACATAAAGAAGTTGGAAAAAAACAAAAAAAGATTTAGTCATGAAGTAATGAATTAAGGGGGTGTTGGAGAGTCAGAACTGTGCATGGAGCTGTCATTCAAGCAGAGAGTGGGTGAATATATATTGCTCCCCTTTTTATATGGCCCCCATGTTTTCTAACTTTTTCACTGTCTCTATCTATCAATCACCCTACTCCACATTTGATTATTTTCCTCAAAAAAAAAAACCCTTTTTCTCTCTCCTCTCTCATCCAAAACAACCACAATGAAAAATTGCATTAATTAAGGGAGGAGTTAGTACTTTGCTTCCCCTCTTTTGAGAAAAAAACCAATCTTTCATCATTTTCAGAATTCAAAGCTACCAAATCAACTAACATGACAGTCTTTCTACTATTGCTCAAACAAAGAAACTCAAACATGACCATACATATCAAAAATAATCTTTAGCAGTAATTAATTAATAACGATAATTGTTTAATTGTTAGCATATTTCTAACGGTGATTAACACTCTTTATAAATGTCCACTAAACTATAGTAACATTGGATTCTATGACTATTAACTAATGTCGTTAAGATTTTAATACTATTTGTTAATGTGTATATATATATATTGTCGTTAAAAGTTATTTTTATCGTAGCATATTTGTTAATGTGTTATTTGTTAATGTGTATAAACTATAGTAACATTGGATTCTATGACTATTAACTAATGTCGTTAAGATTTTAATACTATTTGTTAATGTGTATATATATATATTGTCGTTAAAAGTTATTTTTATCGTAGCGAAAGAAAGAGAGAGAAAAAGGAATCCTTTCATTCACTCTCCCATCAATCCTTTCATCAAAGTCTTCCTCTTTTTGCCTCTCCAATTTTCTTTCTTTCTCTAGTCTCTATCTTGTATCTTACAAATATGGAAATCTTTTGATATTTCAATCACCAATCCATGCCCTTCTTTTCCTTCTCTTATTATTAAACCCTAAAAAAACCTCAAAAAATAATAATTTAATGGATTCCTTTGCAGAAGTAGAGAGTTCCAACACCATCAACAACAACAACAATAATAATATTATGTCATCATCATCAAGTCGATATGGGAATCAGAAACGTCGTGATTGGAACACTTTCGGTCAGTACCTTAAGAACCATAGACCACCACTGTCTCTCTCCCGTTGTAGCGGAGCTCACGTCCTTGAATTCCTCCGTTACCTCGATCAATTTGGCAAAACTAAAATCCACACACCGATATGTCCATTTTACGGCCTTCCAAATCCTCCAGCACCTTGTCCATGTCCACTTCGTCAAGCTTGGGGTAGCCTTGATGCACTTATTGGTCGTCTTAGAGCTGCTTATGAAGAAAATGGAGGAAAATCTGAAATGAATCCTTTTGGTGCTCGTGCTGTTAGGCTTTACCTTCGTGAAGTTCGTGATTTGCAGTCCAAAGCAAGAGGTGTTAGCTATGAAAAGAAGAAAAGGAAACGACCACCATCGTTACAATTTTCTGGTGTTACTTCGCCATCAGGATCAGGAGGTAATAATAGAAGCAACATTACTCATGGAGTTTAGTTTAAAATTTCATGGTTTAGTACTACTAGTTATTTTGAGGACACTACCTAGGGTTTGTTTATTAATAATAATAATTGCGTACCGTCAATTTCATACGGTTTTAGCGTATGATAATTTATTAGTAAGAGTAGTAGTTGGAACTTGATTGGAAGTACTAACAAGAGCATGTATAGTTCTTGTACTCATGAAACTTGTAGTAGTAACTTATGAAGACGCACGGTTAGACAGAGCACACTTTTTTTATTATTATTTGTATGTCTCTTAATGTGCGGTGAGATTCAATCTCAACACCTCTATCTGTTCTGATATCATGTAAGATTTTTGAGTATGATAAAACTTGGTTATATTTCACGGATGAGTTCTTTCTTAAGTAATATATATACCGATCATGTTATACAAAATTGAAAATAAATTCTCCAAAAAGTAATTACACTATAACCATAGAATGCAACTACTACAGTTACTGTTGTCTGTTATGCTGTCCTAACAAGGACAATACTTTGGAATTAGGTTGTACTTATCATTCATATTTAGCATTATTATTATTATTATATGGTACATAATTTGATGCTCTCTTATTATGTTATCAATTATCATATCGTCATTATAACTTCATTTTCATGTTTTTTGGGTTGTTTTTGGTCTCTCAATGTGATTTCACATTTCTTTTTGGGCTCGTTTGATAGAAGGGATAAGGGACAATTTATTTTAATATTGTAGTGTTATTATATTGAAAGTAGAATAACAATTCTGAAATAACTAATCACAAAATAGTTAATCCTGAAATAATTTGTATCCAACCAAATAAGCCCTTAATGCTACTAGCATTACAGTTTGTCAAATCCCTGCTGATCGTTTCCCATAATTATGACTTCCTTTATTTCAATTTGTTTATCCTATTTTGACTTTAAACGAGATTTAAAATAATGAAGAAGAATTTTGAATCTTGTGGTCATAAACTAAAGATTTATCAAATGCACGAAAATGTCTTTTAATTTTGTGAATCTTTAACATGTCACGAAGAAAATTAGAATAACTTTATGTAACCTATTACAAATCAAATTATAAGTTAGAGTTGCTATTCGGTCTTTTCCTCAAAGGTGGATACGATTGAATTAGCTTTGGACTACGAGAGAGCTAGACAACGAGTACTCCTTTTCTTTATTTTGCTTTTTAGCCTCCAACTTTTGCAACTTTATTTGGTATTTAAATGTTGATTTAACAAGTATTTCTTCCTTGATCTAGAATTCTAATAGATAGACTGACTGAGCTCAAGCAATAATGAAAGCTCATAATTAATGTTTTTAGTGGCAAATTATACGTCTATTATTTTATATTGCCATTAAATTTCTTAATGGTTAATTATATAAGCATCTATTAACATGATTGGTGCTAGTGCTGTCACTTCACTGAGGGGTTTGATGAAATTGGCAGACAAGGGTGATTCCTTATGTCTTCTAATAGCTATTGGATAGCTGATTTATCAGAAGAGTTTAAATTATGTACGCTAACAATATAAAAAATGGAGAACTATAGGAAACGATAGGCAATCGACTAAAATACATTGGTAATATAAAAATTTATTATATTATTAGTATATATAACTTAAATCACTACGATTGATGACTAAAATATAGTGGATATATATATATATATATATATATATAGATATTCAAATATTTAACTACTTTTTATTTAAATTGTATATTTATTATAATTAAAAATAAATAAAGTATGATATTCAAGTGTTGAAGACAAATAGTTTTTATCATTTTATTTTGGGGAAAATGCATAAGTACCCCCCCAGCCTATGCCCGAAATCCCAGAGACAC
>NW_006239060.1:964042-1007620 GCF_000226075.1 Solanum tuberosum | reverse complement strand
TATATATATATATATATATATATATTTGACAAACTTTTTATACTTGTCAAAGTTATTCAGTAGGGTATGAAACTAGCACTTTAACCTATCAAGAAAATATTCCACTTCCCACCACTAATATGTTTTCAGATTATCCTAGGATGATTTATTAGGAGTGGTAGAATATCAGTGAAAAGGGGACTCATTCGAAAGATAATTTTTAGCGGCAATAAATATACATATTAACAAAGAGTATAAAAGTATTTATGGACATTAATTAAATGTCATTGGATCAAATGTCGCTATGCATTTTTAGGGACATTTGCGATCAGTGCTAATTATGCCACTAAAAATACATATTTAATAACAATTAAACTACTGTCATTAATTAATTACCGCTAAAAATTATTTATGATTTAGTGATTATACAATAATGGATCTTGAACAAAATTGACGAATTGATCTTTGCAGAAAAACATTGAGTTGATTAAAGGATTGGATAATTTTGTCGTGAGAATATATCTGTCGACAGTTTTTCTACTAAAGATGTTGAAAGCAGCGGATTTAACTAAAGCTCATTACTACCTTAAGATAGCGTGGTTAGTTGAGTATCTTTTATTAAAAAAATAGGGAAAATTGTATGAAATAATAAATTATTAATTCAAAATAAATGTTATAATCACGGTTTCATTTAATTTTAATTTGTAGCAAATACTTTGTCATTCAAAGAATCTCGCTAGCCTCTCTCACTTTATACAAACGCACATGTATAAATTGTGTGTGTTTGTATATAGCGAGAGAGAACTGTATATACAAATACAAACACATATTTATTGGTCCTATGCACTTATAATTATACAAATACAAATCTTCCCCTGCTCAGTTCTCTTTTGCCTTTCTCTCTTTCTCACTTTATACAAACATAAATTATACAAAATACAATGTATAATTTGTGTTTGTATAAAGCGAGAGAGATTTGATATACAAATACAATTGTTTTAACTCGATTCAATTGTATATGAATTCAAATTTTAAGCAGATATACAAAACACAAAGAACATATACATATACAAACGCAATTTTCATAGACACATACACCCAAAATATAAAAATCGCCGCAATTTATACAAATTGCTTCGATTTATACAAATTAGATGCTTGCGATTTTATACAAATCTCATGTTGCCTGCAATTTTGCACAAATCTGATGCTATGTTTGCTATAGAGCGCAAATAGCAAAACTGTAGCTATAGAATGTTAATATGATTCTTATGTTTGCTAAACCTAAAATTTACAAAATTATATGAAGTATACAAATTACAAGTTACTTTTCGTATGCATATGTTAATTCTAGAATATCCTTGATGAAATTTCTTGGTTCACCTCTGCTCCATTAGTCAGTATTCCTAAATATAACTCCTTACCTTTGCTCTACTCTAAAGATATGTTGTCTGCAGAGGGAGATCCAGGATTTAGAGTTCGTGGGTGTCAAATAGACTTATCGATTAAATTAATTTTATATTTGATTAAATTATTCGTCTTTTCGATATATATCATAAATCAATCAATAAAATATAAATAATAAGATATTACAAATCCACACTCCACACTAAAAGCATGAAGTTAACAAATTTAAAACTTTCAATAATATTACTAATATTATAAATATTCATCATTCATTTACAATTGTCCTCGACGAGTTTTCATATTCTGAAAACGATCGATAATGACATCATTACTAACATTTATAAATACATCACGCTCTATGTAACACACTAGACAATCATTTAAATATTGATTACCAATACTATTCCGCACTTCATTTTTTATGTGCTTCATTGACGAAAATGCTCTCCACAGTTATGCCGTAGCAACAGGTAAAATCAAAGTCAACTTTACAAGTAAATAAGAAAGTGAAAAGTCAAAGGAGTAATAATGTAATTAATTTAATTTAAGTCAATAACAATTATAAAAAAATAAAATAATGTGCCAGCTGTTTTTCCTTTAAAAAACGTGTTTGGAGCCTCTTTTGGCGTGGCACCCCACACCCCTTCATAGATCCGCCCCTGGTTGTCTGAATGTATATTCCATCAATTCAGATCACTTTTGGCAAATGACATCTTTTAATTCTGTTATTTTTTACTTTCATCTCCTAAACTTCAAAGATGAAGTATTTTTTATTTTTTTGAATAATTATTATGGCTACCCATGGAAAATTTGTTGGATTGGTTTAGGAACCTGAAGTTGTTGGGCTTAGGTCAATCAATCTTACGAGATCTTAAATAGTTTTTCCATGTCTATGCCACTTGGAGTGTGCGTTTAGTGTTGTTATGTTAGCTGGTGTAAATGATTAAATGGATATAATATCTTCACATCGAAAAAAAAAATTAGATTTAAGATTCAGAGTTATGTTTCAATGCCCTCGCCCCGAAATAAAGCTGAAAAGAAAAGAAAGCCACATGCAAAATGTAGATATACTTTTGGTCAGTTTTAGTTCAACAAAATCCGCACCTTATAAGTAAGTTCCTAGGCTCCAAATTAAAGTTGTTAAACTTTTTGTTTTTCACCTTTTTCATGCATACGAAGTCCACAATATCGGCTATTGTCGTCGCAGGAATATTGCATCATCACATGTTTGAGATTATACATTTTTAAATTTTATATCAAATCAAATATCGTGACGTAAATTAATAAATACAGTGGGAGCAAATGAATCAAATTAAACGTGGCAAAGGTTGTGTTTGTCTGTGATATATTCATGTATCTTTGTGTGGTCTCTGTCAACTTGAACTATTTTTGTCGACAAGTAAATCCAACCAAATCCTGCAAATTGACGATATATTCTCCAATTTTTTCATATCGTTTTTTTTCTTTTTCTTTTGAACGCCACTTAAGAAAAGATTAATTAAAAGATAGTCTGACTAGTCTGAGGTCCAAAATTCAGAGGAGACAAAAAACACCAGATGATTCTTCTTATATGTCTTAATATTGGTGGACAGAGTTACCTAGTACATGTTGTTGGTGGGAGGTGGCAGGTATCCCGTGAAATTAATCGGGAACTAGTCTCAGGTTAAAAATTAAGCAGATACAAAAACACATTTAGATGATTCTTCTCATTTGTCCTAATCATGCTAGACAGAGTTACGTGTTACTGGTGGGAGGTGAAAGATATCCTGTGAAATTAGTCGGGAGGCTTAGTCGGGGTACTTGAAAGTTGGCCCGGACCGATAATCATAAAAAAGACATTAATTAAAAGATAGTTTGACTAAGTCTCAGGTTCAAAACTAAGCAGATACAAAAAACATTAGATGATTGATCTTCTCATTTGTCCTAACCATGATAGACAGAGTTACGTATAGTACCTATTGCTGGTGTGGCTAGTGATAGATATCCCGTGGAATTAGTTGAGGTACGTGAAAGTTAACTCGAACACCATGATATGAAAATAATAGTCTGACTAAATTATTCTAATGTAAGAATATGTAGATAGGAGAATATGTAGGTTTAATTAGACTATAAATCTATATAGACAATTAAGGATTTTCATGAATATACTTGTCAGTCAGCAAATCTTGAAGTAGTAGTCTGTAACTTAGTAGTCATGATTCATGAATATATAATATCCTTCAAAGGAACATCCTTAAACTCATCTTGTTCATATTTGGTTTAAAAAATCAATAGGTCAAATTAAAACAAGCTCTCATGTTTCCATTGAAATGATGAATGATAGCCTGCTAGCAGTAGGCTCCACTATGCTTATACAGTACCAATTAGGACATGCTACGCTTTTAGGCTTTCCTAGGTACTTTGATTTATTTTTACAATGGAGATATTAGACTATATATTATATTAAGCAAAAATGTAAAGTTTATACGTACTTTTTAGGCACGAACCCAAAGTTTACACTGACGTTACATGTTTTCTTGACTAGCTAGTAACCATTTCACTTTTCGTTTTTCCTTTAATTGAAGTAGGTTTGATATCTACTACTCCCTTTGTTCCAATTTATATGACACCTTTTATGTTTTGAGAGTCAAACAGTTTAAGTTTGACCGGTAATTTGCGCATGAAATCTTCAATATTTTTGGAATGAAATTTATATATTTGTAAACTACGTAAAAAGTACTATGAGTCACAATAATTGATAATTCAAAATGTTTAAAGATCTATGAAAAATTTACGGTCAAAGATAGATTTGTTTGACTCTTGAAATCCGAAAGGTAACATATAAAATGGGACAGAGGGAGTATATATACATAAACAATAATTTTAAAAATGTATAAATAGTGTAATTTTTCATCGGAGAGGTTGAGATGAATCTCCTGAACTTTTACTAGCTCTGCCCCTGATCATTTCTATGCCTGCAGCCAGTGGCGGAGCCACCTTATAGTTAGGGTGTTCATCTAAACCCCCTTCGATAGAAAATTATATTATTTGTACATGGTTAAAATATTTTTTTAGGTAGATATAGTAGATCACCCTTCGACTACTTCGTGTGTCTATTTGTTCAAATTTTGAACCCCCTTATTTAAAATCCTAGCTCCGTCGCCTGCAGCTGCAGTATCCACTCTACTACCACTACAACAAAAACTACTTTTAGCGGTAATAAATAAACACATTAATAAAGAGTGCTAAAGTCTTTACCAGCATTAGTTAAGTGTCATTAGATCTAATATCACTAAAGGCTTTAGGGACATATATAAAAAGTGTTAATTGCCGCTAAAAATACATATTTAGTGGCAATTGAGCTATTACCGTTAAATAATTGCCGCTAAATTATTTTTTTGATATAGTATACATACGTAAAACACTTTCCATTTCACATTTCCAAATCTAATACGTCAACCTTTCAAGTGTTTCAAAATGTTAATCTCTTTTTGTGGGGATGTGATTCACCACGCTAAGGCAAACAAATTCCATTCGACCCTATCGGATTAGTTCATCCTAGGGTTGATTATTGTTAGATAATGAAATCCAGTAACGACATATTAGTTATCAATTTATTAATAAGCATTCATTCTTGACCTTTACAATTACGAACAAGTTATTCCTAAGATTTCTTAACTTTGTAAATGATAATTTGATATCAATTAAAATTCTTGATACTTGCTTTCTTAATTGTCTTCAATCAGTACTTAGCACTTTGACTTGGCAACTTTCCTTAATGATCTTAGATTTCTTCCTTGATCTTTAATTTATAGCATTTGTTTTGACTGAATTTTTTTCCTACAATATTAATTTAATTATCATTAAAATCTAAGCCCTAACATATAATAGTGTCGACTCATATTAGTTAAGTTCATTGAAATATCATGATCGATGATGATTCCTGTATGTTAGTGAAAAATTACAGTAAAACAAAAAATACAAGATTACATTTGAAATAAAATGAAGAAACAGAAATCTCTTCAGGCTGAGGCACGGATATCTCGTTGACTCGCTCTTTTTAATGAGATTCAAGTCCACTGCAACAAATGTTTTTCACCGGTTCAGCAGTAGTCCTTCTTGACTTGTCCCCTCCAGGATACAACAACCTTACACAAAGTATAACTCAACAACTCTCGACAAGAGTTGAGTCCAAAGCTCCACAAAAAAACACTTCCCTTCAACTAATAAAAACTCTCTTTTTTTGACTAACTCTTTCACTCTATATTTTTCTTGTATCTCTAAAACAAATGAAGACTACCACTATTTATAGTTGAGGAAGTCTTCCTAGAAATAAATAGGAAGATAATGGAGTGATAAATAATGAAGATAAATGGCCTAAGAGTTACATAGGTTACAAGGTATAATGGAGGAATAAAGAATGATTTCAATATGGAGGAGTAATGGTCATAGTTGACCACTACTTGTTCTGCCAGAATAACACAACGGCCAACAAATTATTACCCAACGTTCTAACAGCATGTATCAATATTGAAGAATGACAATTAAGCCAAAATTCAGCGGACAAAAGTAATGCACTAAGATGAGTAATTAGGCTATTATGCTTGACTTCTTACAGGTATGAAACCAAGGAATTGGAAAAGTCACTTCAGCATAATTTTAATAAGAATATTAAAATGTTCCAAAACCAACAATCCCCCACTCATTTTAATATTAGATAAGAGAGTATATCAGTTGAAGGAAGATTACTATGCATAATGAAGGTGTGCTCTGCATTGAACCTCCAACTTAGTGAAACAGTAACTTTTACTCCAAAGTCGTAGTGGTTTCAGACTTGAACTATGACTGCTTAAGAGATATAAAATATCACTGCCCACACATAATAATCAAGGTGTTGACATGAGCTTTAAAAGCCAGCACATTACGGCCTTGTGCTATCCCGATTTCATGAGTGCTTTTGAGAATAAGCCAAACTCTCATAGGAAGCGACCTACTTCCACACATCACATAGGTGAAATCTGTCGAGAGTGCTCCTATAAGCTTAACACTCCACCCATACGGGCTACATATATTCATTAATAGTTTTATCAACTCAACCTTCACAAATCACTACAGGAAACAATGATCACATCATAGGGAGGGGGAAAATAGTGCATTTTTTCACAAGTCATTATATGATTAGTTTTTCCCTTTGAACCTGGTTATAGGATCTCTAGTCCCCAGGTTGGGTTTCCTCATATATGACTCAAGTATTTATAGGCTTCAATCTCATCCCCCTCGATGTGCTCCAGACCTTTTCTCTCGTTAAGGCCTTAGTAAGAGGATCTGCAAGATTATCACAAGATTTGACACAATCAACATTAGTGGTACCATTTGTCAAATACGATCCTACATTACTGTGTTTCCTCCTTATAGGTCTGGATTTACCATTGTAATAGCGGTTCTGAACTCTACCAATTGCAGTGGTGCTATCACAATGAATTAAAATAGGAGGAATTGTTTTTTCAAAATAAGGTATTTGAAATAATAAATCTCTTAACCAATTCGCTTCCTCACTAGCTGAATTAAGCTAAAGCAATTAGTTCATCCTCCATGGTAGAGTTAGCAATTATAGTTTACTTTTTTGAACTCCAACAAACAGCACCGCCACCTAAAGTAAAGACATAACCAGTGGTAGAACAGGAATCACATGATAAAGTGTTCCAATTTGCATCAGAAAAGCCTTCAAGTACAATAGGATATTTTTTATAGAACAAACCACAATTTTTTGTTCCAATTAAATATCTCATAACTCTTGTTATAGCATGTCAATGTTCATTACCTGGCTTGTTAGTAAACCTGCCAAGTACTTTTACTGCATATGCAATATCAAGCCTAGTACAATCAATCACATATCTCAAACTTCCGATTATGCTAGCATATTCCTTTTGATTTATTATATCATTTTCACTCTTAACAGGAAATAAGTGACACTTGAATCAAAAGGAGTAGCAACATGCTTGCAATCAAGAAAGTTATATTTTTTCAAAATCTTCTCAACATAATGTGACTGGTCAAGGAAAATTCTATCACATGTTCTTGTTATTTTTATTCCAAGAATAAAATTTGTCTTACCAAGATCTTTCATATCAAAATGGCTTCTAAGAATATTCTTAGCTTCATCAATAACATTCATGTTAGAGCCAAAGATCAACAAATCATCCACATATAGGCAAATAACCACATGTGAATTATTCCAAGACTTGTGATATATGCACTTATCACACTCATTTGTTTTAAAACCATTTTCAATCATGTAGGAATCAAACTTTTCATGCCATTGCTTTGGTGCTTGTTTCAAGCCATATAAGGATTTAGTAAGTTTACATACTTTGTTTTCTTGGCCTGCTTCAACAAAAGACTCGGGTTGTTCCATATAAACTTCCCCATATAGGTCTCCATTTTTAAAAATAGTTTTTACATCCATTTGATGAATTTACAAATAGAAAATTGCAGCCATAGCAATTAAAAGTTTTATGGATGTAATTCTTGTTACCGGGGAAAAAGTATCAAAAAATTCTAGGCCTTCTAGTTGTTTAAAACCTTTTGCAACTAGCCTAGCTTTATATTATCAATAGATCCATCCGATTTCAATTTTTTCGTAAGATCCATTTGCAACCAATTGTTTTACAACCCACTGGTAAATCAACTAACTTTTAAGTTTTATTAGAAACCAATGATTCCATTTCATCATTTACAGCCTCTTTCCAAAAAAAGAATCATGTGAAGATAATGCTTCTTTCAAAGTGAGAGGGTCATCTCCAACATTAAACACATAAAAATCAAAATTAGGACCAAAATCTTTTTCTACTCGACCTCTTTTACTTCTTCTTAACTCAAGATCATCAATTTTTTTATTTTTAAAAGTAGAAGTAGAAGAACTAGGTATAGTGACAAAATATTTTGTTCAATTCTATGACCCCCACTAGTTTTAGAATCAAATGGAAATTTATTTTCATGAAAAATAGTATCACAGTTTTATAGTTTTAAAGTTTATAATTTAAATTTAAATTTTCAAACTTTTAAAGTGTGAAATTTAAATTTTTATAGTTTTATAGTTTTAAAGTTTATAATTTAAATTTAAATTTTCAAACTTTTAAAGTGTGAAATTTAAATTTTTATAGTTTTATAGTTTTAAAGTTTATAATTTAAATTTAAATTTTCAAACTTTTAAAGTGTGAAATTTAAATTTTTATAGTTTTATAGTTTTAAAGTTTATAATTTAAATTTAAATTTTCAAACTTTTAAAGTGTGAAATTTAAATTTTTATAGTTTTATAGTTTTAAAGTTTATAATTTAAATTTAAATTTTCAAACTTTTAAAGTGTGAAATTTAAATTTTTATAGTTTTATAGTTTTAAAGTTTATAATTTAAATTTAAATTTTCAAACTTTTAAAGTGTGAAATTTAAATTTTTATAGTTTTATAGTTTTAAAGTTTATAATTTAAATTTAAATTTTCAAACTTTTAAAGTGTGAAATTTAAATTTTTATAGTTTTATAGTTTTAAAGTTTATAATTTAAATTTAAATTTTCAAACTTTTAAAGTGTGAAATTTAAATTTTTATAGTTTTATAGTTTTAAAGTTTATAATTTAAATTTAAATTTTCAAACTTTTAAAGTGTGAAATTTAAATTTTTATAGTTTTATAGTTTTAAAGTTTATAATTTAAATTTAAATTTTCAAACTTTTAAAGTGTGAAATTTAAATTTTTATAGTTTTATAGTTTTAAAGTTTATAATTTAAATTTAAATTTTCAAACTTTTAAAGTGTGAAATTTAAATTTTTATAGTTTTATAGTTTTAAAGTTTATAATTTAAATTTAAATTTTCAAACTTTTAAAGTGTGAAATTTAAATTTTTATAGTTTTATAGTTTTAAAGTTTATAATTTAAATTTAAATTTTCAAACTTTTAAAGTGTGAAATTTAAATTTTTATAGTTTTATAGTTTTAAAGTTTATAATTTAAATTTAAATTTTCAAACTTTTAAAGTGTGAAATTTAAATTTTTATAGTTTTATAGTTTTAAAGTTTATAATTTAAATTTAAATTTTCAAACTTTTAAAGTGTGAAATTTAAATTTTTATAGTTTTATAGTTTTAAAGTTTATAATTTAAATTTAAATTTTCAAACTTTTAAAGTGTGAAATTTAAATTTTTATAGTTTTATAGTTTTAAAGTTTATAATTTAAATTTAAATTTTCAAACTTTTAAAGTGTGAAATTTAAATTTTTATAGTTTTATAGTTTTAAAGTTTATAATTTAAATTTAAATTTTCAAACTTTTAAAGTGTGAAATTTAAATTTTTATAGTTTTATAGTTTTAAAGTTTATAATTTAAATTTAAATTTTCAAACTTTTAAAGTGTGAAATTTAAATTTTTATAGTTTTATAGTTTTAAAGTTTATAATTTAAATTTAAATTTTCAAACTTTTAAAGTGTGAAATTTAAATTTTTATAGTTTTATAGTTTTAAAGTTTATAATTTAAATTTAAATTTTCAAACTTTTAAAGTGTGAAATTTAAATTTTTATAGTTTTATAGTTTTAAAGTTTATAATTTAAATTTAAATTTTCAAACTTTTAAAGTGTGAAATTTAAATTTTTATAGTTTTATAGTTTTAAAGTTTATAATTTAAATTTAAATTTTCAAACTTTTAAAGTGTGAAATTTAAATTTTTATAGTTTTATAGTTTTAAAGTTTATAATTTAAATTTAAATTTTCAAACTTTTAAAGTGTGAAATTTAAATTTTTATAGTTTTATAGTTTTAAAGTTTATAATTTAAATTTAAATTTTCAAACTTTTAAAGTGTGAAATTTAAATTTTTATAGTTTTATAGTTTTAAAGTTTATAATTTAAATTTAAATTTTCAAACTTTTAAAGTGTGAAATTTAAATTTTTATAGTTTTATAGTTTTAAAGTTTATAATTTAAATTTAAATTTTCAAACTTTTAAAGTGTGAAATTTAAATTTTTATAGTTTTATAGTTTTAAAGTTTATAATTTAAATTTAAATTTTCAAACTTTTAAAGTGTGAAATTTAAATTTTTATAGTTTTATAGTTTTAAAGTTTATAATTTAAATTTAAATTTTCAAACTTTTAAAGTGTGAAATTTAAATTTTTATAGTTTTATAGTTTTAAAGTTTATAATTTAAATTTAAATTTTCAAACTTTTAAAGTGTGAAATTTAAATTTTTATAGTTTTATAGTTTTAAAGTTTATAATTTAAATTTAAATTTTCAAACTTTTAAAGTGTGAAATTTAAATTTTTATAGTTTTATAGTTTTAAAGTTTATAATTTAAATTTAAATTTTCAAACTTTTAAAGTGTGAAATTTAAATTTTTATAGTTTTATAGTTTTAAAGTTTATAATTTAAATTTAAATTTTCAAACTTTTAAAGTGTGAAATTTAAATTTTTATAGTTTTATAGTTTTAAAGTTTATAATTTAAATTTAAATTTTCAAACTTTTAAAGTGTGAAATTTAAATTTTTATAGTTTTATAGTTTTAAAGTTTATAATTTAAATTTAAATTTTCAAACTTTTAAAGTGTGAAATTTAAATTTTTATAGTTTTATAGTTTTAAAGTTTATAATTTAAATTTAAATTTTCAAACTTTTAAAGTGTGAAATTTAAATTTTTATAGTTTTATAGTTTTAAAGTTTATAATTTAAATTTAAATTTTCAAACTTTTAAAGTGTGAAATTTAAATTTTTATAGTTTTATAGTTTTAAAGTTTATAATTTAAATTTAAATTTTCAAACTTTTAAAGTGTGAAATTTAAATTTTTATAGTTTTATAGTTTTAAAGTTTATAATTTAAATTTAAATTTTCAAACTTTTAAAGTGTGAAATTTAAATTTTTATAGTTTTATAGTTTTAAAGTTTATAATTTAAATTTAAATTTTCAAACTTTTAAAGTGTGAAATTTAAATTTTTATAGTTTTATAGTTTTAAAGTTTATAATTTAAATTTAAATTTTCAAACTTTTAAAGTGTGAAATTTAAATTTTTATAGTTTTATAGTTTTAAAGTTTATAATTTAAATTTAAATTTTCAAACTTTTAAAGTGTGAAATTTAAATTTTTATAGTTTTATAGTTTTAAAGTTTATAATTTAAATTTAAATTTTCAAACTTTTAAAGTGTGAAATTTAAATTTTTATAGTTTTATAGTTTTAAAGTTTATAATTTAAATTTAAATTTTCAAACTTTTAAAGTGTGAAATTTAAATTTTTATAGTTTTATAGTTTTAAAGTTTATAATTTAAATTTAAATTTTCAAACTTTTAAAGTGTGAAATTTAAATTTTTATAGTTTTATAGTTTTAAAGTTTATAATTTAAATTTAAATTTTCAAACTTTTAAAGTGTGAAATTTAAATTTTTATAGTTTTATAGTTTTAAAGTTTATAATTTAAATTTAAATTTTCAAACTTTTAAAGTGTGAAATTTAAATTTTTATAGTTTTATAGTTTTAAAGTTTATAATTTAAATTTAAATTTTCAAACTTTTAAAGTGTGAAATTTAAATTTTTATAGTTTTATAGTTTTAAAGTTTATAATTTAAATTTAAATTTTCAAACTTTTAAAGTGTGAAATTTAAATTTTTATAGTTTTATAGTTTTAAAGTTTATAATTTAAATTTAAATTTTCAAACTTTTAAAGTGTGAAATTTAAATTTTTATAGTTTTATAGTTTTAAAGTTTATAATTTAAATTTAAATTTTCAAACTTTTAAAGTGTGAAATTTAAATTTTTATAGTTTTATAGTTTTAAAGTTTATAATTTAAATTTAAATTTTCAAACTTTTAAAGTGTGAAATTTAAATTTTTATAGTTTTATAGTTTTAAAGTTTATAATTTAAATTTAAATTTTCAAACTTTTAAAGTGTGAAATTTAAATTTTTATAGTTTTATAGTTTTAAAGTTTATAATTTAAATTTAAATTTTCAAACTTTTAAAGTGTGAAATTTAAATTTTTATAGTTTTATAGTTTTAAAGTTTATAATTTAAATTTAAATTTTCAAACTTTTAAAGTGTGAAATTTAAATTTTTATAGTTTTATAGTTTTAAAGTTTATAATTTAAATTTAAATTTTCAAACTTTTAAAGTGTGAAATTTAAATTTTTATAGTTTTATAGTTTTAAAGTTTATAATTTAAATTTAAATTTTCAAACTTTTAAAGGGTGAAATTTAAACTTTTATAGTTTTAAAGTTTGATTTTAAATTTTCAAACTTTTAAATTGTGAAATTTAAACTTTTATACTTTTAAAAGTTTGAAAGTTTGTATTTAAAACTTTAAAAGTATAAATTTTTAAGTGTAATGTTCCTAATTTTTTAATTTTAATAAAAAAATTATAATTTTAACGGTTGGACCCGGTTTCCGGTCCGGTCCGGTCCGTTACCGGTCCGGGACGGGTTCACGGATTTTTTTCCGGAATTACCGGTTCCGGTCCGTCCCGGTTCCGGTTCGGTTCCGGCCCGTGGTGCCCGGTTCCGTTCCGGTTATGGAACGTCCCGGTCCGGTAGTTCCGTTACCGGTTCCGTTGCCACCCTTAGGCTAGACAACCCCAAACTCTTAGATATCCAAACTTGACTTGTAACTTTTCCACAATTCAAAATGCGTCAATTTTGACTTTTTATGAGGCACACGATTCAACACATAACAAGCAGTCAAAATAGCTTTACCCCAAAAATTTAAGGGTGCATGTAACTCAATAAGCATGACATTAGTCAAATCAACCAAAGTTCTATTTTTTCTTTCCGCTATTCCATTAGATGAAGGAGAATACAAAAGAGTAGTTTCATGAATTATTCCCAATTATCTAACAAAAGAATTAAACTCATTTGACTCATATTCACGGCCTCTATCACTTCTAATTCTTTTATTTTCTTTCAAACTGATTTTCAACCTCATGGAGATAAGTTTTGAAATTTTCAAAAGCATCACTTTTATTTTTCATCAAGTAAACATATGTAAACTTAGAAAAATCATCAATGAAAGTGATAAAATATCTATTACCTCCACGAGTTAAAATTTCACCAAGTTCACAAATATCAGTATAAACTAATTCTAACAAATCAGTTTTTCTTTCAACTTGAAAATGAGGCATTTTAGTGATTTTGGCTTTTACTACAAGCCTCACACTTTTCAAAATTATTTTTAACTATTGGGATTAATCTTAAACTACTCATGATTCCAACATAACGACCATTAATATGATACAAACGAGCATGCCAAAAATTGGTAGAAGAAAACATATAAACAGAAGTAGAAACTTTATTCATTTCAACATTCAGTTTGAATATCCCATCACATGCATACCCCTTTCCCACAAAAATACCCTTCTTCACTATTATATATTGATCAGATTCAATAATCTGTTTAAAGCCTGCTTTATTAAAAAGAAAATTAGACATCAAATTTTTCCTCATAGGAGTATAAAGTACATTTTTCAAAGTTAATACCCTTCAAGAAGTAAAACACAATTTGACATCTCCCTTTCCAAGCACTTGAGTAGTGTGAGCATCACCAAACATGATGGTTTTGGGGTCCTCAAAATGAGTATATTTTTTAAATCAGTCTTTGTCATAAAAGACATGACAGTTTGCACCAGAATCAGCCCACCATCCATCAACATTCTCAATCATGTTTATGTCGGTAATCACCGCCACAAAAGGTTCTTCGATAACGTTTGCCTCAAAGTTAGGACCACGTTTCCAGAATCTGCAAAAGCAAAATCGAGCAGTATGTCCACTCTTGCCACAAACAACGCATGGTCCCTTGTCTTGAACTTGTTGATTTTGTGGTTGACTATTTTCACCATTATTTTTCTTGGGAGGTCTACCATTATTTTTCTTGAATTTTTTCTTCTTAGCCTTCAAAGAAGTATTTTTGTGAGTTTCAGGAGAAGCATTATTTGAAGTAATTAAATTTACCCTCATTGTGATGTTGTTCTCTTCTGTTTGTAAAAGTGCATCTTGTCCCCTTTGCCTCTTCTTCTATGCGGATTTTCATTATCAAGGTTTCAAGAGAGGTTTCTTTTTGTTTGTAGCGCATAGTTTTTTGAAATCCCTTCCAAGAAGGTGGAAGTTTATCTACTATGCCACAAACAATAAGGTTATCTCCAATTTTAACCTCTTCGGACCTAAGCTCTCCAACAATCATTATAAAATCTTGAGCTTGGTCTACCATTGATTTGTTGTCCACCATTTGAAAACGAAAAAATCTACTAGCCGCATATTTTTTCGCTCCAGCCTCTTCAGTATCATACTTACTTTGCAATGCTTTCCAAATTTTCTTTGCACTAGAGTAAGTTCTATTATAATAATCATAAAAATTATTATATAGGCAATTAAGAATATAATACCCACACTTATAGGAATCACCATCGTACTTTTCCACTTTCTCGTGATGAGAAATAAGTTCATCATCATACATGGAGGTGTCATCAACTTTATTAGGATTCTTCTCGGTCAACACATAAGAAACATTGAGAAGAAGACTTAAGTAGAAAAGTACTTTACCTTTCCATCTTTTGAAATAATTACCATTGAACCGAAATGGCTTGTTAAGGTCTCTCATCTTGACATCCGCGGTTTTTTCAATTGTAGCCATGATGAATCTGCTTAAAATTGTTAGTGAAAAATTACAATAAAACAAAAGATACAAGATTACAATTGAAATAAAATGAAGAAACATAAATCTATTCAGGCTGATGCACCGATATCTCGCTTTCTTTAAGGAGATTTAAGTCCACTGCAACAAATATTTTTCACCTCCAGCAGTAGTTCTTCTTGACTTGTCCCCTCCAGGATACAACAACCTTACACAAAGTATAACTCAACAACTCAACAATTCTGGACAAGAGTCGAGTCCAAAACTCCACAAAAAGAACACATCCCTTCAACTAATAAAAACTCTTTTTTTTGACTAACTCGTTCACTCTATATTTTTCTTGCATCTCTAAAACAAATGAAGACTACCACTATTTATAATTGAGGAAGTCTTCCTAGAAATAAATAGGAAGATAATGAGTGGTAAATAGTGAAAATAAATAGTCTAGGAGTTACATAGGTTATAAGGTATAATGGAGGAATAAAAAATGATTTCAATATGGAGGAGTAATGGTCATAGTTGACCACTACTTGTTCTGCCAGAATAACACAACGGCCAACAAATTATTACCCAACGTTCTAACAGCATTTATCAATATTGAAGAATGACAATTAAGCCAAAATTCAACGGACAAAAGTAATGCACGAAGATGAGTAATTAGGCTATCATGCTAGACTTCTTAGAGGTATGAAACCAAGGAATTGGAAAGACACATCAACATAATTTTAATAAGAATATTAAAATGTTCCAAAACCAACACTGTATCATATTCTAACTTATTTAAACACAAAGGCATTATAAATTGAGATAAACATAATGTATTAATTAAGTTTGTTTAAGGTAAAAATTTATTTGAAATATGTTCTAATTTTATTTTATGTAGGATTGCCGTTCTGAGAGTCGGATAATTATTGTTTGGAGAATCGAATAATTATTCTAACAACTATTTTTTAAATTTTGTTAATTACTTCTCTTGCTTCAATTTATATGACACACTTTTTTTTTAGTCTTTTTCAAAAAGAATATCATCTTTACATAATTGAAAATAATTTAATTTTTTTTTTACTTTGATAAAATAATTTATAATCACACCAAATCACCAATAATCAATAACTATTTTAGACGGTAAATCGACTACTTTTTTAGTATAAATATCACCTTTAAGTAGGTTTTGTTTTAGCAAATTCCTTGAACAAGAGCTTTCACAGTCAATAGGGTGGGACGTTAGATTTGACTACTTAATGGGACCAACTCCATGTATGTCGGATACAGTAAACCATACCAGACTAAACTTTTGGGTAGTAGGGGCTAGGGCCTCGATACTCCTTTCGTTTCAATTTATTCGACTTAATTTAATTTGATAGGAGTATAAAAAAGGTGGAAAAATAAATTAAATTTTATGATCTTAAATTAAAATGCAATGAACATTTAGTTTGAGAGAAGTACAAAAAACACCTCTAAACTCAATACAAAGTATTAGTTTTATCCTTGAATTATTGACAACTTCAAAAACATCTCTTTACTTGACGAACTAAACTTAAATATATCCCGCTCATGCAACATGATTGAAATGCACCCTTAAATTCTCGCCAAGTTTAAAAGAGTGTTTTCAACACTTATTTCGGCTTTTATTAAGAGAAATATGCTCTTACAAGAGTTTAAAACCACTTGTTATGTCATGTGGCAGATCGAGAATGTATCTAAGTTTAGTTAATCAAGTTAAGAAATATTTTTAAGACTATCACTAGTTCAAAAATAAAACTAATTATTTACACTAAATTTAGAGATATTTTTAATATTTTTCTCATTAGATTTTTGTGCGGATCAAATCCAATGTACCATCTTCTTTTTTACTTTTTTTTTCATCCGGTATCCGAAGTCCAGTACATTGGACCCCCCGATTAAATTCAGATCGCATACTACATGACTCATTCAGAAATAGCACTCCCAACAAAATTTTCTTCATATCCTGAACTCTATTTCGAAACCTTTAATTAAGAGTGAAACAGTCCCGCTATTACACCACAACCTATATTGATTCAATGTACCATATTTAGGTTCTATCAACTCTAAACTTGAGTCCAAAATCCAAGGCCCCATGGCTATGCAGACCGTACAAGCAAACCCATTGTCTCGTCCACATCAAAACTACAATTGCTAACACACTTAGATCCGTGGGCCTCACTGCTCCTTCCATTTTAGACTGTTATAATATTTCTCCTTTCACTTTTACTTACTATTTTTAATATGTTAAAAATTAATATTTTTTCTTAATATTAATTATTTATTTTTGTAATTATTTTTAAAATCTAATACTAAATACTATCAATTAATATAAAATTATATTAAAATAAGCATATTAATCAATGTTTTTAAGTGACAGGCAAATAATCCAACATGTTAAGTAAAAGCAAAAGGACAATACTTTTTTTATTCATGAATTTTGTCCTTCAAAACTTGAAACATTTTTTATAAAATCCACACATTAATTTATGTGTTGTTTAACTTCAAAAATAATTGAACTAATTATGTCAAAATTATTTGCTTCGTGAATGGAGTTATACGTTATTTATGTTCTTACACCCCTAAGTTATCCCTATTCATGAGTTCGAAATAAGTATTACTGAAGTTCTGGTATATACAAAATTATTAAATAATATCAAATTTTCTATTGATATATTTCTAATCTTTCAAGCCATCCCATGTTCTGCTTTTTATTAATTTATTCTTTAACATAATAAAAATATTTTAACTTTTTATAACATGTTATTCTTTCAATTATTATGCCCGATTACATAAAGCTATCTTTAAGTGATTTTTTCTAAATCTAAAATAAAAGGACAAAGGATGGTAATTGGTATACAATTATAGCTGTCAAAAAGGGTCCTCCCATCCCACCTGGCCCAAGCCTCGCAGGCCAAGAAATTTGAAGGGCTAAGGCAGGCCGGCCCTTCATTTGGAAGGGCCTGGAAATGCTCCAACCCTAGAAGGGCCGAGGGTTGGAGCGGGCTAGCCCTTCTTTTTCTCTTTTCAAACTTATAATTCCATAACATCAAGAAAATGAGAAGACTTTCAAATCAAATATGGCAAAACTATGATGTTTTCAAACCAAACCCTAGTTATGAGAAAATATTCTCACCTAGGATTTTTACCATATAATTTTTTTAAAAATATCTAAGAATTTCTTTTCCATCTACCGCATAATTCTTCCATAAATTTCAAAAATCTCTCAAATATTTCGTTCTATATCTTAAAAAAAATAGTGAACATGATAACATATATATTGAACAAAATATATTAGATATTAACACTACGCAATATAATAGTGAACATGATATAAAATATTTATATAATATATTATTAACATGATATACTAATATTAAATATATCCAATAATTCTTTTTTATTATTAGATTAGTATTTTTAGTATAAGAAGAGAAAAAATTTAGGGACTAGTTGATTTTATTAAATATTTTTCATATTGAATTGACTTAAAAGGAAGAAAAATACACATATATACATACCATTGAACAAATACTTCAAAAATTGTAATAAGAATATCAAAACTATTGTTATTTATTTATGTAGAGCAATTTAAATCAAAGTGTGTAGCATATTTATCTCAACCCATAATATGAATTAAAATAGAAACTCATGATGTCGTCATTTGAAGGAAAATGAATAGACACAAAATTGAATTAGAACGAATAATGCATAAAAAGAGAAAAGAAAGTATCAAGCGTGAAGAAAATGACAAATATAGTGGGTTTAAGCTAAAGAATAAATGTGTTTTTATTAGTAAATTTTATTTAGGATTAATTATAGAAATCTCACATTTTAGTTTACTTATTATCATTATTCCCTATAAGTTTTTACAAATCTCCAAAATACCCTCATTTTCACGCATCAGATTAGTGTATCTCGCGTATCAGATTAGTGTATCATGTATAAAAATGTACATCAGATTAGTGTATCATCTATAAAATGTAACGTATCTTACTTAACGATTAATGTATCTCGCGCATCAGATTAATGTATCAGCGTTTATATTATTGTATCCGTTTGAGGGATTTCTATAATTATAAATTTTTAAGGGATATGCTGTAATTTTGCCTTAAAAGTATGTGATTTCTGTAATTTGCCCTTTTATTTAATCAATTGTGAAGGGCTTTCCACTTTATTTCTCTGGTAGAGTGAAATGGCTAGGCTTCCCTATCATCTATTTTTTTGGTGATATATTTTAGGGAAAATTTTATGAAATAACAAATTATTAATTTAAATTAAATGCTATAGCCATAGTTTATTTTAGTTGTAATTCGCAACAAACATCTCCTTTTTTTGTCATCTGATTCGGTATACAATTAACCATTTTATACATTTCGGTATAAAATGTGTTTGTGTTTATATAAAGCGAGAGAAAAATATATGTACAAATATAAATATATATATTTTCGTCTTATACACTTATAATTATACAAATACAGATTTATCATACAATTACAATGTATAAATGAATTTATACAAAAACTGAACAATTTGTATAAAATTGGATATATCTAGCGAATTATACAAATCAAAAGCTTTATAGCAAACATAAAATTTATTATGGAATGCAATTATGCAAACTATAGTTATAAACATACAAATATGATTTTTATATTTGTTATATGTGAAAGTTGCTCATTTTAGGCCTAACCCATCGGTGGCCTCCTAAAGTTGGCACGATGTTTCACTTAGACATCTTAACTAGACAATGTTCATTTTAGACACCTGATGTAGAGTTTCGCTATGTCATTTTGACACTTTTTGCTTACATGGCATAATGAGTGTATCACACTCATTGACCAGCGCATGAAATAACTTTTTAGTTATTTTTTTTTTTCTTCTTCTTCTTCCCATTTTTACCCAAGTTAAATTTCATCCATTATAGATGAAGGTTTCGTCAAAAATTACGAAAAATGTTTTTAAAATCCAAAAATAAATCCATTTACGAATTTTTTTTTGGAAGAATTTAATATTAATTTCTTTAAACTAAGCTAAAAAATTGTTTGAGATAGTAATCCCGTGCAGAAGTAGGGTGGGTAGTTTCTGCAAAAGGATTGGGGAGATTTTTATTTTTGAAAATAAAATTTTCAATTGGTGCGCATAGCAGGGTATTTTCTAGGCGGGGGTTTGGGGGTTATTTGGAGGTTGGGTTTTTGGGGGCTTTAGAGAAAGACGATTTTGTGGGTGGAGGGGGAGTGGGGTGGGGGGTGGAGAAGACGACTGGGGGTGGGTTCTTTTATTTGTTTTTTTAAAATTATTTTTTAATTATTTGGATAAAAAATATTATGTGTCATTAATTCATTGGCCAGTTTTTATTTTTATTCAAAAATAATTATTTAATAATTACTTTTGATACAAATGAGAAATGTCATCATTTAATTTTTCACTTTACACGTTATTCGCGAGTGTAACACACACCTTATATATTTTTGCTGATATTAAAAAAAGTATCAAAATGACATAGCGAGATTTTACATCAGGTGTCTAAAATGAACATTGTCTAGTTAAGGTGTCTAATTGAAACATCGTGCCAACTTTTTGGGGCCACCGATGGGTTAGGCCTATATTTTACTTTAACACTTATGAAAAAGAAGTTATTTATTAAATTGAAGTAAAGTCTTACTGTTTTCGATTTAATTATGTTGTTCTCGCTAAAGCTCAATCTGATCCCACTTTAAAAATTATTTTAATTAATCTTTGAAAGCAAAATAAGTATTGCTTTTTTAATATGATTTTTGTTTCTATTATATTTTCACTTTTAATTTTCACAGAACTTACAAATCATAATTAAAATGAATATTTTTATTAAATGAGATTAGTTTTTTTTAAATTTATTCATAAAAACATCATAATATAGATTTCAAAAGGGATTATAAAGCTGAACAGTGTTACTAAGTAATAAATAAATAAAAAAACACTATATAATCCATTACAGTGAAACTGAAGTACCAACATATTTTACTATGATATTGGATACACAATCTCATACTTCAATCCTAAACATTTCAACAACTTAAATTCACAACCAACTACATCTCCATCCAAACAACTGACCCAATGAACATTATGAGTTCTCTTATCTCAGCAAACTTATGCATCATAATTTAATATTTTGCGACAATGCAATTACAAACTGCAGAGGGTAGACAAATCAAAAAATTCGTTTGACAAAAGGCAGACATAATAAACTCTGACCCTGCTAAGATTTTTTTAACAACTTAAATTTTTTTAATATTTGTAGAAATAATAACTCCAAATGAGATTAATGTAGGCCATTTTTAGAAAGAAAAAAAATTAAACAAATATTTTTTTTAAAAAATATGCACTACTACAAACAAACTAAAAAAGCTGACTAAAAACAAAATTAATGACCTGAAGTTAATTTCTAATAAGAAGTTTTACTCATACTTTTATGTATAGCATAGTTTTTGTAATCATAAAGTCTCTAACTTTATATAATAATAAAAACATACTTAAACTATCTCTTTTTTTTAATTTCATACCTAAACTATTGAGAGTGAGTTTCACACCTAAAATATCACTTGTTAATTTGATAAATACATCTCTCTTTTATTACATAAACTATCAGTCATTAGTCTTTTACTATTTGTTTTTAATGTAATATTCTTAAAAGTCATTAAGCATTTAACTTCCTATAGTAATATTATTATTATTTATAAAATAAGAATTAATTCTAGATAATAAGAAGTTATCCATTTGTTTGCAATACATTAGCGTAGATGTTGTTGTAAATACTTTATTTATTAATGGGCAAAGGGTCAAAAATACCCCTCAACTTTGGTTTATAGTTTGACTTTACCCTCGCCGTTAAAATAAAGTTAATTTTACCCCCAAAATTACCCCTCATTAGACGGAATTCCCAAAATTAACCCAAATTACCCGAATTTTAAAAAAAACCCTATTCCCTATTTTTGACCCAATGCCCCAACCCCTCTAGAGGATAACCCGATTAACCCGTATAACCCAATGCCCTGTTAGCCATTCACATTTACCCATTCTCTCTCTTTGAATAGATAATCTCATTTTCTCCATCAGAAGCTAAGTCGAAGAACGATGAGTTGAAGAAAAGACAACCCAGGTTCTCCATCAGAATTTGTACTAATCGTTGTTAAGGTATCAAATTAAACAAATCTTCTTTGATTATTGTCTTTCTATAACATTTAGTTGTTGATTACGAGTTAGAGTTTGTCTCCAAATTTTTGGCTCATTTGTTTGCCTTTTTACCGATATGTATTACGATTTGTTAGTTAGGGTTTGTGGGTATCTATCTTTTTGACTCATTTGTTTGCCTTTTTAACGATATATATTACGATCTGTTAGTTAGGGTTTGTGGGTATCTGTCTTTGGGTTATTTGTTTGACTTTTTACATCTAAAATCTAACAATTTGTTACTTTAGTTGTTGATTTACGAGTATTGATGTTGTGAGTTAAGGTTTTTGAGTTATGAATTTACCTTTTTACATCTAAAATTTCACGATTTATTAGTTATTTGTTTGCTTTTTTACGATTTAGGGTTTGTGGGTAGGTTTTAGGGTATTGTATGAATTTGGAGGAGGGGGTTTAGGTTTTGGAGATGTTATTGAGTATGGGCTGATTTCTTGTTCTAATATTTTATTGAGAAATTCTTGATTGAATATGGTCCCTTTTTTATGTGGGGGTAATATTTTATTCATTCTTATTGAATGTGGTCCCCTTTTCTCTAAATTTCTTACTTATTTATTTGCTTTTTTACAGTTTGTTAATGTTTATTCTTATTGAATTTGGTCCCTTGTTGTCTTTGTGTCCCTTTTTAGGAGTTTTGTTAATGTTATTACTGCTTTTGGAAGTTGTTAATGTTGTCTTTGTGTGCCTTTTTATGTGTTCTGTTTTTCCCTTCTTAGTTATTTTGTTTCATTCATGCTTTTGAAAGTTGTTAATGTTGTTTCTTGTGTGCCTTATGTTGCCTAAAATGATTTTGGTTGATCTGGTATTTCACTATGGTGGGGAATGAATAAGAGAGCCTAAATTGCTTTATGAGAGGAAGCTTGTTCACAAATGGGAAGGTTATGATTCTGATCTCTTATCTTATATAGATATTACTAATGTACTCATTAATATATCAGGCTATGTGGGTGTGCAACAGTTAATAGTATATGTCCCTTTTGGAAAATACTATGAAATAGAAGGTGATGAGGGGATTAGGACATTATTGTCCTTTGTTAAAGATAAATTTGATGTAATTAATTTATTTGTTGTTGAGGATAATGAGTTAGATGCTGATGTTGAGAATATAACCAAAATGTTAGAGACTGTGGTAGTTATTGATGATGTATCTACTGATTGCTGATGGTACTGAAAATAATAGTGATACTTCCAATGATAACTATGATTATAATTCTGAAGAATTGGAGGTTCTTGCACAAGAAAGGAGGAGGGTAATTGATGGTAGCTGGTGTGATTACAAGGATTTACATAAGTCAATGATATTTAAGGATATAGTTGAAGCTAGAAGATACATTAGTTTGCATTCATTGGCAAATGACTATAATTTAACCATTAAAAAGTGACACAAAAATATTTAGGGTTGTTTGCAAAGAAAAATGCAACTTTGTATGTCTAATTTCTGGTGAAAATCATTACGCCGGTGTTAGAGTGAAAACATTAAAAGGAGAGCATAAATGTGATGACCCATGTGATAACTACAAGATTAGTGCAACTACAATTGTTTTTTACTTTAACGAGAAATTGCAAGCTAATCCCAAATACAAGATAAAGAAAATGAGAGTTGATTTGAAAACTACTTTCAACATTAATGCTCATTTTGAAGAGAGCTAAAAGAATGTTTTTGGAGGACATGGAAGGCAGTTTTTGTGATGATTATAAGAAACTTGCTGGGTATGCAAATGCTTTAAAAGGGAGTAATCCAGGAACTGATGTTGTCCTTAAGGTTTCAAAAAATGCATTAGAAGATAGAAAAAGAAATTTTTTGAGAATGTACATTTGTTTTGAAGCATTGAAGAATGGATTTAAGAATGGGTTGAGACCTTTCATTGGCCTAGATGGTAAATTTTTGAAAGGTAAAGCTAAATGTCAACTGTTATGTGCTATTGGTCAAGACTCAATGAACCATTTCTATCCTATTGCTTGGGCTATTGTGGACAGAGAGTGCAAGGCATCTTGGTTGTGGTTCTTTGAATTGTTCTTTATTCATTCTTACTTACTGTATCTTATAAATCTTTATTTGTTGTCTTATGTATTTTCATTTGTCTTGTATATATTTTTGACTGATAAACATGGATTAATTGAAGCTGTTAAAAATATTTTACCTAATGCTACGCATAGATTTTGTGTGAGACACATTGAGGCCAATTGGATGATCATTTGAAGACATTAGGTCTGTCTGAAGAAGCAAAAGACCATTTGTTGCATTTTTCAATACAAACTTGGTGTAGAGTATTTTTTTTATAGTGTTTGCAAGAATAATAAGGTGGAAAACAATTTGGCTGAGTCATTCAACTCTTGGATATTTGAAGCAAGACACAAGCCAATAATTGATATGCTTGAGGATATAAGAATCAAAGTTAAGACTAAATTTGTCAAAAATGAAGATGAATTGATGACTTGGAACTATGATTGGAGTCCTACAACTATTGAAATGTACAATGAATTCTTGAAGATTGCTAATTGTGTTAATTAAATTTCAATGGAGATGATGGATTTGAGGTAAGTGAAGGAAATAACAGACACATTGTCAATTTGGCAGCTAAAAAAACACATGTAGGGTATGGAATCTTACTGGAATACTATGTCCCAATTAAATCAAGGCTCTTCTTTACAAGAATCTTGATCCATTGGAAGAGATTCACTGGTGGTACTCTAAGGAGGCATATCTTTTGACTTACCATTGTAAGCTACAATCAGTGCCTGGTCAAAAGTTCTGAAAAATTAAAGCAGAACAAGCAATGAATCTACCAAAATTGGTAAACTTAGCTGGCAAACCTAGAATGAATAGGAAAAGAGATAAATATGAAGCACTTAAGAGACAAACTGAGTGGGTTGCATCAAGAAGAGGGAGAAAAATGACATGTTCAAACTGTGGGATTCCTGGACACAATGCAAGAGGTTGTCATAAGGTAAACATTTCATTTGCTATGTAATAAGTTATTGTTATTGTAATTGTGTTTTTTCTGTAATTGTGACTTTTCTGTTATTTTATCAGTTTATCTTGTAATTGTGATTTTTTTGTTATTTTATCAGTTTAATCAAGATAGTGAAGAAGGCACTTCTAATACTGGACAGGTTAAGAGTAAGAAGCAAAAGGTAAAATCCCTTTTTTTTTAGTTCTCACTTATTTTATAATGTCAAGCTTCAGTTTTGTGTAATTCTCTCACTTCAGTTTTGTGTAATTGCCTCACTTCTAATATTGTAATTGTCTCACTTATTGCTATGTAATCCATCTTTTCAAATGGACCAAATGATGGGTGAAAGCACCTCTAAGGCTAGACAGTTAAAGCGAAAAAAGCAAAAGATAAGAAGGCTAAACAATTTTTTCTGGTATAGTCAGTATTGTGATATGTTAAAGATGGAATATTTTTTCTTATATTAGATGGATGAACACTGTGATAAGGAAAAAAGGCAAACAAATGAGAGGCATAAGACACTAATTGATGAAGAAGATGTTGAGTATCCAGCACCTACTCAAGATTGTGAAGGACTTCCCCTTGACAGTTCTCCAATTGCTGCAACAGTGGAGGACTTTCCCTTGACAGCTCCACAACCTACTCAAGATTGTGCATCTGAAGATGAAGATTTTGGTCTTGATGTTGAGGATGACATGCCATGGAAGCCAAGAGATTTTTCAGAGTTGAAGTCTAGAATCTAACAAAGACAAAACAAGCACAAGTTACTGGATCAAGAAGAATCAACTTTAATTGTGATGGTCTGACTATACCAGAAGACTATGCACTAAAAGGACCTACATGGAAGAGGAATGCATCTGAAACTGGAAATATGTTGGAGCAATTAAGAAAGGAAAAGGTATGAAAGTTGGAAAATTTAGTGACTTATTCTACAAGAGTGATGCTTAGTATATCATTGTGGTCTTTTTATGAGATGGATATGCGATCCAACAAGGAAAAGAAACAAGCAAAGGAGAATAGAACACTAATTGATAAAGAAGATGTTGAGGACTTTCCCTTGACATCTCCATAGCCTACTCAAGATTGTGCATCAGATGAAGATGAAGATTTTGGTCTTGATGTTGAGGATGACATGCCATGAAGGCAAGAGATTTTTCAGAGTTGAAGTCTAGAATCCAACAAAGACAGAAACAGGCACAATCTACAGGATCAAGAAGAATCAACTTTCTTGGAGATGGTCCGAGTGTACCAAGTGACTTGTATGTACCAAAGGGACTTACACGAAAGGAATATGCATCTATTACTCAAAGAATGTTGGAGCAATCAAGAGTGGAAAAACTTAAGACAAAAAAGGGTAATGACAAGGCACAACAATGACAAGTTCAGTAATGAAGACAATATTTTGTTATTTTGTTGCATGTTTTTGAGATACTAATGTCATACACAAACATGTTTATATGTTTAAAAGCTTTTTGTATTTGCACTAACTTCTTTTGGGGTATGTACTGAACTAACTTCTCTATGGTCAAATCAGTTTTTTGTCAATATATATGAAGTGGTCAAAGTGTTCATCAATATATATGTAATGTTCAAAGTTAGTTTCTTTCAATATCAGATATATTGCAATTTTGTTCAGGTTCTGTAAATGTGTAAAAGAGAAATCATAAATATTCAGGTTCTGTAAATATATGAACATTACTTCAACTACTAAACATTACTTCATATTATATCAGTGCTTATGTCCTTCCATTACAACACCAAAATGAAGAACAAAAAGGGAACCAACATCACAAAAGACACTAACAACTGAATTGAACTAAACACTAACAATTGATGCTGAAAGTAAACAGTAACAAAGGAAGTCACTTAGTCGTTAATGCAACTAGAAATCCAACAAAAAGAAAACATTAAATCATAACTTTGTACTTTATCTTGTGATATTTGTCTTTAAATGTCCTAACTTTTTCCACTACCAAATCATTCGATGCCTCCAATGTAGCAATTGTTTCCGACAAATGACCTGCTTTTATCTTCAAATTTTCCACGACAATCTTCCAGTTCTCCATTTCAATCTTCAAATTCTCCATTTCAATATTCGAATTATCCATTTCCATCTTAACATGTTTCAACGAAGACTCTAAATTACGTAGGTAAGCTACTTCAGGAAAAGCTTGGTCTTCCCATTCCCAATATCCACATGAAGAAAACTGTCATAAGAATACTCGAAATCAGTTCATACAAAGAAATACGAAATTAGTTCAATAATAAGAATAAATCAATTCATATACTTACATCTGGATGAGGACATCGGAAAAATCTTCCCGGATTAGATGTAGTACTCGAAATCAGTGTTTTGACCACCAAACCACAAACACATTTTCTTTGAGATGAATAGCTATTTTGTGACATTTTCTGAGAAGAAAATTCAGAGGTGAACGAAAGAGAGATGCTGGAAGAACAATGGAGGAGAAGTTAATGGGCAAAGGGCATTGGGTTATATGAAAAATTTGAGAGAATAGGTAACAGGGCATTGGGTTATACAGGTTAACCGGGTTATCCTAGAGGGGGGGTCAGGGCATTGGGTTAAAAATAGGGAATAGAGTGTTTTTTCTTAAATTTGGGTAATTTGGGTCAATTTTGGGGATTCCGTCTAATGAGCAGTAGTTTTGGTGAAATTAGTAACAGGAAGGGTAAAATTAACTTCATTTTAACGGTGAGGCTAAAGTCAAATAATAAACCAAAGTAAAGAGGTATTTTTGACCCTTTATGACTAATATTTATGTTACTCAAGATTATTTTAAATTAATAATTAATATGTTAGTCATTTATTTGTAATATAATTTGTTGGATAATGTTATATAAAATTTTATTTACAACATGATGTTGTGAGTATTTTAATTCAAAATTTTAAAATATTTTCATATATAAAACAAATAAGAACAAAGTTTAACAGACGTTTTGACTTAAAATTTTAAGCACGATGCATATGGTAATCTCAATAGTAGATTCTTTTTTGGAAAAATTACACAAATCTCACCTTTTAGTTTACTTATTACCATTATCCCATATAAGTTTTTCAAATCTCCAAAATTCCTCATTTTCGCGCATCAGATTAGTGTATCTCGCGCATCAGATTAATGTATCTCGCGCATCAGATTAGTGTATCTCGTGCATCAGATTAGTGTATCATGTATAAAATGTACATCAGATTAGTGTATCATGTGTAAAATGTAATATATCTTACTTAACGATTAATGTATCTCGCGCATCAGATTAGTGTATCTCGTGCATCAGATTAGTGTATCATGTATAAAATGTACATCAGATTAGTGTATCATGTGTAAAATGTAATATATCTTACTTAACGATTAATGTATCTCGCGCATCAGATTAATTTATCAGCGCTTATATTATTGGATCCGTTTGAGGGATTTCTGTAATTATAAACTTTTAAGGGATAGATTGTAATTTTACCTTAAAAGTATGTGATTTCTGTAATTTACCCTTTTTTTTTTACAAATACTAGCCCAAAATAGAACAATATATGCATTCAATGAGAAACATGACCATGAAAATCTAGATTTAATGATATTACTCTAAATAATATGATATTTACCTATATAAATCATACGAAAACAATTTTTTCATTACCAAAGATTACGATTATTAATAACTAGTTGAAAACTATTTTAATTTGGTGAAGAACAAGCTGCACATTGTCAATGGTTATTTTTTATAACTATAATTAGTAGTAATAAAGGTGCCTCTAAAAGACACAATATCATTAATTTGATGCAAGACCTAGCTAGTAATTTTTTTTTAAAAAAACAAATAATAATTATGTGCATTTTCAATTTTTTTAAAGAAGTTTGTATAAATAATTAAATCACAAAAATAAATAAAAGAGAAATGTGATACCGAAAATTCATACAAAATAGGTCAGTTGAGTTGTAATTTCCTCTCCATTTTTCATATCTCAATTTCTTTTTTATTAAAAAAAGATATTCATACAAAATCAAATACTAATTAAATCTATAATTATTCTCTACCCCTAGTTATAATAATTATTCACAAGTATATGTTTGCTTAGTTACGTAATTTATCTTAAATCTACTAACTGTATGATAATTCCAATTTCTAAAGGCCCATAGATTGGGTTATATCGAGGCCCATATTTATCTTTGACTTTCACTACTGTTGCTCCACTTTTAGGACAGATTACTGGCTGATCTACCAAATTTTTTAATTAACATTTTATAAAATCAGAGCAACCAAATTAGGAATTTTAATTGAAAATATAGTTAACCCGAGTTATTGGATTAACAAATAACAATGTGAGAACAATCGATAAATTTAGATTTCAAGTGCCATTAATACCAACTTCATATAGGCCATAGCCACTCATTAAACTGAAAAGGGATTAACGATTAGTCGGTTAGGATCATGGTAGCAGTGGTGGAGACAGAATTTTCATTAAGAGGTTTAAAAAAATAAGTAAGCACGTTAATAATATTCACATATAAACGAGTCGGGCCGGATATAAGTGTATAGATAAAATTTAATTCTACGTCAACACAACATAAAAAGTAGTAGCAGCAAGCTAAAATGTGATAAAACATAGAAAGCAGCAACAACAAGCTAAAATGTGATAAAACATAGGAAGTAGCAGCAAGCTAGAATATGATAAAAAATACTCTGATTTAAACTCACGCAGCCGAGAAGATTTGACAGAATCTTGAACCTAGTTTACCACTAAATCAAGCCTTTAGCTTATGCTAAAGGGGTTCATTATTAAATATATACTCGCAAATCAATGAATATATATATATATATATATAGTGTAATTTTCTAACGAAGGAGGTTCGAATGAACCCTCTGAGTTCCATGTAGCTCCGCCCATGCGATTAAGTGCTTATCATCATGCCAAAACTATAATCGATAGCAAATACATAACTTTATAACTTGACTAAGTCCATCAAGCAAGTGTCATGTTCGATCATGACTCCGACCCGAGCCATCCTAGCCCCTTGTGGGCCTTGCCATAGACAGGATGTTGTCATTATCCAACATTAACTTTAGAGCAAATTTTATGAATAACAAACATAAAAATCATATTAGCGCTCTATAGCTACAATTTTGCTATTTGCACTCCATAGCATCTAATTTATATAAATCGCAGGCAGGCATCTCGTTTGTATAAAAGTGCAGTGATTGTATATGTATATCAGTTAGATAATTGTATATATGTAACTACTATGTATATGTATCAATGATTGTGTTTGTATATCTGCATAAAATTTGAATTTGTATACAATTGAATCGAATTAAAATATTTGTATATAAAATCTATATCTCTCTCTTGTTTAATACAACACAAATTATACATTGTAATTTGGATAATTTGTGTTTGTATAAAGTGAGAAAGAGAGAAAGGCAAAATAGAACCAGGCAGGGGAAGATCTGTATTTGCATAATTATAAGTGTATAGGATGAAAATATATGTATTTGTATTTGTATATACAGTTCTCTCTCGCTTTATACAAACACAAACACAATCTATACATTTGTGTTTGTATAAAGTCAGAGAGGCGAGCCAGAGAGAGGCGCGCGAGATTCCAGAGTGGCGAACGAGATTCTCTGAATGGCAAAGTTTGCTACGAATTAGAATTAAATGAAACTGTACCTATATCATTTATTTTGAATTAATAATTTGCTATAATGCACAATTTCCCCCCAACTTTATCCTAAAACTGCCAAATGACTATATATATATATACTGGGAACAAGAGGAATATTACTAATGGCCAATTTACACAAAAGTGAAAGTAATATACAAATTAATAATTATCAACGATAGACACTTATGTCTGATCAATTTATCTATATATATGTATATCTACTGATGAAGAAAAGAAAAATAAAAATAAAAATAAAAAATCACCCCATCAAACATACAAGAATTTTACCCCACAAGCAAACGCTAATTAATTAAGACATGATCTACACAAACTCAATACACATTGTCTTTTTCTTTAAACTATTTTGTGGTTTCCTACTTTTAATAATAACAATATTCATTAACGATTCAAATAAAAACCAAGCTATTTAATTTTCATCATCAAATCACATGTTCCCAATGCTCGAATGCAGTACTCCTCGATCCATCTTGTAAATTTGGATCTTCGAAATTCATGTCCAACAAGAACCCGTACTCATCATCATCCTCAGCCATTTCATCGTTCGATTGAGGTTCCTTCATTTCTTGAGACATTAATTGAACATAGCTACTTTGGTTATTGTTTGGTTCCATTAAATCAAACAACTTCTGGCTTTGATGACCAACTTGGCGTTGGGAGAAGGCGGCGTAAGGCAAAGCAATATGAGACTGATCCATATTGGGAGAAGAGTTGACACCAACCTCATACATGTTTTGCGTGTTGAATATGTTATTATTGTTGTTGTTGTTATTATTCTCGGCTTTAGCTTTGTGAAATACTCGACATAACACCCAATCTTCCTGTTCAATCATCATATACAACGTACCAAACAAATTTAGTTATGTCAATCGTTAGGTGTTTTATATATATACTAGGTAAGAAAACGTTCTTTTGCCCATCACTTTATGTTTCCCCCTTTTTAGCTAGGAGGTTTCTATGAAATTTCTTTTGCATGAACTTTTGTCACTTTTGATCACGTGAAAATTGTTACTATCTTTATGTCCTTATGTAGTATGTACTAATGATGGAAAAACTTTGTTCACTAATAATAACTAAATTAAATTCAAACTCTGTATCGAGACTAAACTAGATAAATAAATTGAAATGAGCGAAGAATTACCTTAGGGGGTATATGTGGATTTTCGAGGCGGAATTCATGCATGATCCAACCAGTTTTAATTCCATTAGGAGCTCTATTCATGTAAAAAACTAGAGTTTTTCTCATCCCTACGATCGTACGAGTTTTCGGATCTACCACCGTCCGATCTTTGCCTGTCGCTTTCCAATAACCCGAAATTGTGGCCCGATTTGTACGAAAACCAGTAGCGTATTTCCGATCTCGAAAGCTGAAGAAGTACCATTCACTTGAGTTCAGCTTTGCCATCTCTAATTTATCCAAAAACATCGATCAACATTCAGATAGTCAATCAACTGAGTTATTAAGATTCTATTATAGAACTATATGATATGATGGAGAGTGGAAGATTTCATGAATATAGAGAAGAAATTAATATTTAGATGGATCCAAATTAAGGTAGAGGTGCACATGACAACTAAGAACATAATTAAGGATGATATTAGTTGTGTTCATGCAAGTAAATTTAAATAATATTGTTATAAAATATTCTAGCTTAAACTATAAGAGAGGATGCACTTTTTTGGGCCAAGCACATGAAATTATTTTGTAGTGAAATTTTATCAAAGTATATGACTATCACGTCTAAAAATTTATCTGATTAAAAAAGACATACTTTTATTACTTTGACCCATCATCACTAGCTTGTAAGACAATGCTATTAGCTAAAGTGACGTAGAAAGTTGGGTATTAGTCACAATAGATTCTCTAGGCATGTTTACTCTATAGATAAACCTTTTGAGAAAGTTCATATGAATGAATGGAAAATGAGTTTTATCCTTTTCTTCACAATAGTCTAATTATTTAGATATGGGTGGGCAATCCAACATAAACTTCGTCATGTACCACCTAAAAATAATAATAATCTTAACCAATAAAATTAGGGGTATTATATAGCAAGAACTTAATTAATCTTTGTAATTTATACACTTGTTTTGTTTTCTTCAATTAACAAAATCCAGAGTCCTTAAGATTATATTTCTTATTTGTCGTTTCATGTGAATATATCAATTAACTATACGTGCAAGAGAAAGTGAATGACATATATATTTGATGAAATAATATCATGGGAAGTAAGGTGGTCAAATGAAAGTCTAAATGGACGTGGTGTAGTGGTGGGAATTCTTTACCCTTAACTAGAAATCTCGAGTTTGAGCTCTGAGTATGGAGAAAATCATGTTAGGAGCCCGCAATCCAAATTTAATCGGACCTCTAATGCGGAGCACAAAATTTTAGAATACAAAAAAAAAATCTTCTAAATTTAAAGTTGTAGAATATAATTTGTGTGAAAAACTGAAAATTATGAAAATTTATTTATGTTTTTCAAATGAATTTTCAAAGAAACGTCTCTATCGCTCTACGATGGTGTAAACATATACCTATCATTTCTTACATGAAACTTCTCTAGAAAGAAATCTATTATTATGTTGCGTCACAATTGTATTTCATAAGCTTCAATATGATTTTGGAATAAGTGAGTTGATTCATCATGAACCGCGTAATATGCATGAACAATAAATTTAAAAACTATACGATAAATACTACCATATTAAGTTGCATTTCTTCTCGTGTTATCACAAAAATACAAAACATCTTTTCTTCTCTATCACAAAAATATCCTATTTTTATAGCTAAATTTCCGCAGAATTTACATGTGAACCAAATCCATTAAAACCTGAATTAATGTTATTTACTCCAGAAAGCAATCATCATTTTCTCTCAAACTTATCTCCTTCAAATCTCTATAGTACTTAAAAAGGGATAATTTAAAGAATATACTAAAATAGGACCCTAATTACCATAACTAGTAGTAACAATATTTCATTTTCAATACATGGTAAAATTTTATTTGTTTTTACAAAACATATACAACCTCCAATATATCAAATTATCTTTTTTTTAATTATCGTCTATCTCCGTCCAAAGGAAGAAAGATCTCAAGAAATTAATTAGATTGTTTACGTTTTCACAATCTTTAAAACTAAACTTGTTCTCCCTACAATTCACTTTGATCCTACTAAAAACTTGGGCTTTATGAACATGGATGGAATTTTAAAAAATAAATTGGACACACGCACACTTGAAATAATTGTATATCATTATGTGTCAATGTCATGTATGTACATATACGAAATACAATTATTCCATTGCCACTAGCTAGACCACACCACTCATTATATCATGGGACATACACTTGACTTACGTACATCGTATATCATTGTATGTCTTATGTATTGTCACATGGACATGTATATAATACTGATACACATGACATATATTGAACAAACATACGATAAAGATACGCGTTATACCATTATAATGCAAAAATCATTTTCGAGAAAAAAGTGGAAGAAGAAGAATGTTACATAAAATTCTTTCATAGTTCATTATTCATTTCAAAATTGAATCCAATCAATGAATTGCTAGCTTGATAATTGAGAAACAAATTTAAGAAGAAGATATGACATCCATTAAAAGTTTTGAAGTTCGAAAATCAAAATTCATTTCTAAAAAAGAAGAGACGACCTTCGTTGAAAGCTTTGTAGCTTAAATATCAAAATCCATAGTTTAAAATTATTGCTCTAGACCATTTTGATATGCTAAAAAAAATAAAAATCATTATACTTTCTCTAATCTTTCTCCCACCTCTCATTACCAAATGAAATAGGATTAATTTAATGCTTGTAACTTAATGTTTCATGGTTTTGCAAGTTAAGCTTCATTGTAATATTGAGATTGGTTGAGAATAAAATTAAATAATAAAAAATATGTTATTTCTAACGATTTAAGGTTTTAGATGAGATAATCACACTTCAACATAGTATAGAACCGATTGATATCAAATTTCATCCCACCCATGTCAAAAAGATAGTCACATAAGGAAAATATAGAAGAACTACGCAAGAGAGAGAAAAAGAGATTAGTTAAAGTTTTATCAAATTTAAAGCCTAAAATCAAGTGCTATATATTCTGAAAAATCTCCTATTTAAAAGCTAAATTTCCGTGAACCGAATCCATTAAAACCTGAATTTATTATAATTTACTCCACAAAGCAACCATCATTTTCTTTCAAACTTATCTCTATAGTACACAATAGAGGACACAACATCAAAGAAAATAATAATAATAAAAAAAAAGTCCTAAAGATTCTTAAAGATATATTTAATTAGGAAAAAGAAATTCAAAATCGTAATCATATATTATAGTTTAGCATTATCTTCCCATGAATAAAAAAAGTATATAGTCTATAGAGTATCTCTTTCTTTTGTACCATAAAAAATTCAAGAAAAATGTCCGTTAAAGTCACTTTTTTGCAACTTTTTCATCTAATCAATGACACTACACTATTTTTTTGTGTAATGATAATCAAATTTCTATCTCTCAATTTTTTTTTCGTTTTTACATGTCACATAAGTATCAACGAGATCAACATATAATACATATACATATATAATTTTCCGACAAAAATAAGATAGCTCCACCCTTAAACAAATATAATTTCTCGATAACTTCAGAAAAACACGTATAATTCGTAGAAGGAGATGAAGAAAAAGGAGAAAGAGATGAAGAAATGAGTAAATTACCAGGAAGTTGCCATGGCTCACATGTATGAAGATCGATTTCGATTAAAGTACCTTTAAGAACATCTTCATTAGCAATTTTCTTGAAGAGATAATGGCAAACTAATTCTTCATCACTTGGATAAAATCTAAATCCAGGAGGAAGTGTTGCACCAATGTCTCTTAAACCCATATATAGGGATAGAGAGGTTTTATATTAAAACTAATTTTGTAAAGGAATAATGTTTTTTTTTGTTAATAGCTTATAGAGCTAGGGAGTATTATAATTTTTTTGTTTGATAATAAATTAATACAAAGAAGGAAAAAGGTATGTAGTTATATATAAAGAGGAGAGGGAAGTGCCATTTGCCACTTGGAATTTGTTATATTATTGTAACACCTTATGCTTGTGAAGTTCGTTATTGTTTTTTGTTGGGACCTACAATGAAAACCAAAGCTACAAGAAATCTTCATTTAATTAATTGTGGGCTTAATAATAAGTAAAGAAATTCAATTAATGAAAACCTTAAGAGGAGTACTATACACTATTATTAAGGATATTTTGATAAGAAATGTTTTTTTTAAAACTAAGTTGGTAGGTGAACATAAAAATATTATCTCAGGAGTATTTATAACAACATTTTACAATTATATTTTCTATGGGACCATTTTTCATATTATATTATATAATACAATATATTTTTTGTAACAATCTTTGTCAAAACACTCTAAAAATAGAGATAATTTCATAAACTTTTTTCAAGGATTGATTTTGTTTCACTCATATTCTTTGTGATTTACGATGTTATATCTATCTCTATTGTTTTGCTTTATTTGCAACAATTCTATTAACATACTTACTAATAGTATATAAAAAAAAACCAACGTGACTAATATGCCCTTTATAAAAATATGTGAAGATATAGATTTTAATAAAAAGTGAAAAAAACATTTTCCAAAAGGATATTAAAACAATATAATATCTACAAAATTAATTAAATAATAAAGTATGTTAAAGAGCGCTTACTAGCTATAGTTCATGTCACATTTTTTAAATATTATTCATAAGTATGTAAATTGAGTTGTTATAAATTAATCAAGTTAAACATAATATTGTCAATTCCAAAGAAATTCAGTGAAATGAACTCAAACTGGAAGGAAGATCTCTAAAATTATCCCCTAGAAAAATATCTAAACAAACGAAATCGTTAACAAGAGTTCAAATGTATATCCCTTAGGTGGGGTGAGGTAGAATTGCATGATTAATTAGGAAAATTGCAGAAAAAAGGAACTATGTTGAAAGTGAAAAACTTAACAACCTAATCCAAGAGACCATTTTTAGTAATCCTTTGTATCGGGAATGTTGAGTCACTCACGGAATCATGGATATATATTTAAGTTCATACCTCTCTAGTGGATTTTAGGCAAGAGATATTTAGTGACAATATTTATTGTCGTAAAAATATTTAATGATAATTGAGTTAATGACATTGTATTTAGAGTCGCTAAAATCTTTATCAGCATTTATATAAGGTGTTGGTTATATAAACACTATATTTATTATTGTCACTAAATATAATATAGCGACGATTATATTATTATCGCAAAATCCTATGTTTGTATTACTTTACTATAATAATATAGAAAATTTTACGCCACATGACTATATAATTTTAGGAGTTTTAATTACAAGATATTTTCTAATTACCCTACATAATAAAACTTGTTCATTTTGTAGCAACTTAAGGAAAAATATGTGTACCCTTTGATTTTAGATTTCGATTTTGATATTTAGCGGCAATTGAGTAATCTTTGTATTTGGAGTTGTTAAAGTCTTTAGTGGTATTTATATAGAGTATTAATTATAAATATCTATATTTATTATTGTTGCTAAATATAATATAGCAATAATTATATCATTAACATTTAATAATTATTACAAATTCCTTTATTTATTTTAGTGCTACTATGATAATATAGAAAATTATACACCACGTGACTATATAATTTAGGAGTTTTAATTACAAGACATTTTCTAATTAACCTACATAACAAAACTTGTTCAATTTGTAGCAACTTAAGGAAAAATATGTGTACCCTTTGATTTTAGATTTCAATTTTGATAAATCTTATCCCTGCCAATCATATCCCTTTCTAAGGTTATATGAATGTATTGAGCACATGGATACATGAAACACATGTGACCTACATATATAATAATTAATATACAATATACAAGTGACATACGATATACAAATAGTCTATTTGATTAAATTTTTAAAATTTATTTATTTTAAAAAGTACTTTTATTAAGTAGTAACTAGTGTTTGGTTAATCAATTTGAAACTCTTTTACCAATATCAGAGTAGTATCCTATGCTTGGCCAATATGCCAAAAGTTTTTTTTTCGTAGGTAAAAACATTTTTTTTAGGAAAACTTACTTCAATACACAACTTATTCTACTATATCCTTTAAAATTCCTTATCATTTGAAAAAATAAAAAATCCCTACGTTACGTGATGTATCAATCAGATACATCACTTTACACGATGTATCGGTCGGATACATTACTTTACGCAATGTATCGGGACGTTGAGTGATGTATCGAGACACGATGTATCAAGACGTTAAGGGATGTATCCGAAACTAGGACGCGATGTATCAGGACGTTTTGGGATGTATCCGAAACCATGACGCGATGTATCAGGACGTTTTGGGATGAGTCTGAAATTGGGAAGCGATGCATCGGGACGTTTGGGATGTATCTGGATTCCACCAAATTTAAAAAATAATAGGAATTGAATGTAATTAGCTCGTAACACTATGAAATTTGTGTAAAATCTACATATTTTTTAACTTATGTTACTACTCAAAAGACTTTTTTTTGGGTTAAAAGTTTGGCCAAACATCTGAACTTCTAAAATAAGCTCTTTCTGATTATTATTTTTTAACACTTTTAGTTTGGCTTTCCAAAAATTTGACCAGACATACCATACATATGCTATATAATATGATATTTATGTATATACACAAGTGATATATATGAGACTCTTAAAGTCTGAAAGTTTCATTCAAACCACACTAAATCGTTCCAAACTTTAGAGGTAAGCTCCCCAAAATGTTCTCAAACTTTTGGAGCAATACCGATTGTAAACATTTTATTTACTCTCAATAAAATATTTTATAACCCCACAAATATTTATGGTTATTTAGATTACAAATTTCAAAAATCCTCATTTTTTTAAAAAATTTTTGTTTACTAATCAAACACTTTCAGATAAATTGAGACAAAAATAGAGATACATCTAACTAATAGCATTAGAAAATCTCACCAGCAATATATATAATTTAAATCATTGACAAAATTCTTGACACAACATGTCTAATCCCATTGAATTAGATTAAGTAACAACTATTTGCATTATCTTTAGGGGTTTCTAGAGTATGACTAGAGATATGAACACAAATTGATATACGTAAACAAGTCATAACCGCGTATTAATTAGTGGAGGAACAAAGTTTATTACTTCTAAGAAAATTGTAAGTCAAAAGAGTCATAATTCTCTCACATAAGTATAGATTAGCTTACTACTCTTTACAAGCTAGATTCTTTAATGAAAATATATACTTTTATAATTTGGTCCAACACTAAATTTAATTTGAAATGTCCAAAATAAATTTAACACCAATCAACTTAGGTCTTTTGATATGAGGCACATTGTTGTTGAATTAATGCTAATAATTCATAGAGGATAGAAGAATTAGCTAAGGAAGACAAAGTTGATCATTTTCTCCTACGTCGAAGACATGATTGTTAGAATTTAAAGGAAGTAATTATTGAAAATGGGCCACTACTCTCTACGGATTTATCTTTCGAGATACACTAAAACAAGCCTCAAAAGCGCGTATACATTAAGCACTTGAGTAATGTCTTATAAAGCTATTTATATTCCTCTTCATGTTCTGTCATCTAGCTTGTATTCTTCGTATATCATTCAGACTACATGATTTTATGAAATTACTTACGTTTCTATTTTCTCATCAATCCTATCTCTGTTCACATTTTCTTTTTTTTCTTATCAATGAATATATCTCACCCACAATTTAGTTTTCACGGTTTAGGATGCTCCTATTTCACTTGCCGCTACTTTAAAAATCACTTTTGCTTTGTTTCAATGTGAGATACTCTAGAGGTCTCATATTCAAAAGCTTGTCAACTTAGAAATTTTCTTGTCTTACTTGATGTTATAGGCCAATGAGAAGATCTCAATCTTAAAAACTAGTCTAATAGGTGGGAGAACCCATTTAGCTTATAAATGTGTTGACGGTTCTCTATTTATATGATGAGGGATAATTGACACATAACATTAGGGGTGTACAAAATCAAATCGAAAATCGAATCAAACAGCAAATTGAGTTAAATCGGAAAAAAATCTGACTAATATTTGGTTTGATTTGGTTTAGTATTGGAAAAAAAATCTGACTATACTTTGGTTGGTTTGGTTTTAACTAAAAAAGCCAATCCTAGATCAAGCCAACTCAACATTATACATATAATTTTTAAAAAATTTATTTTATACATAAAAATATTTACTTTGATATAATTTCTAAATATTACTTATACTTTTTCAGAATTTTTATCTTTTTAAAACATATTTTTTCAAATTTTTTGAGACTTGAAATTTTGAAAGGTCCAATAACGGTTATAATCCATAGATATAGTAATTCTAATAAAGCTCAATTCAAAATAAAATCAATACAAATGCTAACAATAAAATTAATTCAGCACTAAGAATGACAATAATTTTGAATATTTGTTCTTTAGTTTTAGACATTTAAAATAGGGAAAAGGGTCTAAATAATACTCCAACTTTGGCTAAAATTGATGTTACAATACCAAAATTTATGGAGGATCTTTTCCCCCTACACTATTTAATGATGTATTTTAAAAGTATATATGTGCCCACGTGGACACATTACTATTTATAATTATGCAATATTTATGATGTCCACGTGGGCACATATATACTTTTAAAATACCCTATTAAATAGTGCAGGGGGGTAAAAGATCCTTTCCAAAGTTTGGTATCGTGACAACAATTTTGGTCAAAGTTCGGATATATTTCAGACTTTTTTCCCTTTAAAATACATAACCTAATTTTAATTTTTCTTTAATGTTTACTCATGTAATTAAATACTTATTAGACTTATTTTAGCATGAATTAGTACTTTTAAATTATGATCATTTTCATTTTGACTTATTAATTTGCAATATTAATTTATACAATTTCAGTATTATTTTTTGTTGAATATTTTATTGTCATCACTCATCTCATATTTGTATTTTGATTGGACTAAAGAATTATTTGGAGTACAAGTTAATTATATGTTTGTATAAATATTTTGCCAGAAAAATTTGAAAATCCGAAAAAACTGGAGGATTTTTAGTTTGGTTTGATTTATAAATTTAAAAAATTCTACACAAATGGTTTGGTTTGATATTTGAAAAACCCGAACCAATCCGGAAAAACCCAAAATTGAAAAATCCGAGTTTTCATTAATTTAATTTGATTTATAAATTTAAAAATTCAACACAAATAAATTAATTTGATATTTAAAAAATCTAAATCAACCTACACCCCTACATAAGACTTAACCCCTCCTTATTACCTCATCCTCCATCAATGGGTGTCACATAAGTAGTTCAAACAAATACGTAGTTGGCAAATTATTATAAGCTCCATATAATTATGAAAATCACGACCAATTAATTGATTATCTGTCACAAGATGGAATTATGATCATGTCATCATAAAATAGTTCTATTTATGTGAAGGATGGGACCTGAATAATACTTGGAAAGAATATTTGATCCAATAATAGATGCCAGGGCTCTACACTAAATTAAAACATCATCTTGGGTGTCAAGTGTGTGATACAAATTAATTAAACTATATATTATAAAGTCTTTTTGCTTGTTCATGAAAAGTTAAAAATTGTTGCCACGTATTTGTATTTTGCGGCCAATTTAAGGCACTTTCGAATTTTTCGTCATAAATCTTATCTGGCATTACAGCTTCAACGCAAAGTCATATGTTTATGAAATTGATTGTTCAATTTTTTTCTTACACCTTCAAGAAAATTAGGCTATTTTTTATTTTATTTTTTTAGAAAGCAACCTATAAAATAAAATAGATATTTGGCTTGTTAAGTGACTTTTTGAGTTTTTAAGACATCATAGTTAAATCACTTTATAGTTACCTTTGCTGCATAATACTGTTTCACCTTTAATCAGACGTCTAATTAGATTTGAGTCCTAGATATAGCGAAAATCTTATTGGGAGACCCATTTCCGAATGAACAGTGAAGTGCGCATTTCGAATTTAGCGGGGCTTCAATACGATTTCCGAACATTAATATTTTTGAAATTAGGTCCCCTAGAGATTTTGAAAGAATTATCAAGTACAAAAGTAGGAATTTGATTATTATTATTATTATCGCAGAAGGACGTCAACATACTTTTCAATCTTAAGATTTCAATAGGAAGATAGAAAAAATATATGCGACTCGAACCGAAATCAATTAAAATAAAAATTTATGAAATAATATGACTTATACTCATCGATGATGTAAAGTATTTTTACACTGTAAATCATCTTTACCTATATATTGTGCTGCATGTGGTAAAATTAGGTGTTAGTAGAAAGACTCCCCTCGTTTTAATTTATATGTTAGTTTGATTGGGATGGAATTTAAGAAAGTAATGAAGATTTTAAAGTTGATTTGAGGCTTTTCATTCGATTGAGGAATACAGGTGACAAGTATAGTAACGCGAGGGTAAGAACAACTCCATTTTAGCGGTAAGGATAAAATTAACTAATAGATGAAAGTTGAGGGTATTTTTGACCCTTTTCCCTAAACTAAAAAAATGTATAATATATCAAAATATTTTTAATTTTATGGCCTTAAATAAGATAGATAAATTTAAACGAATAGTTTGTTCTTTCGCTCGCTTTTTTCTTTTTTTTTTTTAAAAAAAGAACTTTTTTGCTGTCAGACCCTTTAATTGACAGAAATAAAAATGTAGCAGAAATTATTAATGCTTTCGGAAATATCCGCCAACTTTAGGATAGAGAATTTGAAATTATAAATAAAAGAAACAGAAAGTTTATTATTGCATTATTAAAAATCCGCCAATTAAAATAAATATCAGAGAAAAAACAATTATGCAATTTCTCATAATTATTCTGATAAAACAGATCCACCAAAATCCAGCTATTTTCTTTATTTTTGTCCCTATAAAACATTAATGCCACATTTCTTAGATTCTCACTCATGATTAACAAGACACAAACACATTAAAAAAAATATTATTGCTACATTATTAATTTTCATTTTTGTGAGAGCATTATTTCTTTATTTGTCTATTTTCGTAAATAAGTTATGAATAATGTACCTATACACCCAATTAAAAAAAATCATTCACATAGTAAATAAGTAATACAGTACAAATTATTTTTTGCCTTTTTTGTCCTGTCCCATAATTATAACTAATAATATATGATTCTCTATCTCCATGTGTTTTCTTGTATAAGTTTTGCATGGCAAGAGAGTGCAATTAATTGATACGTCGAATTAATAGGGGTCCGGGCCAAACCCCCCACCACCATCGGAGGTGAAAGCCTGGGTGAATGGTTTTTATTAAAAATAAAATAAAAATGACACGTCGAATCTATAATGATTTTTTATATTCCATATGTATTTTTTGTTTGATTCTTCAATTGATTTAATCCTACTTTGCTTTATTAAGTATCGTTTGTTCTATTAAGGGATAAGGGTCTGAAAAATATTCTAACTTTGGTTGAATTTGCTGTTGCGATACTAAACTTTCATGAGGACCTATTACCTCCCTAGACTATTTAATACCGTATTTTAAACATATATATTTGCCCACGTGGACATAAAAAATAATG
>NW_006239060.1:919939-963681 GCF_000226075.1 Solanum tuberosum | reverse complement strand
AGTCTAGGGAGGTAATAGGTCCTCATGAAAGTTTAGTATCGCAACAACAAATCTGACCAAAATTGAGGTATTTATCAGACCCTTATCCCTTCTATGATCTTCCTCAAATTCATAAGCAATTAATCATCACCTGGCCACACGTTTGTAACTTTGCATGACAAGACATGCAATTAATAGGTGTATTCGATTGGCATCTAAATTATGATATTCGATTCTCTTCGTAGTAGGGGAGGAGCTAGACAGGATCGAAGATCTCTTTAATAAAAAGTTACATTGTTTAATTTATACTATAATTAAAATTCTTTAATAATATTTATTTTTGTGATTTAATGAAAGCTCACGAATGAAAATTATTTACTTTTAAAGAAATTTTACTTAATTATTATATGAGTGCAATAATATTCATTCTCTTCTACATATGTTATGAGTTATGCTATGTAGGTGGTTCGTTGGGACAAGTTAAGTGATCGAGTGCTGGTCTCGTCTAGGTCTATAGAGTATTTATTGATGGAAGGAGGCTCTAAGTGATCACGATAATCGAATATCTGAATTCTCAGACTTTACCAAAATTAGAGGTTGAAATTTTTTATCATCAATATCCCGATAATACCCTTTGAGTTGCTTTAACATTCAAAAAACATAAAGTAAAAATGGTCAATTGGTTAGTAGGGATAAACGTTTCTTCCCTATTAATAGTGTTATTAGTATTACCTAGTAGTACTAGTCATTCTAATTTGATAAATTAAAAGGCAGTAAAATAACCGGTTATAAAATAAAAATAATGATAGTATAAAAACTTTTTGACTGCATATGTATATAAATTGCATACCTGGGTAACATTTGATGGTAGGGTGTCCATCGCTTCTTTCAATTTGGTTTTATATATTATCGATTTAATTTATTAGTTTTATATTTTTAAAGACGCTAAATCAATAACCAAGTCAATAAAATATTTTTTATCGATTTTGATCCTTAACGGTTTGATTTTCGATTTAACCAATAAAAAAATGCTATTAAACAAACATATGGTTTCTCCAATAATTTAACGTGACAAGACAATAATGTAACTTTACAGAGCACTCATAAAACAGAAACAATAATAATTAACTTTAGAATTAGCTATACAAGTGCAATACCAAGAGAAATTAAGAGAAATAAAATTCTTATTTTAGATTTTGACGTTTTGTATAATATGAAGTTGTGAAGTGTGTATTGAAGGTTAAAGGACAAAGGCAGTAACGAGTAAGGTACTAAGATTATATTTACTAATATTTATGTAGGGGTAAAGTTGGTAAATTACTACCGTTTTAATGGGTTATCGATTTACCCAACAACCCAATATTAAAAAATTAAAATCGATCCAATAACCTAATAATTTCTTTTATAAAACCATTAAAACTATGTTAACCAAATAACCAATAACAATAAATTAATATCATTTTTTTTCTGTTCGATTAATCGATTGGTATGATTTTTGCACATCCCTATTAGATAAGGAAAGATTTTCAAGGATTTTTTTGATAACAAAAAAAGATGTGTCTCACATTTTATGGGTACACGTCAGACGTATATATTATTTTCTCTCATATTTATCCTAATAATAAAATTGTATTAAATCATGTGAGCTAAGACGCAATGATTATGAAAAATAGGCAGGGGTATGGAGCTTTACTAGTAATTTAGGGGAAGTTTGGTTAGGCTTAAGTGTATTATGTTGGTGAATGAGTGACGGCTTCATATATATTCTTCATTATCTTCTTTGCAATTAAAACCAACTAATTATTTTCTATAATAACTTCTTTTTGTTTTTCTTCGGTATTCGATACTTATATTAAAATCCAATTATTCTAAATTCATACGGCATAAAATTTCATTTGGAAAAGTTCTCTCAACTAAGGCTTTATCCGTACTTAAAATTTAAATTCGAGACCTCTAAAAAAGAAATAGATATGCACCACATCATTTGGTGATATTTGCTATAATGTCTATTACCAACTTTATTCACTTCCATAAGTCATGGGGTTTTGTGGGTCCCTCTCATGTCATCCTCAACATTTTTATTTTTAAGAACTATATGTTATTATTATTATATATTATATATGGAAATTTCATTGCTTTAAATCTAAAAAGTTCTTTAGCCACTGGGGTCATGACAACTCAGGACTGGAGTTCATATATGTTCCACCAAAGTGTTGTCTTTGTTGAAAACAAAATCATTCAAATTAAAACCTTCATATGTGACATATCTACCGCTTAAATAAAATTGTTACACACTTTAATATGGTATTTAACCTGATATAAGAGAGGTTGAGGTTCTCGATTCACGTCCCATTGCTATCTATTACTTGTTTTGTTTTATTTTATTTATTGCTTTAACTTTTTAAAAAAAGTACAAGTACCCTCTAGACTATGATCGAAATTTCAAAGACACATCTTAATTAAACTAAGGTCATATTACCTCCTAACCTTTTTTTTTAATTTTGTACACCTTTTTGACTTATGAGACATCCAAACATCTCTCACGCCCCTCAACTACATGGAGTCACAGAGTGTTAAGATTCCAACATTCCTATAAATTTCATTACAAATCTTAATCATTCAAATTATTCAGACTAATTAAATAGTTGAAACATAAAGAAAACAGATAAACTTAACAGTTAAGATTAATCGAAATGATTAAGGGCATGTTTGGATAGGGGTTATAGTTTGTGGTAGCTTATAAGTTATAAGTGAGAAAATCCAAACTCATGATTTATAACTTATTTTTGGCTTAAAAATAAAGGCTTAAAAACATTTTTTATTTTATTCAAACTTATATAAAGTACTTAAAAATTATTTTAACTTAAATACACTTAAAATAAGTCAATCCAAACAGACTTTAAGATTTCAATCTAAAAAGTAAAAACAAATAAATTTAATAATTAAGATCTAAATCATTAAAACTAAGCATTCATGAAGTACAAATAATTTAGACATTTGTAAATGATATCATATAATTTATTATGATCTTAATGGGTGGTGTGAAAGGAATTAAAACATTAATTAAAATGGCACCAAGGGAGTATATATAAACAAAATTGAAACGTGATGGTCACACAATTAGACACTATTCTACACTCTTTTTTTCATTGTTGGAAATTAATGGGTTTAATTTACTTAATTTATGTCGTTATCATTCTTTATCCCAAGATTCGCTTTTGAAGTTGACTACACAATTAGAAGTTATTTTCCATCTTTAATCACTTTGATCTTGTGCTAATTAATCATTAAACATTCTATCTTGCTAAAATAGAATCAACTGCTGTTCGGGAGAATCTTAATAACTCAGTTGGTCGGTTATATAAACTTTCAAGTTTCTTCTTTTGTTGGTGGTGAGGATCTGATTTATGACCTTGGAATCCCCTCCATCATTTTTTCTTCTCCTACCCCAAATTATTTTTATTTTAAAAAAAAAAAGAATCAACTTTTGTCTCAGCCTCGTCCAAACTTCTACTCTCAGTTGTATATCTAATTTAATTTTATGGTATATTCTAGTAGCTTAAGAGTTATTCCTTGATGTAAAAAGAATTTATATAAACAAATTGGAAAACTACTCGATGAGTCTATGTCACTAATTAAACTTGTTTTTCATTAAAAATATATATTTTTAAATGAAATTGACGATCAAATATTTTCTAGAATATATTTTCCTGGGTGCCACACACATACCCTTAAATTCTAATCAATCACATTATTAGTTGATGATATTTAGCAAGACAATTGGCTAATGTATACTTTTTGACAAAAATGCCAAAAGCAGAGCTGTTGAAGCTGCTTTTTTCCTTTAAGAAATCCAATGTTGTATCACAAAAAATGTTGGCTACACTTTTTAATCATAAAGAAACTTTAGTACTGTTTTAAGATTCTTCCATGCAGTTTTAAAGAGAATAGGAGAATTCTTGGGTGCATAGCCTTTTTCATTTGTTTTATCCCATCAAAAAGGCACACAACTACCAACTAACTTGATAGAATGTATGCGTCCATTAATAGTTACTAGATTAGGTTCCTTGACAAAAAATAAATACAGAAAGTAAATAGCTCATGGTAAGACACACACAAAATTTTTTACATGGAAATCTCTTTGCTGAAGGGAGGAGAAAACCACGAGCCGTCTCACAGGATTTCAATCCGAACTCCATTATATTTCACTCAAAACAAAGCACATCTTCAAATTACAAACTCTTGTAACCTAAGAATTAAACTTTTAATCTCTTCTCCCTTTCTGTAGCAACTCTACTATAAAGAAAAACTAAGCAATTACTCTATTGCCCACTAAACCAACTAATTGTAGTTGTTCTAGACTTCAACAACCCAACATAGCTAACTCTAGCTAAGAATCGAAGTCTTGTCATTTTTATATTAGTAGCATACAAATATAAAGAACGGAAAATGAGAGATAGAAACCTCCAATTTCATGAGGCTTTATGGTAGTGTCACTATTTGGTCAAAGGGGAAAAGGAAAAAAGGGTCGCAAAATACCTTTTAACTATTCGAAATTAATAATATTTGCTATTTTAACTATTCGAAACTAGTAATATCTGTCCTCTATTCAAAGTTTGGCATGGCCATTGTAGCAACCCCTTGGGAGGATGTCACTAAATATTAATAAAATTAAAACTTTCTTCAGAGTATTTTCATAAAATAAAATATAAAACTTATTGACAGTATATTCATGAGTAGAACAAAATAAATAAATAAAGGATTCAATTTATCAATTCTCAAATCTAGAGTTGTTCATGATTATGGTAAAAAAAATTAAATCGAACTGCAATCCGAACCAAACTAATTTTAAAAAAATCGATAGTTGGTTTGGTTTTGGTTTTACTAAAATAAATCGTAAAAATAACCAAATCGAACCGAGAAATTAGATATAATAAATTTTATATTTTATTTACGTTTATATATTATTATTATTTTATATTTTATTTTACGTTTATATATTATTATTATTATTTTATATTTTAGATATTATTTTACTTATTATTTTGTAGAATTAGAAAAGAAATGATAACAACAAATATTTTTGTAAGATTATGATAAAAGAAAAAAATAACAATTAGAGATTTTAGCCCTCCCTAAAAAGGTATATAATATTGATGGAACATTTGAATATGTAAATTTTAATTTAATAAAAATAAAATAGTTATTTAAAATAGTTTCTCTCTATAAAATAATTTTAATATTAAAAGTTATTGATATTTTTCTTTTTTCACAATTTGACTTTCAGAAACACTTTTTAAAAAAAGATTAATCAAACACAATTTGCTTATGAAAAACACTTTTCAATTGAATTAGACAAACACAAACTGTTTTTCTCAAAAATACTTTTTATGGAAAGCTATATTAAAAAAATACTTCTAAATCACACTCCAAATTCTCTAAATCGATATCTTATTACATTTAATAATAATTTAAAATAATTTTTTTTATTTTTAATAAAATTATTTTGTTCTTAAATTTCAAGCTCATAAGTTAAACATATTTACATTAATCGATATGGAAGAAGCAGAGACAGAGCTAGGTGGGGTTCATGAGTTCGGACGAACCCACTAGCTTTTCCGTAGACCTTGTATGTGTATTAGAAAATTAAATAAATATATATGTATATTAACTTGTAAACACCCTAACAAAATTGATTGACAGCTTAGTGGTAAAAAGGGCGGTGAAAATGTTTTTCACACTCGTATTATGAGTTATTGAACCCACTATCAATAATAATTTCTTTTTTTCTCTTTAAAAAAAATATATATTACAATATTTATCTCTTTTGTCTCAAAATATAAAACTTTAAACTCCTAATCCTGATTCGCCTCTAGGAAGAAGTATGTATTTAGAAAGCTCTTTGTAACCATATAGGATATATTCTTTAATTGGCTGACAGAGCATATCTTCTAGTAATATATAGTACCATCAGTTCAGATTGATAATTACATATGTGGATTTTTCTGATGTCATTTCATTTGTATATATATTTTTATTTGCTTATTTTAAATTTTGTACGCGTTTTAAGAAATAATAATTGAAATAAATATTTTATAATAATATTTATATTAATTGGCGTTTAATATTAAGTCCTCAAAATTAATTTAAGAAAAAAGTAATTAATACAAAAAATTTAAAGAATCTTAATATATTGAAAATAAAAATATATTTTTAAAATAATAAATATAGATAAATAAAAATAAAGTAGAACAAAAAATAAATGAGCAAGTTTAATGAGCCGTAATTTGGTACTCCCTTCGTTCATTTTTAGTTGTTATGATTTTCTTTTTTAGAGTCAAACGATAAGAACTTTGACTGATATTTTATGATGTATTTCTTTATCATATTGATATGCGAAAAGATTACAATTTATAGCATTTTTCGTATAGTTTTTGAATATCTAAATTTTTTAATTTAAAATATCAAATTAATATAATCTAATTTAACTTTGAAAATTAGTCAGAGCAATATGAAATCCTTTTATCCTAATCATGAATTTGGGTGGGTCCTTTAATCATTAATTCCCAAAGAAAATGTAAGTAGAGCTATACACACAAACACAATACACAAGAAATTGTTAGAAATTATTAAGTGACTTGACTTGAAGACAAATAATTGAGATGTGTCTTCACTTTACATGTTGGCACGTATTTAATTAAAAATTAATCACTTACACATTAGATCTTTAGCATTTGCATTTTCTCATTTTGATTTATGATGTTTATTTATATGTAGACAAAAAAAATCATCTTAATAGCTTTCAATCATTATGTGTAGCGGTCCTTGGATTTTTATAATTCTTATTAGTATGCTACTCTCCGGGTAGACAATGAAGTTTTATCGATAAATTCAAATCAAATCTTAAATTTATGATATATCAATCAAGTTAAATTACTGGTTAATAAAATTAGATTAATATTTAAGTCAACATTATATGACTTAAATAAAATTTAAATTATATTTGAGTCCGTCCATTAAGTTGACAAGATGAGTCCAACTCACATTCTTCAAGCCTAAGATCCTCTAAATTACTTGATCAAAATACCTCTAAAATTCTAATTCACGCTTATATAATAGGGTCTTTATAAGACAGTAGGGCACACAGAAATACATAGAGAATCTTTTTTCTTCAGTAGTGATCTGCAAGTCTTTAAGTCTTTGCTCCAAGTGTTGAGCCACAAGTATTTCATCAAATCAAGAACAATCGTCAAGAGAAGAATCAAGGGATTACATCTCTTTTCTTAAAAATTTCATAAAGATTGTATCCTTCGCACAAATTCAAATATAAATACTATTGTTAACTTGCTATTTTCCTTTCATGTTTGTAGTATTTTAGGAACGAAAATTTAGTTGCATACACTCCGTTATGTTTATTTTAGGACCTTTAAAAAAATTGCTTAAGAGATAACTGTCAAAAACACACCTAATCTATTTCCTTTTTTGAACTTCGTACCTAAAATATTGGAAGTGTAAGTTTCATACCTAAATTATCACTTAATAATTTGAGAAACACACCTCAGTGTGTGTAATTCACTCTCTCTTTTATTTGCAAAAATCTTGACACATGGCATTTCACATGGATAAAATATTTCACCTTGACAAAAATTAAATAAACTATTGATATTAGTTAAAGACTAAAGTATTACTATTCCAAATTTTTATATAAAAATCATTATTTTCTTTAAAAAAATTAAAATATTTTTCTCACCCACTCCACCATCTCCTACCCCCCCCCCCGACAATCCCCCTTTCCTTTTATTTTTTAAAATTCTCCTATAAAATATTTTAAAAAAATTCAAACCTCACTTCCTCCCCCATTCTTTCCTAAAAAAAATTGATATTATTTTTTGTTGAAAACATAAAATAAAATTCTACTCACCACATCACCCTCCACTCCTAATTTTTTTTTCGGAAAAGGGCCTAAAATACCCTCGAAGTATGGGAAATGGTACAAAACTACCCTTCATCCACCTATTGGCTCCAAAATACCCTTGTCATCCACCTTTGGATCCAAAATTGACCACTTATTTAACGATTTTAAATTTTAACTATTTAAATATATATTTTTAAATACGTGGCGCTCAACTATTGGTTACAATTTAATATATTAATATAATTTATAAACCCGCCAATTACCCACCCATTACTAATTAAACCCACTCCAATTAATAAACCCGCCCCAAATCCACCTATTAAACAAAACCCAAAACCCTTCCTTTCCCAAGTAAAGTTATCTTCTTCCTTAATAATATCATGAGATTCATGAACTTAGAAAGTTAGAATAGTGAAATCATGATGATGTCTTCAATTTAGAGGGGAATTCTAGGTGACTTTGCGACACATTAAAAATAACAGAGATTCGAATTTTAATTTTGAAAACAAATAAATTTTAAGTAAAGAATTATTCCCTTTTAATCTTGTAAACCTATGAGAAATTGATTGAGAAGAAGACAACGTTGGAAAGGAAGGATTCATGGTTTTGTTTAATAGGTGGATTTGGGGCGGGTTTATTAAGTGGGTCGGGTTTGGAGCGGATTTAATTAGTAATGGGTGGGTTTATAAATTATATTAATATATTAAATTATAACCAATAGTTGAGCGCCACGTATTTAAAAAATATATGTAAATAGTAAAATTTTAAAACCGTTAAATAAGTGGTCAATTTTGGACCCAAAGGTGGATGACAAGGGTATTTTGGAGCCAATAGGTGGATGGAGGACATTTTTGTACCATTTCCAATACTTTGAGGATATTTTAGGTCCTTTTCCGGTTTTTTTTTTTTACATTTTTCTTGTTTTGTGTTAGATGTGTATATAGGAAAATATTTTTTTCTATTTACGTACCGAATATAACAAAAATAAAAAAATTATTTTTAAAAAAAGTCTTACGGCAAGTAAAAAATACTTTTCATATACTTTTCATATATATATATATGAGTAGAGAGATTGTATTACACACACCATGATGATAGTGTAATAAAAGAGAGAAGTGTGTTTCTCAGACATATAAGTGATACTTTAGGTATGAAACTCACACTCTCAATAGTTTAGGTATGAAACTAAAAAAAAGAGATAATTTAGATATGTTTTTGACCCTTATCTCATAATTTAATACAATAAAAAGAAATTTGAATCTATTCAGATCGGGGGATATCAACACAAGTTGTATAATCAAATTTATTCAAAGCTATGAAGGAAATACTTATAATCCAAGGGAATTGAACGAGGCACCACATCGATGATTGGAACTACTATAAAAAATTTGTCTATTCTTTTTATCTTTTATTTATTTTATTTTTCATATTTAACTAACTAGCATGTAAGTCAACTAGGGCATAGTAACAACTGATTGTTAGTTCATGAAAAGATTTCAATTGCTCCCTCTTGAGTTTCAATATATGGATATCCGAATGTAATTTCTAATTTATTGATGGGCTAAATTAAAATTACATAAACATATACAACTATATGTGGGTTTTGGTTAGAGGGTTTCTTTTCTGATGTCACATGGTTAACTAGAAAAGTTGAGAGCCGTTTAGTATTGATTTTAATTAGAATATAAGTACCCACAAGCAGGGGCAGAGCCAGTCTTTTGTCAGGGGCTTTCGGTGAAAAATATTACTATTTATACATGATTAAAATTATTTTTTTATTTATATATAATTGATGTTGAACCTTTTTCGGTTAGTTCATGTGTTTTAGTTCTTCATATATTGAACCCCCTTATTAAAAATTCTAGTTCCGCCACTGCCCACAAGACAAAGAATTTTATCGGCTCTCATGAATTCAATATACTTTTATGTTCCCGATGATTTGATATGATAGATCTTAAAAAGAATGATGATCTTCATTTTAAAGTTTTAATTCCGAACGTTCAATTTGGTAAGTAACCTTCCTTTGAAAAAAACATGTGTTTTTTTTGTTATAATGTTTATGGTGTGTCCATAATTATTCTCGACGAATGAAACTTAAGCTATACAAAGAAGGAATTTAATTTTACAAGTTAGGTAACGATCGATATAGACAAAAACACTAAATAATTTAACGTCTTCACTTTACTGGTTGGCACACAAATAATTGAAAGGAAGCTACCTTAATTAACTAGCATAAGATCATGAGGAATTTGCATTTATCTCATTTATAATGCTTGTAATTACATAGTCTAGACAATTTTTTCATCTACATTGACTTCACATCCTTTTTTCTTTTATTTATGTCTCTTGATCTGTGATTTTGTCTTCTTTTTTATATTTATAACAAAAGATATCGTATCAACAAAACCTCATAAGACATAGTATGACAATTACGTTCATTTACGAAGTTCGATCTTCAATGCTATATACCTGCATTAAGATATTCAGCTCTTTAATTCTACTTATATATGATGTTTGTTTCTAGTCCTTCAATTCACTTTTACCTGTTCGTTGTATTTCTTTTAAAATATAATAAACAAAGTGTATATTTTACCATATCTTTATATTAATATAAATAGGTGTATAATTTAAATAAACTTAATAAATGATTTGGGGAATGGACCTGATTAATTCATTTATATACTTGCGGATCGTTTTTAATAAATAAATGAGTTATTAGTTATTCATGTATTTATTCCATTTTTTATTCTATACTCTAAAACAATACAAAAATTCACTTGACTTATACATATATTAGTTATACAAGTTTCTAAATTACAAATATAACATCTTATTAATTTTAAACATGAATAACTTACCTCCTTAATCCTTCCCAATTTATTAAACATGATACTGTTTATACATAATTTAACACTTGCATTAACTCATTTTCATACCAGCCAACTACAAACTACCCTTTAGAGTTGAAGTTATAATCTTATTGTATTTGTAGTTTACCAACTAAACCTTCAATGTTAAGCTTGGACATTTTAGGGTTCAAGACTTGTACAAATTACTCACTCCGTTCACTTTTCTTTGTCACAGTTTGACCTAGCATACCCATTAAGAAAATAATTAATGATATAGATATTTTATCAAACTATCCCCTATTAAATGATGTCTTGAAAAATGATTTGAAAAAATAAGTATCTAATGTTGAGGGTATAACATGGAAAACATTATCTTTTCTTGATATGTCAAAATGACAAGTAAAAATGAAAATCTATTTTAAGAATAAGTGACAAATAAAAATGGAGAGTAATACAACTATTTGGGACTAATTGTTTGAGGGTGTTGGGATTGGAACCCGAGGAGCTCTGGTTAGAATTTTGGAATCCAAAAATCATATCTCATAAAACGTTTTAGGCTCTACTTTATTTTATAGAATTCAATGATAAAAAGGCAAAAGGCTAGTAAACATATATAAAACATTACTGTTAATAACGTTTTTGAATTCGTACTTGAAATAATATTCACAAAAGTTCATCAGGCGTGAATTAAATAAGTCAAGCCAATTATCATATTATGTTATTATTTTACTATAGCTCCAAAATTATTTTTCTGATTTATTAATTATTTAAAAAAATGTCTTATTTTTCTGTAATAAAAATGACGAATCTTGGGCATAATGTGATGGTTGCTTTGTATTGGGTTGGAGAAATAATTACTAAAATGAACGGATTCAAGTATACTAAATGTGTTTGAATGACCAACTATATTGAATTGGTTAGATTGTTGCATGATAAAATGAAAACAAATAGTGAAAATATTCAAATGGATATTTCCGAAAAATATTCATGTTCAATTCAAGGTAACGTGAGAATAACCAACCTTTATATTATTGGTGAAAAATATCCATGTTCAACTCAATCTCAAATGAGTTGGAGTTAGAATTCTTATTTCTTCATTTATAATGAAAATCAATAGAATCACCTCCCTCTGCATCTACTATTCATTGTCTTCCTTCACTGTGATGTCTTTTAACTTCTTGAAGATACCTTTAACTCTCCATATTTTAGTATGTTCATTTTATCCATAATTTCTGTTTGTGTATTAGAGCTCATTACAATAACTCTGCTAATGTATTTTCCATTCTTTTAACATATGACCATCTGTATATATCAAATTCGAAGCACCTTTCGCCTCCTCTTAAGATTTACGAAAACAATTCCACAACATACATCCGCCATCAAGTCAAATAAACCAACAAAAACATCAACACTAGATGTGGCTGACATGCAATCTGAGTTACAATACATAACTTAATGATTCACATCAACGCAAGACAAAGAAGCCTAAATAACTATGAGTAGGAAAGCAATACTGGAGACCAAAAATGGCTAGTACTTTTGAGCTGGTTTTTGGGTAGGAAGCAAACCAAAACGCTTCTTCAGAAGCACTCTTTGCCTTGAAAATTTATCATCTGGCGAAAAGCGGGCTGCAAAGAACAGACGCCAGGAAAGATCAATAACAGCAAGAAACGGGTATGTTATAGTATCAGAAACACATTGCTTTTTGTACTCTTAAAGCCAGCATAGATACAATAGATAAAGAGGACTAGATTACCTGGGTGAGCAGATTGTGTGGCCAAACCCAGTGGTGACTCTTTCTACATTTATAAAAAGTTAAAGAAGTCAGGCCTCAATGCATGTTTAGGAAGTACAAGCAAAACTCAAGAAAGCAAAGATACTATTTGGGGTTTGGGGAGCAACAGTAGGTCAAGAAAAGAACATAATAACGGTCAAGTTGAGTGCAGGATCTTTTATTACTAATGACAATTTCCAGCTTGTCAATAAAACTCATGAATATACAAGAGTCGATTCTCTCAATATGCGCTACGGGTAAGCAGTTTCAAAAGGAAAATATACACTATGGGTTAGACACTGAACTATATCAGTAACTCTTCATACAAAAATCATTAAAAAACATTCCAAGTGAAAATGTTGTCAAGCAAATTTCCTTGTCACCCCTATTCAGCCCAAATCAAAATCTACAAAGAAAAATGAGATTTTTGTAGGATCATCTTACTAAGAAGACCTTTTCAGAATGAATACCCATTTGAATAATAAATGCCTCAATGTTTCATCTTTTCAGGTTGAACTAAGTATAGCGACATTCAGGCGATACTTGTTCTATTATGTACACCTGAAAGCAGTGTTCCACTCAAGGGCATCACATCTCTAGCTTTACTTATTTGTAGACATCAGAACTCAGACTCAAATACTTGTCCCAGGCAAGTGCAGAACTCTATTAAGTACTATTATTACTGGCAAGCTGCCTAGTAACTTCGCTCGATGAGTAAAGTAAGATTGAGCTTATGAATGATGTAACTTACTTAACACAGCCCACTGTTATGGCTAAGGACATAGCAACTTTAAGGACAAAAGTCTTATAAACTACAGGAAAATAAAATTGACATAAATCTTCTCGTTGTGGAAAGTCTAAAAAGTTAGTGTTACCTAAGAGTACCCCAATGTGCCCATTAAGTCTTAGCCCAAGTGCCTAACCATCAATTGAGGTTCTAAAACCAAAAGCTCTCGGTTTCTCTTAAGTGTGTGATTCTTCCTAATATCTTGGTTTCTCTACAAGTGTGTTAGAGAGTGCTAGTTACACTAAGGGCGATTGCAAAAATGCAGATATATCACATATCCCTAATAATTAAACAGAAATAGGGTATAAACCAATAACTGCATCTCAGATAAACCCGTTATACTATTAACTTAATGAATGTGCCATCGTCTTCTACAAATAATTAAAAAATTAAAGTAGATAAGAGATTTCCTTTTGTCCAGAAATCACTTAAGCTCCCATTTTCAGGTTGAATACAAAACAGAAAAAGGGTTCCCTATCTATATTATTTTTGTATGACAAGGGAAACCACACAGGGTAAACCCCGCTCCTATGGGTAAACCGCACTAGGCAAACCCCATACGACGAGTTCGACCCTACAAAGCCAAACACCCCTGCTGTCTCAGGCACGGAGTTTCGTACTTGAACTTGAGACCTCCATTATAGAGATCCCAAGCCAAACTATCTGAGCCACCCCGAAGGGAAATGGTTTAGGGTTCCTATTATATACATGAGTAAGACGAAAAAACTGCATACTTCCTAAAAAAACAATGCACGTGTTAAAAATGATTTGCTGAAGAGATAATACCTTAGTGGTGTAAACTTTGTCACCATTCTCATTGATGTAAAACTGGAGATACATCTTCTCTAATGCTTCACCTGACAACAGAAAACCAGAAAAAACCTCAGCATTAAACAGCAAAACAGAAACTGCAGAAATCAATCAATTCCCAGGTAACAAATAGAAACATTCAAAATGAAAAAACACAAAACACCCACATGAAATTGAACAAAAAAGATTGAATCTTTTGAGTACCTGAGCTGCTTCCGGCGGGATTTTTTTATGGAGGAAGTAACAATTGATACTGAACAGTTATTAGGGTTCCATCATTATAAAGAAAAACCCGGAAAAAGTTAAGGACATAAAAGGAATAATAAAAATACAACGAGGACAAAATAGTAAATTAACAGAGTCCAACACGTCTCGCCTACCAATGTCACCTTTCTTCTTCACTCCAAAAAAGCTGAAAGACTGATTTTTTTTTTTATCTTCCATTGTTAGCGTATCTTCAAAGACAATGTCGTTCGAGGAGGACGAAGAATCGTTTGAGCACACGCTCCTTGTGGTGCGTGAGGTATCTGTTTTCAAAATCCCGCCGCGTTCGACGAGCGGTGGTTACAAGTGTGGTGAATGGCTACAATCCGATAAGATCTGGACGGGTCGGCTCCGAGTTGTATCCTGTAAGGAACGTTGTGAGATCCGACTCGAGGATCCAAACTCTGCTGAGCTGTTCGCGGCTTGTTTTGTGCCGCCGGGACAGAGAGAGAGCTCGGTGGAATCGGTGTTGGATTCGTCGAGGTACTTCGTGTTGAAGATCGAGGATGGGAGAGGGAAACATGCGTTCATTGGACTAGGGTTTAACGAAAGGAATGAAGCATTTGATTTCAATGTGGCGTTATCTGATCATGAGAAGTATGTCAAGAGAGAGCATGAGAAGGAAGTTGGAGATGGTGAAGCTGGTGATGATAATCACATTGATATTCATCCTGCTGTTAATCACCGATTGAAGGTATCCGATTTTTTTAATTTGCTTTTCAGTTGCTTGGAGAGGATAATTTAGTAGTAAATGAACCTAAATCGTATGCATTTGCACTGCTATCTGTTACTGAATACTCCCGAATGATAGATCAGCCTAAGAGAACTACATTTTTTTACTCCCATAAGAAGTTTGTGAATAACAACAACAACCCTGTGTAATCAATCACACAAGTGGGATCTCGTAGTAGAGATAGAGAGGGTGTTTCCGATAGACCCTTGGCTTAAGTTTGTGAATGTCTGGTTATTTGATAATGAACAAGGAATATCTGCCCTCCTGCTAATCTTGATGGGTAATTTGTTAGATGCTTTTTGTGAATGTTTCCATATTATAAAATGAGAGCTGGATAGAATGATCAAGTTAGATAGGAATTGAGCTAATATAGGATTGAATTCAAGCAGATGCTTATCAAACAGTCAAAAGAAAGGATACTATTTTGCAAATCTAGTAGCTTCAAATATCTCTAGAGCTTTGGAGATTCTTTTACAATGACTACACCTTTTGTTTTTGCTAGTGTTTGGGAACATAAAATTACCTGGCTTGTTTGTTCATCTGATTGGATGTTTGTTTCTTTTTTTGTATGCAAGGAAAACTATAATGTTATGTGGATTCCTGCCCGATGATTCGTTTCCCTGATTTGGTTTTCTTATTATGCCCTTCATTTCTCCAGTTCCTTGATCTTCTTGTTCGGACTTAATGTTGCCTGCTCTGTTACAATATGGCATAGCAATATATTCATGTCATGGTTTGTGTCGATATTTTTGTTCAAAAGTAACTCTTTTATTAATTGTTGTCGTCATTGGATTGTCCTCGATAACAATCTTTGCTATTTTTCTCGGGAATAACTTTTGGTAGTTTGGTGTATAGGAAGGTGAAACAATCCGGATAAATGTGAAGAACAAACCATCTAGTGGGACAGGCATGCTTTCGGCTGTGGGATTGGCGGCTGGAACAACAGGAGCTGTGAAAAAAACGCCAGCCCTTGCGCCTCCACCTAGTGGAGGTGGTAATAAGATCAGGTCTCCTCTTCCACCCCCTCCAAATGATCCAGTTATGTCTCGAAAGACGTCTACTACTCCCAGTATTGATTTCAAGGGGTCAAAAGAAAATGCTAGGCATTCCACTGATCCACTTTCAGATCTCTCTCAAATTGAGGTATTTTCTTATCCCCTTTCGCAATGCTCCCTATGAAGGTGCTAGCTCTTTGCGTATTGCTAAACCTTAAATACCAATCCCTTTGTTAGTGTACCTTCAGAGAAGAAGTAATAGCTAACAGTGACTTTGATAAAAAAAACTACATACCTAACAAAACCTTTGGAATCTTTTGGTCACTTGGTTTTACTATTGTCTCCTGCTCTAATAAATAATTCTTCTGCAAATATTGATGACAAATCTTTTGCTATCAGAGTGTTAGAATTAAAAGGTAACTTCAATGTGTTGATTTTACAATCAAGTTGGAAGACGCCTATTGAACATAGTCTGGTTTCTCTATTCATAGAACAAAAGATTATGTGTCTCACATGTTGATTGGAACTTGAGAATCCAAACCTATAGTTCTACTTCTGTGGGATGTCAGTTTCGATTTATATTGTTCTACTATGTTTCATGTGATGTTCATTTTACCTGTTTCGATGACTACATATCATGTTGAAGTGAGCAAGTCTTTTAATAGCAAATATTCTTATTGGCATCTAACAGAGAAGCCTTCCTTCTGCCACTGGATCTGGATCAAGTAAAACTAAAGCCACAGCAGCTGGATGGGCAGCGTTTTGATTTTTGTGTGTTAAATATGGCTGACATGTTGTATTACCATAGAAAAATACACCGGGATTCAGAAATTGAAAGAGAAATTTCATGGTAGTTTTTTCCTCGCGTTTTGGAATATAATTGCAATGGAATATGTTAATGTACTGGCTTGCATCGGAATGGCGCTTCTGTATTAGATGCAATAAAGAAAATATAGTATTTTACATACATCTGTCGAGCTTTGTTGAAGTAACTGATTTCGAAAACATATTTTTATCTATCAATTAGTACATGTTATTTAAGAATTCAAGTCCTTGGTTTGATCCATTAGCTTATATGATTAGAGATGTTTTAGTTTGTTGTGTTCTTTTCTCATGCTCCTAAGGTTTTTGGGATACTCCCTCACACGAGGATCAAACTAACTAAGGTTCGAATTTGGACATAATTTTATTTTTTTTACATATTTTAGAAATAACATAAAAAGTTTTATGATCACAATAGGTAACAATTTTAAATATTTAAAAAGTATGATCAACGAAAATATGATTCAACTATTCAAACACTAAGCAAAACAAACAAATTGAGATGATTCCTCTTGAAAGAATGAATTTTACTAGAGCTGACACTTTGGTGCAAAATAGTTATTTTCTTTGTTTCAATTGTAACACATTTTCTTTTTAGTCCTTTCTAAAAAGAATGACACATTTATATATTAATAACAATTCACTGAGACAATTTGTAGACACGTTTATATATTAGTAACAAACTTCTGTTCCTCATATTTATCTTTCTTGTCCTCACTAATCACTTGAGACTAATCGATGTTTTCCTCCTGCTGCAACTCTGCCTATTTACTAGCATTGAATTTACTAATTCAAGGAATTTCCACAAAACAACAAGACTAATGAAACGAGCAGGTATTGTATAAGAGTCTTTCAGTAAGACCAAGCAAAAGTTCTTTTCTTTTCCAGGGACGGCTTAATTTCCGGAGTATCAACTGATCCCTGTTACAATGAAAAATCAATGATTTATGGGAAGCAGAAAATTATCCAACTATGTACACTGCCCATAGATCAAACTACCTAGACCAAAGATGCTGAGAACTAATAAGAACGTCGATCGGCCTACCTTGACCCTCAAAGGAATGGCAAACTTTCAACTGAAAGAAAAAATTTGAATCACTTGAGATGTTGTTTCTAACTGCTATACAGTATTTCATTTCTGAGAAAGCACACAAGTGTAGTTCATAGATCATATGTTCAAACTAGGAACGCACTACTGATCCTGATATTCAGGCTTTAGAACCCAGAAAGAACCACTAGGGTTTTTCTCAAGAATCGCTATTTCCTTTAATAGATTCTTGAACAGGGGCAGGTCCTTTGATGGTACCCTGTCCCTGAAATAATCTACGATACTGGCTGAATTGGTTTTTCCACCTCTCTGTTGTATAAATGTACAGATCTGGCGAACCAACACTTCTGGCTGAACCACAGAGCTAGAAGATGCACTCCGGTGCCCATTACTTACAGATTCTGCTCTGCTGTTGGAGCTTGAAGCTGGCATACCAAACTGATGTCCTAGTCCATCACTAACAGCTTTCTCTCGATTCCCTCTAATCTTAGCCAATAACTCGGCTGAAGACAATGCTTTTCCAGCAGATGCCCCTGCAGGAAAAGCATTTCCCCTAATAGCATCATAGCCATTCAATGATTCTTCAGATGATTTACTGGTTAATTGAGGATTAACAGTAGAACCAAATTTCTTTTTAGCAGATGATGGCCCTCCAGCAGCTCCTGATTTGCCAGTCCAGGTTGGCACTGCTACACTTTCTCGACTTCGAAGCATTCTTGATTGCTGCAGTGCTTCTGCAGCTCTCTGAGCTACTTGGGATGCCTTCTCCTCTAGCTTCAACTTTTCTTCATCATGAGCATTCATGATAGCATCATGGTTCATCGCACTCTGGGAAAGCACAAAATATGAATAAGCTAAGTAAAACAAAAAAATCACTGATAAATAAAGGTGACTAAGGGAATATGATAAATAGCACAGAAAAATTTAACTCAAACCAAGCTTCAAATTACGTTGAAAGAGAAGTTACTGTGCCTAATCTTTCTCTCAAATCCAAAAGCTACCCTTCTACAGAACTGACATGGGTTTAACACAAGTAAAGATAATTTATAAAATCTCCCCTTTCCCCAGACCAACCCCAAACCCAAAAAGAAGACAGAGAATAAGAGTGAAAGATCTAAAGCATTTAGACACAGATCAACTTGATCTCAAGAGCATCAACAGTACACAGTGACATATGGACTGGGGGTGGCCGGGAACACGAAGCCTACTGAACAATGACTAGCAAAAAATAGAGAGCTTACATGGATCCCATGAGCGTCAAAAAGACCCCGCAGGATACTTGTTTCTTCATCTAACTCCCCATTGTTGTTATCATCTCCCGCTTTTCCCCTGGGATCTGAGTTGTCTGCCTCTCCAATCTTGGAATCATCATCCTTTACTGCTGGTGCTTGAAAAGATGGTTTCTCTTGACTATCTGGAGCCCCAACAATGTTCACATCTTCAGATACTTGGCTGAAAATACTAGATGTTTCTGTAGACCCCCCATTTCCATCATCATTTAATGTAAAGAGATCCTTCATATCTCTTGCTTTGAAAAATCTTCTTTGCTGTGGGTTTTTCAATATCTTGTTGGTAAGAAAGTGCTTGTAAATCTGTCGATGATACACCTTCTCCTCAATGGCTCCTCGGGTAATCAATCTATACACAGTAACATCTTTTTTCTGACCAATACGCCAAGCACGCTCCCTGGCCTGTCCTATGATAAGGTCGCTATTAAAAACATTGAGCAAATATCACTTAATTACTTAGACATCCACCCCCACCCTTATAAAAAAATATTACTTAGATGTCCACCCTAGTTCAATAGAACTCAATAAACCTCTCATCTCTTCTAATTTGACAAATATCTGAGACCTCCTCTTGTTTGGCCTTCACTTGTTTGTTTTGTTTTATATGATTGCTGTTTAATTACACTGACAAAGCAACAAGCTACCAGTATTATCCTCTGTAAGGAAATTTCAAAGAGAAAATTATATTTTGGGTCCAAATTTTCCCTTCAATGTTACTGTATTTAAATCAGAGACAGGCTCTTCTTTATCCTATTCAAAAAAAAACAAACTTCCACAGCTCCCCAAACCGCACTCTACTGATTTATCTTATATGTAAACCTGTTCTCACAATTTTATTGTAAGATGTGTCCTCAACTTCTGGGCGGGTTCGCTACCTTAAACTTGTTTCTGCATCCCTCAATTTTCCCTTTCCATTTTTTTTTTTAATATTCAATCATCTCATTTTTAAAAGAAAGAAATTTTCCAAGCATCATTAGTCAAGGGGCTAAAGTATGAGAAGCAATATTTGAAGTTCAACAACACAAAACAGCCTATTGTCGAGGGATCAAGAATTTCATTTCTCCATAATTGGAAAATCAATAACAAAAGGATAAGAGTAGAAGTACCTGCATATCAGTTGATGGGTTCCAGTCTGGGTCAAAAATGATTACTCTATTAGCCCCAGTCAAGTTTGTCCCCAGACCACCAACTTTTGTTGTCAAGATGAAGATGAAAATATCATCTGTATTGTTAAATTCATCTATCAAAACCATCCTCTGCTTTACAGGAGTGAGACCATCCATTCGCCTATAATTGTACTCACAAGTAACAAGAAATCTCTCAAGAATATCAAGCATCTGTTGAGTTTGAGAAAAAAGGAGAACACGGTGCCCCTGTTCCTTCCATACCTTAAGCACTTCTGCAACAACTTTCATTTTTCCACTGCGTTCAGGGTTTCCGTAGTCTGGATCTCTACTGGAGTGTTCTCTTTCAAGAAGATCGGGATGGTTGCAAATTTTACGCATTACATCAATTCCAGACAGAGAGTTCCTGCTCCCATCAAAGATCTGTTCAACCTCAGAGCTAGCAAGAAAAGCTCGGTAAACAGATCGCTGCTCTTTAGTGAGGCTACAGAAGAGGACATGCTCAGTTTTTTTTGGGAGATTAGCATTGACATCAGCTTTCATCCGCCGGAGGAGGTAAGGCATGATTAAATCCCGCAACACCACAGCACATCTGCATATCAACAGTGTAAAGCCACAAAAAATGAACCACAAACTCAATGTCACATCCCCTTGTGAGGACCACCTCAGATCCCCTCAAGGGTCCAACATGTTCCAATCAGACAGGGTTTAGCAATAAATTAAAGGATTACAAGCAATCCAAAGTTCTGATCAGTATTTTCCCATTTTTAGCTTCTTTTTAGTTTAATTTGTCCTCAGAAGAGTCGGGGAAAGAGGGAGAATAGGTTGTCCTGGACCACTATAGCTTTCCTTCTTCCTCATCTTTAATAAGTTCATCCAGAATTAAATACAAATACAAAAAATAAATAAGAAAATAAATAGATAGTTCCTTTGCTGACTTGGAAGCTAAAAATCAAGAGCAGAAAGTAACTACACAAACCTACATAGCTCTATTATGGGATAAAACACCAACCTGTAAGCTGTGGAAACTTGCAACGGTGTTGCATTAGCATAACCCCCAACAGATATGGGAACAGCAAATTCAGCCTCAAACACAGGTAGAACTCCCAACTTTCCAGGAAAGACGAAATCAAACAATGACCACAGTTCACTCAACTTGTTTTGAATTGGGGCCCCTGTCATTATGATACGGTGAACAGTCTGGAGCTGCTTGCATACAAGAGTAACTTCAGCATTTGGGTTCCGAATTCGATGTCCTTCATCTAACACTGCATAACCCCATTCGATGTCAAGTAATTTTTCTCCCAATAGACGGAGTTGTTCATAAGTGGTGATCAATAGCCCAGAATTTGATCTTACAACACGAGCTATAACAGGATCCCATTTTTTGGAAGTCCTGGAAGATGTTTTTCCTTCAGTCTCACTATCGAGCAGATCTTCACTTTCATAGTCACTTTCAGAATCCGCTTGCTTCTTTTTACTTGATGAATCATGTGCTGAATCATGTAATATCTCCACGTGGAAGCTGGGATACCATGTTTTAGCTTCCCTCTTCCATTGCCGCAAAAGTGTGACTGGACAAATGATAATGCTTGGCTTATACATATCGCTAAAATGCAGTGATCCAAGAAAAGACAAAACCTGTATGGTTTTACCAAGACCCATCTCATCTCCAATTATCCCACCAGCTCTTTGACAGTGAAGTTCCCACAGCCACTGTACACCAACCTTCTGATAGTCAAAAAGTTTGTTAAAGATAGTTTCCGGGATTTTGAATCCACCTTCAAGTGCCACGAAAGAAGATTCTACATCTTCAGTATCCTCTGTGTTGTCCTCATGACTGGAGGTATTGACATCTTCAGCAGAAGACAAACAGACAAACCTTAGTACCTTTTATATATATCTTTGTCCATATAATGTTCATATGTGAATTTTACAACACACACACCTCCCCACCCACCCACCCCACCCCAAAAAAAAAAAATTGTACAATATCTTTCTGCTTGGACACCAAAATATTTGAGGAACCATATAGTAAAATACAGAAAGATTCAAACTTACAGTCTAAAATTTTGACATATGAGCATTAAAAGCTAGAGTTTCTATCAAGCTTAAGAATCATAATACTGATACTACTACATCAGGCTTTGTAAAAGTTAGTCAAAAACATGAAACCGATACGAGTTCTAGCAATAGACCCTCTAAAATACATTTCAGATGTTAACTTATTATCCAATCTTGACACTAGAATAAACATACCACATGCTGTTGGCATTGATAGGCAAAGCTCAGCTGCAACAGAGTGGCATTTTGGAGCTATTCATGTTTCGAGGAAAATATATCAGGAGCAAACAAAACCACAAAACTAATATAATTCCTAGAGAAGAATTTACGATGCACCTTCAATATTAGCTAAAAGTCAAATACTTATACAGTAAGGGAGGAGAATATATCACAAAATAGCAATCTGTTCTGTAATTTATTAGCAATACAAGACTCCGCGGACAAACACACAGCACACACATTTTGTGATCAGCAACCCAATTGTGTTCCAGGTTCAAAACTTAGGGAGTATGGATGGCCATACAACCGAAAAAACAACCGAACCAAATTTTTTTGGTTTTTTGGTTTTGGCTTTTCAGTTTATTTGGAAGCAGTTCAGCCTTCAAAATACGTACTCTCTTCTTTCTCCTATAGATTTCAAAGAGTCACTGCCTTTTTTTTTAATCTTTTTTTACTTATTTTATTTTACGTTGTTCGTCTGATTGTATTTGTTTATTTATTTGATATTTTATAGTAAGCTGTGAGGTGACATTTCAAATGTGAATATAATCCTTCTTCCTTAAATCAATTTGCTGACCAGCTAATCCCCGTTAAGTGAAACTGTCATAAACCAAAGCAGGCCTAAACTAGTCATCCACTACCTAGTGACTAGTATCTAATGAGACTTACACTTCAACCAAACAAAAAATTACCAACTGATAAGGCCCAAACTCAACCAATAAGCCAAACCCAACTAATATCAGTTCAGTTTCAGTTTTCACTATTACCAGCGAGAAAACCAAAGATCTTAAAACTGAACCGAACAGACTGACTGCCCATCCCTATCAGGGAGTATGGCCCTCTCCCCTCAAAACACTGCTCCCACTAAAATACCATGCTTAAATCACTGATAAGGTTGAGCTCGTGATGCATGCCAAAACTTCATGCATTCTGTCCTTACTACTAACCAGTCCTAGGTGTATAGCACAAAAGCATGTGTATAAAGATACCTGATCCTTCGTCCTGCCTTTGCTCACGAGATGCCAACTTCCTCCACTTCTTGCTAGGTAACGGCCTTTTCTTCTTTCTAGTAAATTCTCCATTCTTCTCTGTAGTAATCTCTAATGATTGAGGGATTTTTAGAGGTTTTCTTAGTCTTTGGAAAGGGTGGGCTGGTGCATCAAGTTTTGGTAATGATGCAGAATCAAGCAACTTGGTGGTTGGACGAGCTTGAGCTGCCTGTGAGATTGACTGGACAGCCTTGGCTATACTGGTGGAAGCAAGGTCGTTGTCGTTACTGTTTGTATCAGCTGCAGCGCTTTGTCTACCAGAAGACTCTGCACCATCGATCCGACGTTCAAAGCCTTTGAGCTTGTGGAAGGGGGTTAACATTCCTTTTCTTACCAGTGCATCTCTTTCCTATGAGACAGACAATATGAGGTTAGCTCGAGAGCTCTATATGTTTAGGTATGATAAGAGATGCATATATGTTGAATGAAGTACTTATTATTGACTAAAAACACGCATGTAGCTTCCAGCTTACAAAATCTTTTCAATTTACAGTTTGTAAAAACCACATACTGTTTCCACAAATCCAGAAGATGCTGCAGCTAACACTGCATCAAAATCATCATCATCAACCAGCAATGCCGTCTTCCTCCGTTTGCTCTTCTTGTTGCTTGATTTCTGAACTTCTTTCACCTTTCTTTTAGATTTAGGTTGATCCTTAACAAGAGCTCTTATCAATGCATCAGGTGAAGTCTCATTAGCAAAAATTGAAAGTTCTTCCCTGAGTTGAGCCTTTGTTTCAAGAAGACTTCTTAGACGATCATCAGCTAAAGCATGTTGAAGGTTTGAATCATCCAGTGGTGCCTGAATGGTCCTTTGCTCACTCTCTGTATGCTTTGCCTCGCTGCAACCGTCAGTATCAGGGACTTCCTCCTCATTTCTTCTGAAGCGTTCCAAATGTCCAAAGCCATCTTTAATCGCATCTATTTCTACTTCTACTGCTCTCAATTTATTAAACAAATCTAATTTCTTATCATGTCCTTCTTCCTTTACTTCCTTTCTTTCCTCTATCTCTTCTTCAGCAATCCCTGTAGCTTCATTGCTCTCCCCAACGTGCCTTGTTGCCTGCCAATATACGAAAAATTGAAGTCCATCACCGGTAAGTTTTTAGCATGCATGGCAACCAGTAACAGAGAAAGAATTAATCAGCTTTAAGTACTAAACTGCATTATAAACATCAAAGCATCACACGAAACTAGTCAACATTCTTATCACCTAATTGTTTACAGACAAGCAACAATTCAACATGTGCATAACAAACCTGGTCCAAGACGTCACGTTCAATATCTTCAGGATTCGCAGAGGTCACACCCAAACTGCTGAGTAAAATCTTATCTTCCTCCTCTTCTTCCATTTCTCCTTTTTCCTATCGTCAAAACAAGGAAAAAAACTCTTTCAGCAATACAATTCAGTTTCTCATTCCTGATATCCAAAAAAATTAAATATACAAGCGGAATGTTCTTACAAGTCTTTCTTATACTATCAATAAAATTTTCAATTTTTGCTCTTTTCTGGCGATTTAAGTATGTAATTGTTGGTGAGAATCCACTTACCAAATAAACAAGGAAGTAATCACAGCCCTTTACAAATTCCTCAGCTCGTTTGATTGATCCACATTACTGAGAGAGCATATATGTTTTAAATACCGTTAAATCTATCCCTAATAAAACCAGAAATTCAACGAAATCATAAGCCTGAATACTCAGAACACTTCGACACGATCCTCTGCGAATTGGAGTTCCGCAATTAGGAAAAATCAATATGAACCCTAATTTGGCCAGACATTTTTTTCAATGCGCCTTTTATAACACCGCGTGGTGCTTCGATGGACGACCGCCATTTCGGTTTCTTGGATTCGGGGCTCCATTTTAGTTGTCTCCCATTCGGGTACGTGGCTCCTTATATGCCTTTACTTGGGCAATTTCCTTATTTAAAAAAAGGAAAATATTATTTCGAAAAGCAAGTATATGCTATGTATTTATCTGAAATAGTAAGAGTTTTAAAAAATTACAATACATAATGAGAATTTGAATTCTATCGATTAGCTTGAAGTTATATGATTCGTTGTGTATCAGTATATTAATTACCTGATATAAATATAACTAAATAGAGGACTCATGAATCATGTGAAAAGATGTCAAATTACATTTGAGATTCCGAAAAGATGTTTATACATATAAGAGGAAAATAATTAATTAAGGTTTATGCTATGAAGTTGTCTCTTCTTGCACGGGATAAGGTGTGCATGCCTAGGACAGCATGAGGTCTTAACATATCAGATATTACTATATGGAACAAGGCTACAATCATTAAGATGTTATGGAACCTATGCAGGACATCTTATGGGTGAAGTGGGTCAATTGCTATTATAAAAAAAAAAACATAATTGTTTAGAACTCTACATCCTCTCAAGCTTCATGAATGGTACAAAAGATTTTGAAGACAAAAAAGTACCTACGAGTTTCAAGAATTCTAGAAGCAAAGATAACAAATATGCAAAAATACTCCATCAAAAAGTTATACATTGCAATGAGGGGTGGTTTTCAAAAGGTTCCCTCGAGAAGGATCATTTGCAACAATCCTGAAGGAATTAAATGGATATTCATAACAAGATTAATTATACTAAACAGTGAGTTAGAGTGTCACAAATAATCAACAGTGTATCTTATGCAATGGAGGTATTGAGTCAAGTGAACACCTCTTTTTCACTTGTGATTACCCTAAAACATATGGACAAAGTTGTTATGTTGGAAATGTATAATTAGACCAATTAGCACCTTGCAAAAGGAGATGAAGTGAGTCAACTTAAATACATGAGCATAGGGAGCAGCAACCACTATTTTTTGAATGAACATTGCAGTTGCAGTTTACCATATCTAGATGGAAAGGAATCATCTAGTCTTCTGGGCTAAGTCTAACGAACCATACATGATAACTAAAAGAATAGTGCAAGAGATTTTCTAGAAAGGATCTTTGAAGCCTAAGTTTACAAACAAATTAGTAAGACTAAATTACTATCCCTAGTGCTAGTCCCAAAAAAAATGTCTTTTTATATCTCAGTTGTTTAGATTAATTCTGGAATCTTCCTTCCCTATTTTTTGTCCTCAAAAGATTTATTACTAGTTTGGAGTAATTATAATAAAAAAACTCTTATATTTGTTTGAGTAATTTCAATTATTCATGTCAATACAATATGAGTCTATCACATAGGTATTAGCAATGCAATGATTTTAATGCATGCATTAGCTCATTTAAAGACCCAATTGCCCCTCAAATCCCTTTTTACATCTTTTCCATCATAATAGTGGAGGGTATATTTGTAAATATTTTTTTTTATGTAATACATGTTATTTTTAATGCATCAAACCAAACAATGCATAAAAAAAATCTATGTATATTTAATGCAAGCATAACTAATACATGCATTGATAATACAATCATTACTAACACTCTATTTAACATTATTCTTATACATTCTACCAAATGATCCCTTACTATATATGGCAAATGAATTGATACAATGTATTATGAATTTTTAAAAGTAAATCATTATTATATTTGGTAATTAGCTCAATTAGGTCTCGAAGTAGAGTTATTTTCTAAAACTTTCTTCTTTTAAAACTTCAAACATTATGAGTCGGATTCAATATGAATAGAGCAATAATAATTATAAATAAAAGAAATACTAATAAAGTAGATTGTGATTTAATTCGGAGCTCCAAAAGTGTAGTGATAGGATCCGAGTAACCGACGGGGCTTTGTGGTTGGAATACAAACAGCAAGTTGCTGAGTTGCCAGAAGAGTTAGTTAGGTAAGCGGTGACAACTTTTGAAACGGGTATAAAACACGACCCGGGAAATGCTTGTTCGTATCGAAGAAGAAGGAAGAAGAAGAAGAAGAAGAAGAAGATGGAAGGAGAATCAAGCAGTATTCAAGTCAATGGAATGCAATTCTCATATGATTTTCAAAGTCCCATCTATTTCGATTTCAATCTCAACATTGCCCCCAGATCTCGCTGTCTCCTTCTCGGTGCAAATGGATCAGGTATTCTTTACTCCTATTAGGCTATATTTGGAAATGTATATTCATTGTGAACCTCAATTTTTACAATTTTGGAATAGGGAAAACAACCCTTTTGAAGATATTGGCGGGAAAACATATGGTCGGTGGAAAAGATGTAGTCAGGGTGCTGAATTTTTCGGCTTTTCATGATACCCACCTTGTTTGTAGTGGTGATCTGGCTTACCTTGGAGAGTCTTGGAGCAAAAATGTTGGTGCTGTTGTAAGTACTTCATCATAGTCTGGTCTTGGTTTTCATGTATGTCCTTTTTGTGGTTTTGTTTCATGAACTGAGGGTATGATCATGGGTGGATTTAGCATATGGAAGCAGCTGCAATCGCACTAGTTGGCGTAGTTGTTCAACGGACTTGAGCCCTAAAGCAAGGCTCAAAAATCTGTTGAGCATTTCGCCTAATTTGATGTACGCGTCAGTGTTGTCATCAAGATTCTAATACATACTTTTCCTTGCCAATGAGCCTCTTCACACTAAATAATTGATATTTCACTTAATCGTAAAAAATAAAAAATAACAATTTCTTTGTTCATATATTTGTCATTCATACTTATAATTACTAGTATTAGTTTTGGACTAAACATGTATATAAATATATTTATTTTTTCTAGCTTTGCACCTTTTTTCATTAAGGCCCAAGCTATTTGCATTTTGCACTTAAAGCCCCAACTAACCTCGGAGCTTTTTCCTTTTGATAACACTGACTACACCTCAGTACCAAACAAGTTGGGGACGGTTGAATGAATCCACTCTTCTTCATTTAAGCTCATTTCATATTTTTATCATACAAATATCATAGTTGAAACAACTTTTAAAAACTATATTACTGTATGTATTTATACAAGTTTTGCACCCGTGGAAAGTAGTAACAGGTGCAATTGTAATGGTGTACCCCATACCCTAAATCCTGAACTGCATTCGGGTATGATGAACAATGCACGTATCCCTAATTATTCTAATGATGTTGGTTATTGTGGTTGGAGATTTGTATGTTATCTCAATGATAACTTACTCCTTTTTCTTATCTTCTTATTTTTATCATAGCATTGAACTTCAACTTTGTTGAATAAAATCCTAGTTTAAATGGAGTTGTTTTTTTGTCAAAATTCAGGGAGAGATTCCACTTCAGGGAGATTTTTCAGCTGAACATATGATATTTGGAGGTGTGTAATCTCTTTTTTCTGCAAGTTTCCTTTTTTAATCTCCTGATGGCATTACATAATGATCTTCTGTCAGATTTGTGGAGTAATGGCTACCGAGTGCTTGTTATATGTCATTCAAGTGATATATATTGACTCATACTATGAATAGACAGAATAGTTTTAGGCATCGCTTAAATTGACATGCACTCGTGACCCGTCTAATCTAGTCTTTCTCAAGATCTTCTGAACTATTTCATCTATTACTGGAACTTCTGTCTACCAACGTGTTATCTAAAACTTAAAAGACTTTCGATTGTTGTCAAACTTCCAATCTGATTTCCTGTGCATTTTGCACCATTCTACCTCTGGACCTAGGAGCCATAACTAATATATATGTAACTAGAGTTACTAATTTATTGACACCCTTCGGTTTTTGGACTATTCTGATTTCTGTGTGTGATTTTCTGCAAATGTGAACTTCTTGAGTTCAAATGGAAATTGTCAACTTCTTTTTTCTGTTTTCTTTGTCATGGTTTTAGTTGAAGGAGTGGATCCAGTTCGACGAGAAAAGTTGATTGAGCTGCTGGATATTGATCTGCAGTGGCGTATGCACAAGGTATCTGATGGTCAGAGGCGTAGAGTTCAAATCTGCATGGGTCTCCTTCACCCCTATAAGGTAATCTTTGATTTAGTAGGTTTACAGTCGACCATATCAGAGTTAGAAATGTGTGGACCCAAGTGATGCAATTAGAAGCAGTCAATTAAGAACAGGATGGATTTAGTTATTCTAGGAGATGAACTCAAAGAAGATGATAGCCAATTCAGGGTTGAAACCGGGAGTTATGGCTGGATTGATTATAGTAAAGAGAGAAGAACATATATTATTTCATGAATGAATTCAATTACATTCCTTTCCTACACTTATACAATTGAATCTACTAGTAACAGAATTTTCCAACTGTAACTGCTACAACTAACAGCCTGTAACGAACTCTAACTAACTTGCCACCTCAGCTGCATACTCTTAAACTTGTATCACCAAGGTTGCATCAATCCCCTAGAATACTGGTCATATTCGCAGTAGACTCCCATTTTAATTTTTTTCCGAAATAGTTCTGGCGCTCATTCTCATCCGTCGCCTCTCACTTATATTTTTCTTATTTTCATTGTGGAGGGGGCTTCATATCTTTTTGTCTTCGAGTTTCATTTGTCTCATTGTCAAGGAAAAGGGAGGTGTGTACCTCTGGAAAAATTCTTTTCTTTTGTCCATCTGGGGTTCCCTCCCAAGTGAGATAATAACACCCATCTGTTGCTTGCTCAATACTTAATAGTCAAACAATATGCTTACTATGAGGTATGTTTCATACATAGTTTGCTAATTATCAGCAAGGCGGGTTAACTTCTTTGATGACCTTTGTTAATGGAGAATCACTTTCTTGCAGGTTCTTTTACTGGATGAGGTCACCGTTGACTTAGATGTTGTTGCGAGGATGGATTTATTGGATTTCTTTAAGGAAGAATGTGAACAGGTATGCATTGTTTTCTTCTGATCTTACATGTGTGCAGAAACTAGACATTCAACTGGGTTTAAGTGCATTACAAGGGAGGATTTTGAACAGATGTTCGATATTCCCATTGGATTGTCTCCTCTCTTTTTACATTTGTGAAAGAGGGGACTGCATATCCAATCGTCACTTATGTGATAGATTTTCCCTTAGCGTCACATGAAACAAAATCCTATAGAAAATTGTGAAGTACCATTTAAGCAGTCTTGAAAATCCACCTAATTTAGTAAGCATTAACCATATTGAGGTTCATGTAATTAATATTGGCAAACCTATTTAGATACTAATTATGTTACAGATTCTGGTAAATGAAGGTAGACAAAAAGATTAACTTTCTGGTTCCATGTCATGATAACACAGAGAGGAGCTACAATTGTCTATGCAACGCATATATTTGATGGACTGGAGACATGGGCGACTGATCTTGTTTACATCCAAGAAGGAGTTCTGAAGAGGACTGAGAAATTACCCGAGCTTCCTGAGTTGAAGTCCTCCCCTAATTTGCTTTCGGTAGTTGAGAACTGGTTGCGTTCTGAGACCCCGATTGAGAAAAAGAAACCGGCTCCCTCTCCACCAAAAGCTCAAAAGTCCTCTCCTTTTGGCTCTTCTCCCTTTCAGTCATCTAGACATATGGCATATTTTCGCTGATTTACACTTCCTGTTTCCAGAGTAGAATTAAACCTTGCAGGATTGCCAATAAAAGAGATTAGAGCTGCTTCTTCGGTGTTTGCAGCTTGGAAAATGTTGTCGTTATCACGGGCTACACCTACACCCTTGGCTTAATTCAAAAGTAGGAATTATAGCAACTCAGGTTAGATTTACATGTCGAAGCCTGAGGATGTGCCTTTAGTGCAAGTATCAATAGTGTTCAATTCCTCTATTTATATTAGCCCCATGCATTTTCTTGTAACAGCATTCACAAAGTCATTGATTATTTATGTTTTCGCAGAACTATAAAGAATGGATGTCAAGTTTTTATTAAAGAAATCGATTCAAAATTTCCAAATGGATGGGTACGTCAAGTTTAGTCTGAAGCATTTTGTGCCTGCCCTTAAATCTTAATGTGAAGTTGCCCAAATCATCATATTTCAAGCAAATTTAGGGTGTATCAATTTTTCTCATATTTGGTTAGTCAAAAAATAAGAGAAAACAAATTACGCAAGTGTCATTCTACACTAATTGTCTCCTCGCCCTAATCACATAGCTACCATTCCTAGCAACCCCATATCTTACTCCCCTCTCGCAACCCTATAGTATTTTACCTAAATTATATACAAATACTTTTTGGATTATTTTGTTTTTGCTACGTATCAAACACAAGAAAATCACCTACTTTTTTAGAAAAATATTTACCATGGAAATTCCTACCAAAGACACCCTTAAGCAAACCTTTTTCCCAAGGTAGAATGCATTGGCAGCAATTAAAAGTAAATTTCATTTTTGACACTTTAGATTACGATATGTTTTGATTGAGCACTAGAACATATGATAAAGTGTTTTAATTAGACATTTTTTATTTAAAATTTTGAAAAAGCTTTTGTGCATGCTCTCAACAGCCTATTACGTAGATACGTTATTTACCACTATATGTTATCTCCTTTTATTATATGTATTATCTCAATAAAACGTAAAATTCCATGCATGTTTCAATTAATATTTTATGTGTATAATTAAAAATGAGACATATTTCATATGCTTAAATTATCCTTGTGAACATACCCAGAAACTTTTCCAAAATTTGAGCCGCAAATGTCTAATAAGAACACATAATCATCTATTCAGAAATTCAACCAACATCAAATATTTAAATAAAATTTACTGATAAATTTAATAGGTTATCGATTTATTTAGTCTTTTCCAACTTCAACTCCTCAAGCATGAACATGACATTTTAAAACCAACAACTACTACTAGTACAAAAAGTTAGAAGTTTAGAAGCCCAAAATTAGGTGATGAATGCGATGGATGGCCAAAATAGCGTGGGCGTGGAGAGAAAGTAGGCTCTCTCTATCATGTTCTTGTTGTTGTCACACTCGCATCATTAATTCTGCTGTCATGCACCTTATTGCGCTCCCTGGTCCCCAAACAAAATCTCCAATGTCTTTGCTTACAATTTCTTTTTAATAATGCTTGTGTTTTCGGGTCATTGAGTTACTTTTTCGGTTCTCCCTAGTCCCTAGAGTCGTAGAAGTAAAGAAGTTGTTTTTTAAGGATCTTTGATTCGAGTATAAACAGTACTATGAAAAGGGGAAGCCAAAACTCATATATTCACATTCCTAATCTCATTTCCCCTAATATTCTCATATATTCATCTCAACATCATCATTTTTGCAACTTGCATCTTTCGAACATGGAAGTTCTTGAGTAGCCAAAACTCTACTTCATAAAACAAAGTTGGTCTAATTAATTACCACTACTTTGTAGAACATAACTTTAAGTTTATGTGATACACACAAGATTGTACTCCGGAAGCAAACATCTACTTAAATCACGTTGCACCAATACGATATGTGACATCATCATCGATCTCCCTATTTTTCTAGATTATAGATCTGAGATACTTGAAATTATCTCTTAGAAATAGTCTGTGTGTCAAGCCTCACTTCCACTCCTGCCTCATGCATTGTATCGCTATATATGCGCTCAAGATTTTCTGTTTTAATCCTACTCAACCTAAACCCTTTAAACTCCACAATTTATCTCCACAACTCTAGCCTAGCATTAACAATTCATTTCGTGTCTCATCAATCAATGCTACGTCATTCGCAAATAACATATACAATACACATCATTATGAATAGAACACGTCAATTCATCCATCAGTATATGTACTCTCTAGAATAACAATATGCCTGACATATTTATTCAATTTTTTTAGCATGAAACTCACGTGTGGCTGCGGACAAGTTCAAAGTCTAAACTTGTGAAACATCAAATCACTTGGAGATGATTTTTTGTGTCTGCCAATTTTTGTGTGACATCGTTGTCCCGTCCCTATTGACAAAAGATGAAAATTATTGTATTTGAACATGAATTTTGTCTCAACTTATAAAAAGTTTGTGAATTATCTCACTTGATATATATATATATATATATACCTACCTACCCATCAATATTTTCAACATTTACTTTGAAGTTTTTTTAATCAATATATCATTCACTTTGAAATTCAAATTCAGCCGTATCTACAGTTACAAGATTATTTTCCTTTTTAAACAAATTCCTTTTCTAATAATGATTTTATTATTAGCAAATTTTTACCCTACGATTAGAAAAAAGATTAAGAAATAAAAATATTTTCTATTTTGTTAGTATGTTTTTTATAGTTATCTAAATAAAAATTAATGATGGAATTACTATGATCTTATATATATGACAGATTATCAATTAAAAATGTATATGAAGTTATTCTATTTTAATAGATAAAATGAGATTAAAAAGAAAAGAAAATTATTTTCTACTTATATATCATATAAGTTAAAGTACCGATTTTAAAGAAAAATAAACAAGAATAGGGTTATGTTCTTTAAAAGTAATAATATATTTACTAGAAATAGAATATGTTTAAAAAGAAAAAAATAATTATTCAATAGAAGATATTTTTGACCTACTAAGTAATAATAAGAACATTTTATAATCAATTTATCTACATAGAAATAAAGACATTTTTAGACCAAACTATTAACGAAGAGTATTGTTATTTAATTTCACATAGTTGTGTAACACATTTGAGCAAAGGCTACATGAATATTATATTTCTTTTGGTTGAAAACAAAAAAATATAGTATAGTATAGTGGTGGTAACATGCTTACACGCCCACATATCATGTGATCCTATTAGTAATTAGTCAACTTCTGTTATTTAATTATTACATTAAGTTTAACAAAATTATATTAGTTAATTAATAACTACTTAATTAGATTTGCATTTGATAGAATGGTACTACGAGCACCCACGTTCTCATAGATTTGATAGGGACTACCAATAATAATTAATAATCAATAAATATAGTTCTTTAAGTTTATTATTTATAAGTTTGTCTACGCATATACGCACAAATTGAGAAATCATTAATATATTCTATTATGAGACCAATTATTATATTCAAGGAAATACTTTTGTTAGTATAGTTTGTGGAACCAAGGGAAATTTGATAGCTTGATTTCTTATTTACTTATATATTTATTGATTTCACAAGCTAATTTACTTATAAGATAAGATGTTGGATGTTCTTAATGATGCTGTAAGATTTTTTAATAAAAATTGTGTGAACTTAGTCAAAAATAGATTTTTATTCTCCTACCAATGAATCATGATAATGAGTCATATAGAACTTAGTTCTAAAGGGAGATTATTGGGTGTGCGACAAAGTTTCACATTAATTGGTAGCTGCAAAGAAAAATGAGATATTTATAAAGGTATTGAATACTCTAATGATGTGAGGCCTCTTTAGGAAAAATTGTACATACGACGTACTTGCTCAAGACAAACATATATTAATAATTATCTTACGGAGCAAACGTCAGTCCTCTAATGATAGTATTAAAAAATTACTAAATATAATCATATTTTAATTTTTTTTTAATAATAAATATCGTCGTTTGGTAGAGTGTATAAAAATAATGCTAAATAGAGTGTATTATGACATTTACTCATATATAGTTGACCAAATAATTACTTATTCATACATATGTGTCAATATTATGTAATTACATCAAATCCAACAATATATGAGTTCTCAAATAAATCTTTAATGATCTTTAAAAGGGTCTGATATACCTCCTCATAACTCATATATTACCTTTACCGTTATACAAATGACTTACATACCCCCCTACCACTACAAAAGGAGCTCATCTATATCCTTTATCTAAAGGAAGTGGAAAAAATAGTTTTAAATTTTTATTTTTGACTCTTTTAAAAAAAAATATATATATAGGGGTATATATGATTCTCCTAGCAAAGTTCAAGGTATATTTTAATTTTTTTCATACATAAATTATTTTTTGACTTCTTTGATTTATTATTATTTGAGTTTCTTGTTCTTATTTTATCTTTTTTTCTTCATTCTTTAGTGTAAAGCAAAAAAATTAAACAAATTTTTGGTGGCTATATTATAATTCAAAACTATTCTTTTCGGCTATAATGCAATTTTATTTTTGAATTTGTAAAAAAAATTATTGAGGCATCTATGATAAATTTTACAAGAAAATTTGTGAAAACATAACTAAATTTGACTATCAAATTAATAAGTTTAAAATTAGTAGTTAAAACTAAAAAGTCAAAAAATAATAATATGTGTGAGAGGAGGATAAAATATACCCTATATGGCTTATACATTTTTTTTTAAAAATAATTAAAAATTAAATTAACTTTTTTCACTTCCGTTAGAGGAAAAACATATATGTGAATCATTTGTATAACAATAATGATATGTATGAAGTATTTTCATAACAAGGACTCAAGGAGTATATCAACTCTAAATACCAAATGTGAGGGGTATATTAGACCTTTTAAAGATCATTAAAGATCTATTTGAGAACTCATATATTATTGGATTTGATGCAATTACATAATATTGACATATATTTGTAAATAAATAATTATTTGGTCAACAATTAATTTCGTGTAACTGAAGAAATAATTACACTCTTTAATTCTCATGAAGATTGAAAATTACTGATGACTAAATGGTATAACGACAAAGTTATCTTTTACTTTCTTTTCCTTTTTGTTTTTTATTATTAATTTTTTTTATTTGTCAAATATGTAATTCTTTTAACATTAATTATCTTTTGTTTATTTATCATAAAAAAATTCCCATTTATTTAGCTATGTTAGTGTCCTAGTTTTTTTTATTTAATCATAACCCCGTATATTAGAAAGAATGAGTCATCTACAAACTTTTTATCAAACCTGCGATTTATGATTTTTTTGCAAAATATAAGCTTAGTTAGAATTTCATTAATTAATTCAATTAAAATAAATCAATACATTTTTACAATAATAGTTACAAATCTTTAATTATTTAATACTATAATCTTAAAAATAATAGTATATATTTTAAATATCTAGTAATAAATAACTTTAGTATTATTTCTCATATAGACACATACATTAATGTTAAGTTTGTAATAATTAGATTTTGTTTTCAATAGTTGAAAGATTTTGATTCTGTAATTATACTTGTGCAACCAAGTACTATAGTTACATTATAATTACATAATGACACATATACTTAAAAAAAAGAAGCACCAACTTCATTATGAAGAGACTTTCCACATTTATCCTAAGTAAAAATAATAATAATACTAATTGTTAATTATTCACTTGAGATTGTTGAAATAAAATTTAAATTCTGGATCTGTTTTTATCAAAACTCAAAATTTAGGATTAAAAAATAAATATATGAGTATAATAGTAGTATTTTAGTTTAAACCTACTATTTTATAACGTGAGAGGAAATGGGTATAAATATAGAAGGCGGGCAAAACAAGGGAGTGGGAATGGAAGAGGGCAATAAGAAAAAAAAACTGACCTTAGCTTCTAAACCAGCGAAAATGCCGCTTTAGCTCTCTTCTTCCCTCTTTTCATTTCTAGCTCTGATCAAACAACAAAATTATTGAAAAAACATATTATTTTATTATCATTTTAACCTGTATATAACGATCGTATCAATCGGATTACTGCAGCACAAAGATTTGGTGGTAAGCTTGTTTTTTCTTGTGTTTTGATTTGGTGTTTATAGATTTTTTTTGGGTCAATTTTTAGGTTAAAATTTTAGTTTTGATGCATCAAATCTATGTGGGTCGTCGCTAAAATCTCTGAATTTTACAAGATTTGAGGAAAATTCTTGATATTGGTAGAGAATTATTCATTTTTTCTTGGTCTGTTACAATTTCTCCCATGGTGGGGTGATGATATATTGATTATTTGAGAACCCATGAAAAGTTTGGATTAAATTTGGAATGTTGTGCAATTGACTGATGCCCTCATGTGTATTGATTGACTATGAATTTGGTAGGTTTTTGATTTTGGGGTATGAGTAGAGTCAGTTTACGATGAGTCTGTGGTTCAAGAGATTCTAGTGCATCGCCTCTTAAGCTGAGTGAGAGTAGATGGATTCAGCAAGAAGTTGGTTCCAGAAGTTTCAACCGCGGGATCGATTAAGGTCAACCAGGAAGAAAGATTTAATGGGTAGTGGAAGAGAAGACCCCCAGCCGCCTATGTCAGCTGAAGAGGCTTCCAATGTAACAAAGGAGAGGGTTGCTGCAGCGAAGCAGTACATTGAGAATCATTACAAGGAGCAGATGAGAAATTTGCACGACAGAAAGGAGCGGTACGTCATACTTGCCACTAATATAATCTTTTTATGAGTTATCTTTAGTATCATGAGTTAAAATTTACATTTTTAGTAATATTTAGCAGGGTTGTATTTCCCTGCAAGAATTAAGCAACTTTAGGAGAAAAAGGAAAACACTTGAATAATGTTATCACGGGTGTGTGGTTGTGAATTTTCTCGTTTTCAACAATTTTCATGAAGGGCTTATATTTTAAAAGTTGAAAGGAATTACACTCTTTCTTCATCTCCATTAAAACCTATTCGAGGAATTATTTAAAATAAAATTGGTTGTTGGTAAATGTTCCTGCTGTTTCCTTATCCAAGCTTGTTTTGCTTCAAATAACTCGCATTTATCTGCTTTGTTATGCTTGTAACTGTACACAATTAATAACTATAAAACATGAGCATCATTTATTGTCCCTATATTATATTCAGTACACTGCATAGATGCCGAATGTTATGACAAAAATTATCTGTTTTTCTTTTTATATGAAGAAGTTGCCCAGTCACACTGGTGTGGCAAACATTACTTATATGCTCTCCTCCAGCTTATGTCTGCTATTTGATGAGAAGATTAAGCTATCTTTCCAAATGGTTGATAACCTATTACCCCATCTATTTTCAGCTTGGAGTTAGTTTGTTGGTTTGCATAATAATTACAAAAATGATGTCACGAATCGTGATAAAGGCTAGGTTTGATCACCTTCCTGCATCAGCAGGAACAGACATAAATAAAGTACATTTTATACCTTTTCCAAATGTTTAGATTCAAATTCCACTAAAGGTGTTTCTAATGGATAAGTGTGCTATGGTAAAACAATGTGATGTTTGTAATGCATCTTGTATAATTGAAATATGGCATACTAGTCAGACTTACTTCGATGACTGTGCCAGTCAATTAGCCAACTTCAAATGCATGGAAGAGACTGCAGGAAATAAGTAGGATTGGCTTTCGTGCCGCATCATTCCAGATGTTAATACTTTCATTCATTCATTTTGGAAGATGTGCATGGTCTTGCTGGTTAGCTGTTAATTCGTTCATTTTAGAAGATGGTGCATGGTGTTGCTCATTAGCCTGATTTGGCAGAATTATCTACTACATAACGAAGAACACCCTCGACCTTTTTGCTATGCCCAAGAATTGCATAGTCTTGATATTTCTGAATTATCCGCCCTACGAAGTGCTTTGAAATATATTCTTTTTCTTTTTATATTTGGTCACCAGCCGAAGTATATTGGAAAAGAAACTTGCCGATGCTGACGTCTCAGAGGAAGATCAAAATAATTTACTGAAATTTCATGAAAAGAAGGAAACTGAATACATGCGTCTGCAAAGGCACAAAATGGGAGCTGATGATTTTGAGTTACTAACAATGATTGGAAAGGGTGCATTTGGGGAGGTAATATCTCTATTGAAATATCTAATTGGCTGTTAACATCTTTGTTTGTTTCTTGTACAATTTTGTTCTGATATTACTACAATCCTCTATAACCACAGTTTTCATTTTGGCTTGTTCTGAATGTGGATGGTAAACATCTCGCATGAAATAGTAAATTTTACATCTTTATTTCCCCTTGATTTCTGAAAAATGCAGATGCTGAAGTGTCATGACCCAAAATTTATACTGCGCTGATAAATTTATACCATCTTACCAAACACGTATAAATTTTATCCTAGGCTTAATCCTGGGATATCACACCTTATCCTATCCAACTTGGTATTATTTTATCCCATCTTCCTGGTGGAATAAATTAGTCCAGGGATTACAATCCTAGGATAATTTAGTTCGTGTACCAGACGACCTCTTAGAGCATAAAATAAAATTAGTAATTTGTGGGTCAATGCTACTTTGGTTAATTACTTTCTTGTGATTTTGCATCATATAATCACGTTGACATATAAATCTAACTATTGAAATCTAAGTGTTTTTATGATGTTTACTTGAAAAAAGAAAAGGAAGTTCTAAATAAGGAAAGGAGAGACTACTTACTGATTGGGGTAGGCTTCTTAGGAAACTCGGATCAAGTCTAGATTTCCATGGTTTGAATACAAGCATGAGAAGGTGATATATATAGATGTTAAATGACGGTGTAGCTGCATTACTGTTGGACCAACTTTTTAAGGCGGCAATAAGGAGATAATTGAGTCCTTAGCTACTAAGTAAGGCTTCTAGAACACTTTTGAAGTGAATTTGGCCGGTTATAAGGTTCGATCAAATATTTGCTGAGCTGTGTATTAGATCCGATGGAGGTGTGCTATAGTTAGGGAGGTAATTCAATATCAGTTACTGAATCCTGTAGGAGTTGATTACTTAGCCTAGGACTTAATAATTGTGAATGTCAAAATGGTTGGCTAAGTCTTTCTTGTGGGGGTAGAAACTATCTTGAATAGAGTGACTTCAAAATTATTATACAGTGCTAGATTCTAGAGTTTTTTTTATTAACTTTTCCAAAGCGACTAATCTCCCCAGCATTTCTACCATATTAGATTGTAAAACTTAATGTATGTATACATATATTTGGAGAGTGAAATATGTAAGAACATATTATATCAAATTCTCTCTATCAATATAATCTTAGAGTGCATATATCATGTCCATGTATTTCTAGTTAAAAACTTATATCATACTTTATGAGAAGACAATAAAGTCATTCCCACATTAACTAGATTTGGGTCCCTGAACCACAACATGTTACTTCGGACTGTCAAGTTCTTTCTTCTCCTTGGTGGATGAGCTCTGTAGGAAATTAAAGGCTTCAGTATGGATATCCATGATAATATTATTTGTATGTGTAGTTTATAGTAATAATGTGATGTAGTCTATACTCGTCAAAGGGGAAAAATTAAGAAGGTACTACAATGCAACCATGAATATGACCAACAACACTATGAGTACGTGCCTTTAAATAGGTTGAAATTGAGGCGCTGTTTAAGAATCTTGCACTTTATCAGTTTCTGAGGATGGGAGGGGGGTCTCTCTTAGACCTTATTCAAGACTTCAAGCAATAAGATGGGATTTTTCCATCTTTTCTTGGGATTCTACTTGCCACTGCCTGGGATAGTTTGCCCATATGCGATTGATATTAATTTTCTATGGCAAGAAGTGTTAAACTTGTAATCCTCTTCTTAACAGATGATTTGTTGGATATGCTTCTCCTATAGTATTAGCTTAGACACTAAGAGATACAGATATTTATTGTAGTTGGGACGAACTTCAGAGTGTCATCTATTCGAGGTGGCTGAGCAGAGCTAGAGATCACACTACAATTAGTGATAGAAGGTGATTTTACGCCTATTCTCCATGGTGCTACTTGAAGGTGAAATCTAAAAAATAGAGTGAGGAGCGACTCCTTTCCCTCACAAGTACTTGTCATTCTATGGGCAAAAATAGAAAACTAGACATCTGAAGCTTCTGTGTGAATCTAATGACCTTCTAATGAGCAATAAGGAATTCTCACCTCACCCTTTCATGAGGTTCTTCCCCTTAATCAAGCCTTCTTGGATGGATAAATAGGCAACGCCTTATTCTTGTGTAACCTGAGTTTTTTATTTCCTTTTTTCAATTTAATTTAACTTGCGAGTTAATTGTAAGGTGTTGCCTCTATCGAGAAAAAGGTTTTGTAGAGATCCAGTTGATACAGTTCTCATTCTTTCTCATGTCAAAACTAAGGTTTCATAAGAATGTCTTTGTCAAAGCTAGAAAATTTGTGTTTTCTGCTGGGTAGTGCTCTCCTTCATGAGTCACAAGTTTGTAATGAATCTCCATTAGGTGGAATCTTGCCAGTTACGGGATGTCATCATATAAGCCGGTTGCCCCATGATCTGCTAATGTAGTAGTCGGACTAATGATCTGTTGTATATGCTGGAGTGCTTGCATTATACTTTCAACACACTGCTCTAGCAGCTAAATATTTCTGAGCTCGATATCATGAACTGTGGATAGGAAATTCCCTTCTCAGAAAGTCTGAAGGATGTAAACGTTCGTCTTTTTTCCCATTACAGGTAAGAGTTTGTAGAGAGAAAACAACGGGTCATGTATACGCGATGAAAAAGCTTAAGAAATCAGAAATGCTTCGTAGAGGACAGGTATATGAGTATGAACATCAGATTCCCATAAGTTCTGCTACTATATTTACTGGTCCTTAGCTTTTGGATTTTGTCAGGTTGAGCATGTAAAAGCTGAAAGGAATCTGCTCGCAGAGGTGGACAGTAATTGCATTGTCAAACTGTATTGTTCTTTCCAAGATGACGAGTTTCTTTATCTTATCATGGAATATCTACCTGGTGGTGATATGATGACCCTACTCATGAGGAAGGATACACTAACTGAAGATGAAGCCAGATTTTATGTTGCGGAGACTGTTTTGGCTATAGAATCTATCCATATACATAACTATATACACAGGTCATAACTTCTTTTGATACCTGGTTGCAATTTGTTTTGTTTTATTTCTTCATTTGTCTGGACCTCTTTAAACATCCTAATATTGTTTCCCTTACACTTTATTTGCTGCAGAGACATTAAGCCTGACAACCTGCTGCTTGATAGATACGGTCATTTGAGACTATCAGATTTTGGTCTTTGTAAGCCATTAGACTGCAGCACCCTAGAAGAGAAGGATTTCGCAGGGGGTGATAGTGCCCATGGAGCTTCTCGGAGTGATGGGTCTGCAGCGCCAAAACGCACTCAGCAAGAACAGTTACAACATTGGCAGAAAAATAGGAGGACACTTGTGAGTCTCCTCCCTTTGGGTATCTTTTTGGTTAACTTCCCTGTATTATTCTTTCAGAAGACACTGGCTGTCCTCTTATTGCACTGTCATTTTCTGTTGGTAATGTAGATGGAACAATCATTAAAATTGGTATATGATGACAATTAGTATGTCCCATATTGGTTGAGGAAGTGGGTTGTTGTCTCCTTATATGGTATTGGGCAATCCTCATCTTGTGAACTGGCTTTTAGGGGTGGGTTAGGACCGAGGTCTATTTTCTTAACATGTATCACAGCCTGACTAACCCCTAATCTTGGTTTATTGAATGTTTGGACCTCATGCCATATTGTCCACGCTCCAAATGTTGATTTTTTCTTAGAATGTCCCACATTAATAGAGGGATTGATTTATTAGTTGTGGGGGTTGAGTGTATATTTTCTACACAATGACCATATTTCTTACCACCTAACCTGAAGTAGCAAAGTTCATGTGGTTTTGTGGATCATTTTATAGTTGATTTTGTGTGGTTGATGAAGCAGTGTTCTTAAGAGCCATTGTGAAGCGAGCTGTTATCGCTTCATATGTGGGCTTCAAATAATGGTGCACAAAGTGATTCCAACAAGAATCAACCGTTTCTTGAATTTCGACTTTGAGGAGTTGGATCAATACAACATTATTGTATATTACATGCTAAAATTAGTTATTTTGATTGCAATTTATTTTTATCATACTAAATTCATACATTGATATATTTTAATATCCGTAAAAATGTGAGCTTCACTTCTCGCTTCAAACTCCATGGACCTTGTCACTTTTTCATTCTTTTTACTTTTAATAACACTGAGAAGAAGTCAATCTCTTACTAACTAAATTCCTCCAATTGCGGAAACCCAGGCATATTCTACAGTGGGTACACCGGACTATATAGCTCCTGAAGTCCTGCTGAAGAAAGGTTATGGAATGGAGTGTGACTGGTCAGTACAGTTTTCTCATGTATATGAACGGGCTCTTTGAGTTTTACCTTCTTTGCTTTTGTTAATTTCTGGAAAATGTGATCTTATGTTTAAGTTGTTCCAAGTTGTACAAGTTTGTTTTCTCACTCCTGCCTATCGTGTCCTCTCCTCTCTAGTTTTCGTTATTTGAGGTGTATTCCTGTTCCCTTTTTTGAGGGGTAGGGGGTAGGGGGGG
>NW_006239060.1:877748-919227 GCF_000226075.1 Solanum tuberosum | reverse complement strand
CTCGTCATCGATTATTAGGGTACAGTGTAAGGGGGGGGGGTTAATCCATGTCCTTACATATTTTGTTCTCATGTATTTGGCATACATTTGCTCTTGTTCTTCAGGTGGTCACTTGGTGCTATTATGTATGAAATGCTAGTGGGCTATCCACCTTTCTATTCTGATGATCCCATGTCAACATGTCGCAAGGTGAGCCTTCAGAGTGCTGTCATTAACGATCATCATTGAATTTACTTGTATATGTTTCCCTTGGTTTGATTCCTTCATTTATATCTTCCTCATTGGGACTGTTCTACTATGCTCTCGTATCATCTTATTCAAACCTCTGAAATATTTTCTTTATCCTGCCGAGAACTATTTAAACATACTTTTGGTACTTAGCTAAAAGCACTAGACATTTAGACCAAACAAGTATCAGGTTCTTAACCGATTTTTTTTAATGAAAAGATCTCATCTCTTTGCTTTTATTTCACTCTATTGTAACTTTTAGCGTCTTTAGTCATTTAGGGAAAATATATAATTTTCAAGGCCTTGAGAAATCTACTGAGTATAACCTAAGTACTTTAACTGTTTTAGACTCAGAAAACCACTTCAACTGCAAACATGATTTCTATATGCCCTTCCACTTGATTTGGTAGTTTAAAAAGGAGAACATTCAATGCTCTTAAAACTTTTGGGGTGAGGATCATTTTTACTTTTATGTTTCTTAAATTCAACTTAAACAAAAGCTGTATTTTGTTTGATCATCTAGCTCCCCTCTTCGTCTCTCTCTCTCCCCCTTCCCTGCAAATGTTATGATCATCTAATCTTCATTTTTGAATAATATTATAATCTTTTAGAATGGGTAATCTCCAGAAGGACAAAGGACTAGAGATTTCTACTTTTATGATCATTTTCTATTTCCATTTTTATCTGTAGAATATCATTCCCAAGCCAATTATCTTCCTTGAAGGATGTTCTTACTTCTTATTAATTCCCCACCCTGATGAACTTCTCTCGTCCAACATAAGATTATACTTCCAACTAAATCTCCAGTCATTCCCAATATTATATGTGCTAACTCTTTATTACATTGCTTTATTTAATTTCAAAGAAGATGTGAAAGGTTTAATCCAAAAAAGTAATAATTAAGAAACGTTATTATGGTAGGGCAGAAGGTTAAAAAGATAAGCTCATAATAGAAATTGGAAATGGAAGAATGGAAATTAGTTTTTTCCCCACCCATTAACTTTATACTTATTAGCTCAATGTGATAGTTCTATGAAATAAATAAATAAAAGAAAGGCTTAACAAATTTTCAAAAAAAAAAAAGAAAGAAAAAAAGAAACGCTTAACAAGGTAGGAGTAGAAGCTTAGAAAGATAAATGATGGAATCCCAGAGTGAGGCTTGGTTAGTGTTCATACATATCATCATTCATAACAGGCATAAGAACAGCTCTGCACATTGCCATGGTCGATTTTATTTTTAAGCTTGTTTTCTAAAATCTATTTCTACATTTTTTTTACTATCCCTTTTTTCTTATTGGCTTCCCGGAGAACCTTTTTCCATTTTTTTTATTTCCTTTCCCTGAAATATCAGGATTCATCTCTTCATCTTCTAAGCAACTCTATCCTTGATTTTCCTCAAACCATTGCTCTTTTTCACAAAGAAACTACTGAAGAGGTCTCTTAGAATCTTACCATCTGTATAATCATATCCTTGTACCTGCAGATCGTAAACTGGAAATCTCATTTAAAGTTTCCTGAGGAAGCAAAACTATCTTCAGAAGCGGAAGATCTTATTGGAAAACTCCTTTGCCATGTTACCCAGCGACTAGGTTCGAATGGTGCTGATGAAATAAAGGTGTTGTATGGTGTGTCCTATTCTATGTTCTTTTATCAGTTTCTGTGTAATTGCAAAGTGTAAATTGCCTGCTTTTTTCTATCTTTCTTCTATATCAGGTCCACCCGTGGTTTAGAGGAATAGATTGGGACAGAATCTATCATATTGATGCTGCCTTCATCCCTGAGGTTACTGATGAGTTGGACACTCAAAACTTTGAGAAGTTTGAAGAGGTATTGATGTACCTTTTTTCTTCTGCTAATGTGTTTCACTATTATTTGCTTAACTCGCTTTTGTTTCTTGTTCTCAGCAGTCTGAAACTCGTTCTCAGAGTGCATCAAGATCTGGTCCTTGGAGGAAGGTATTCACTCTCATGCATCGTGTGGGATTACGTTTTACATTCTTTTTTCTTGAAATTCGTAACGTTGTATATTTCTATATATGATTAAAGATCAATCAGTACATTGGTTGTTCTTGCACCATATTTACATCAAAAGACTCTTAGGAACAGGAGCTATTCTCGTCTTCTAGAGGGCGTCTAATACATCTAGAATTTCAACAGTTTCTACCGAGTGAGACTGTCTACACCAAAAGCAGAAGAGCAAAATACAATTCATCTTCATCTGTTGGACAGAATTGATCCTATTTTCAAAACATCTGGAACTCCTTTCTTTCCCTATTGTCCACCAGATACAAGCTGGAACCATTCTCCATCTTCCTCTGTCTCTGACCTCCAAACCTGCCTCTCTCCAACTTGATAGAGTTTCAGAATTCTTTCCAGGCATTATCCATGTGATATTTCTGAGTGCCAGGAACATCCTCCCTACTTGAGTTATTTTGCAATGGAGGAAAATATGATTTACTGTCTCTGTAGTTTCCCCACATAGGCAGCACCTAGGGAAGATAGTAATCCTTCTTCACATCAAGTTATCTTGAGTAAGAACTGCTTCTCTTGCCGAAAGCTAGACAAAACATGAAACCTGATATGGTATCTTAGCCTTCCAAATGTGCTTCCAAGGCCATTCTACCATTTGATGATTGGTAGCCATTGCCATCATCACATAGGCAACTCTTATTACCATCATACTCAGTTAGCCATTGCCATCACCACAAAGTCAACCTTTTCATCGATATGACACCTCAAATCCAGTTATACCAATCAAATCCAAAGGATTAATCCAAATTTTATACGCACTTTCTTTATAAAATCTTCAATTGCATTCACCCAAGTATACACTGGGACTTTCTTTACCCATAAGTTTGTCATTCCGGTTTCAATCCACTCCTTTGGAGCTTAAGATAAAATCACCAATCCTCATTTAGAATCCTCAAGATACACTTCACAACCTAAATGAATCAATACCGTACCAACGATCCACCACTAAAATCTTCCTTAAAAACAATGCTTAACACAAGCGTCCTTAGTAACAAACTAGTTGGTTTCTCAAATGTGAATGCAACACTGAATCTCATTATCTGAACATGTCATACAACTGATAACTCTTTAAGTAGTTAGTATCCACACTTGAAAATTGACGTATTCATTTCCACATAACACTAGTACCATACCGTGAAAGTCTGTTAGTTCCATCACTAGAACACGTCATACCTATCGAGAAGATTGTACCCAAATGGCCCACACACTTCTACCCATTGAATAACTGCAAAACATTATCAAATTCGTTCCGTCTCTAGCCCAAGCCATTTACATTCTTTCTTAGATCAGGTCGATAACAAGAGTAACATACTTCATAACTTTGACCAAGTAAGCATCGGTACTGTTGTAGTAGTCATATCATGACCCTCTTTGATATACACTTCATTTATGAAATCGTAGTATAGATTTTGTCCTCAATTGGTGCAACATAATTTCATCATTCGCTAAGCAACCCATACATGTTATGACAAATTTACTAACTGTATTTTCCAAAGTAATGGTGTTCATTATCTAGCCGTCCCTTACGAAACTTTTTGAATGTTGTCACCTTGGCAAAGTCATCTGGCTTCACCCCCTCTACCTTCTTCACAAAATCAACCACTTCATGAAAAGATTTTTGCTAAAGCAGCCACCTATAAAGCTTGAATCTGCAAATTTGACCTCAATCCTTTCACAAAGCAGCGATCCACTCTTCCAGACTGTAGCAAAGCTAGACTGTAGCAAAGCTGAGTCGCATATTTGGATAAAGCATGAAATATGGCTTCATAGGCTGCAACAAATATCTCCCGTTGCTCGCTATTCAGGAACTCATCTCTCCTCATATCCCTCAAAGTCTTGGGGTATATACTTCTCCATGAAGAAGCTAGAAAATGTTGCCCAAGTAATAGGTAGTGCATTCACTGGTCGACACTCAACATGATCGCCACCACATTTTAGCATTTCCCTGAAATTGGTATGCCACAATTCACAAACTCAACACCAAGCCTCTCCACTATATTCATTTTATGAAGATGCTCATGATAATCAACAAGGAAATCGTAAACATTTTCATATTCAGTACCCATGAAGAATGGGGGTTTCAACTTTAAGAACTTAATAAAAAGATCATGTTGGTCACTAGTCATTACATGCCATGTGGTCAATCGGGGAAACATGCTTATTTCCAAGGATGTATCCTGTCTTGCTAGTGTTGTTGTTGCCACTTCTAGTTCTAACCATATGTGAAATAGAGTCAAGGAGGTCAGATACTAATTTGTATCACCTAGACACCAATTGGATTCAAGTAATCGCACGAAAGAAGGAAAGAATGAAGTTTTCTTAAAGTCTTATAGCCTCCCGAAGAAAAGTAAAGGCATTCCCATATCGTTCTGCAAGACCCTACTAGACTTGTCTTTGTGTGATGAGATCACCGAACTTAGAGCTCTGATACCAAGTTTGTCACGATCCAAAACGAGTCATGAGTGACACCCATACTTAACCTCCTAGGTGGGCGAATCAACGAATTCAACCTCAACTTATATTTATTGCTCAACTTACGAAATACAAACCATAATGTGGAAGCTCAAATCTTATTAATGTAAGTAACACAAATCCACTAAAGTATATTAAATATTGTTTCCCAAAACCTGGAAATCATCACATCAAGGCCATCTAATCTCTAATCAAAGACACTAAAATAAATGAATAAAGTAGCTTGTGTCCGAAAACTAAGAACATCATGCCATGACCAAGAGAATCCAACACGAGCTCGAATGAATAGCTCATCCTGGAACCTGATGTGCTGGAAACTAGCTAGAGCTGAGGGCGAGTCGAAGTCGCTAGTACACTTGCTGCACTCCACAAAAGAAAATGAAGGAAAACACAAGTAGGGATCAGTACAGGGCAACCAACTATCTCACGCTCTCTCTCTCAAACCCAGCCAAAGGAGCACATCTAGTTGAAAGACTCTCATTCTTATTTAGAACAACATGTACTGAGTAGATATCATCGGCTGACTCAAAATAGAAATTAGTATGCATAAAGTAATAATAAGAAAACAACTATAGCACTTAGCAGGTGGCAAGCAACAATCAGCATGAACAAGTGGCAACATCACTTAAGCAAGTACGTAATTCGTCCACAATATCAAGAACACACATGAGGACTGGTTACGTACTTGCTTCAGTGCTGTTGTCACTTTTTCATGTTGTTTGTTGCTTGGCACTTGCTAAGTGCTATAGTTGATTTTATATTATTACTTTATGCATATTAATTTCTATTTTGAGTTGACTAATGATATCTACTCAGTACATGTTGTCCTGCACTGATTCCTACTTGTGTTTTTCTTTGTTTTCCTTTTGTGGAGTGTACTAGCGACTTAGACTCGCCCTCAGCTCTAGCGAATCTCCAACACATCAAGTTTTAGGGTGAGCTATTCGTTTGAGCTCGTGTTGGATTCTCTCGGTCATGGCATTGATGTCCTCGGTTTTCGGACACAAACTACTTTATTCATTTATTTTTGTCTTTGATACTCTTAGTATTTGGAGATTAGATGTCCTTGATATGATGACTTTCAGGTTTTGGTTAACGATATTTAATAGACTTTAGTGGATTTGTGTTTCTTACATTAATAAGATTTGAGCTTCTGCATTATGGTTTGTATTTCGTAAGTTGAACAATAAATATAAGTTGGGGTTGAATTTGTTGGTTCGCCCACCTAGGAGGTTATGTACGGGTGCCACTCATGACACATTTGGTCTTCTTGTGTCATCTCCAAAGCCATTTTATTTTTAAAGCCTTGTTCTGGAACTTCAGATCTCTGAGTCCCAGTCTGCCCCCCTCCTTCTTCTTACTCACTGTTAATGCCTTCCATTTCACCAAATAGAAACCTTTCTTCTCCTTATTTCCTTGCCACAAGAAAGATCTTCTAATGTTGTCTAGTCTTTTAATAACACTTGCTGGGATTGGAAATAAGGACATCATGTAAGAGTGGAGGGCATCTAACACAGGGTTGATGAGTATGACTCTTCTACTGCAATTTTAGTGATAATTATAGACATGGCACGCATAAAGGCTTGCTGAAGTTTCAGACGAGATATTCCCAAATAACCCTTGTCCTAGTGTAAATTATCATTGATGAACAATAAGGTTGGTTTTTCTGTAGTAGTACTTGAATTGTCCGTTCTCCATCTTCCCCTTGTTTCTTCCTTTAACTTTGGAGCCCTTTGTCTTAAAAAGTTTTGCAATCTATGTTCGTTGCAATTACAAAAAATTAAACGGAGAACTGTTTAGAAACTTTAATGTAAACTTGCTAGAGACACCTTTTCCTATGGGGAATACTCGTGCTTACCAGAACAGTGAAGAGAAGTTCAGATGCTTTCAACAGTGTAGCAGACATGTCCGAGCCATGTCTATATTGGACTGTTGCAAAGTTCTCAAGCTGTGCGTGGTAGTTATACCTTTTTATTGAAGTCTTGGCAGGACTTCACTGACGAGTTGAATAGTGATGTAAGTGTGCAAATATTTGGGCAACTTGAAGTTGCATAGTGTTGCTGCTGAAACTGGATTAAGGTCAGAAAGGATAGAGTAGCAAGTCAAACTGATTGAGGGAGAAAGTCTTTTCTTTTTCCAGATATACGTTAGGGCTCCCAAATAGATGCTACATTACATGGTTGGATATTTAGGCGTACCGTAACAGTGATTCCCACTTTAGAAATGTCTGCATTTGGACTTCTCTTGTTTGTTTTTCATGGTGATCCTGAGGTTTTCTGTTCTCGTTATTTTTATTGTCGTATTCATTATTTGTTGGACCCTACAGTTCCTTCACCTTTGTCAATTCCCTCCTTATCTCATTCTTACCTAAATTTTTTGCAGATGCTCTCATCGAAGGACATCAACTTTGTGGGTTATACATACAAAAACTTTGAAATCGTGAATGATTATCAAGTGTCTGGAATGGGTATCTCTCTCTCTCTCTCTCTCTCTCATGAAGTCCAGAGGGACTGTGACATGGTGAAGCAACTAGAGTGTTAAACTGGAGAAAATATGATTCATAAGATATAAGATGTTTTGTTATGATATTTTTAGACAACTGCTGATGCAGCATTTTCATTCTTTTTTTTACATGGATGGGTCTTCTTGAATTAGTTCATGCTTCTGCATGCATGGACCTCCTGGATATCTCTAGGTTGTAATATTGTTTTTAGAGTTCGATCTCATTTTTGTAAGCTAAGATCAGATCCAACTTCATGATTTTAAAGCACTATAGCATAGTGGGTATTAAATTTAAGATGCATTAAATAGCCAGACCTCATTTGTTAGCTTCTTCTAGTTGCTATGTTCTCTGCCTTTTTCTTTCTTATTACTATGTCAATGAACCAAACTTGAAATTACGGTACTTAAAGAAGCTGAAGCCCTTTGAGTACAGGAATATTGAGGAATCTGGTGTTCCTTGTGAAAAGTTGATGCAAGTACTTTGGACAAAGTTTTTTCCTTTGTGGCGGTTCTTCATTGCTCTGTGAAAGTCAACTGACTTTTAGGTCTCATTTTTTTCTGCAGCTGAACTGAAGAAGAAGAATACCAAGTCAAAGAGGCCAACAATCAAAGCACTATTTGGTAATACTTACCTATCCCATCTCTTTATTTAGGAATGTATTTCGGTTGATTGTTCCCGTGTGTTTGTTTTGGTTCTTGTCTGATAGAGTCGATGCTTTGGAATGAAATACTATAGTTATCTGTGTCAAACTCAACAGTTTTATACATGGGGGTGTTAAATGATTGAAGTCCTATATTGGTTGTATCTTGAGAGAATCATTGGTCTTTTGTTATTTTAGTTTATGCCTTTTCCTCATCTTTCGAAGAGAGTATTTATCATACTTCCTTCTATTTAATTCTTGATTTTGATAATACCGATTCAGAAAGAAATAAATTAGCTTCATCTTGAATGATACTTTTGGCTACAGTATCCTTTTCCTCTATGTCAAGAACTCAGTTTTGTCTTCTATTTCTGCTTTGTTTTTCAACAGAGGACGAGTCGGAAGGATCAGAGTCAAGTAATTCTCAGAAATCCCAAGGAAGCTTTGTAAATCTCATGCCTCCATGATATATAGAGAGCTTGTTGAACTGTTGTTAGCAAAGTTTTGGCAGTTGGTTAGTGGCTATTTGATCAGGGATGTAAGTATTTAGGCTGATATCAAAGAAAATTGTTATGTTGGATATGAAACTAATATTGTTAGAATTTGCTTGCAACAGTCCTCGTCTTTTGATTAAGATATATAGGTCATGAATGACAACTTTGATCCGTCTCTCTATTACTTGTTCTTTCTTCACTTGCTTTGAAACATACCAGAGTACTATGAAATGACTGGTTCAGTTTGTGGCCTTTAGTAACCAGACGCGGATCCAGTATTTGATAACCAGTGCAGTCAGTACTTGTTCGTTTGGACCGTAAATAGGTATAAACGATATATATTTCAAACTCAGTAAATCACTTCTCAACTCTATAAGCACAAAATTTTGGATCCACCTCTATTTCTATTAGGTCTATTACTATCTATTTATATCTCAATAATGCATTATGTAATACAGATTATTTCTTATGCATCCTGCCAAACGACCCAGAGCGTATATCGAACGTATTAGTTATCCTTAGATTTACAAAAGTCTATCAAATAAGGTATTACAGTCAACCCTCTTTATATAGCGTTTGTCTGAAAGTTGCATGACTGATATACCGAGATATTATTATATATATGTATAGTGTTCTAATGCATCCTTCCCAATGACGCCTAAGGTGTTACCTTCTTGTAAGATGTGGAATTTTTTTTTAACAACGTAGTACTGTTGGCAAAGAATATATGATACATCCTAGGATTTAACAAACATGTGAAAATCATGTTTTGTAATTTGTATGTACATAGTAGATCCCAAAAAAAAAACATTTTGTTGGTAACGTTATGTTTAAATAGAAAATCTCATTTTTCGGTTGAGATGTCCAAGCTCATCAACTAGGTTTTCTCAATAATATTGCTTTAATTTTACTATTCCATAAATATATCTCTAATAAGGAAAATAACAAATCTATTTAGCTTTTTCTACCACTATATTACTATTATTGAAAAACAACCCTCTTTATTTTCTTACATGTCGATATATAAATATTTGCTTCTATATGCATATATCAAGATTTGAAGTGAGATGGTATATTATTGCACTACTCACTATAGTCCGAAATCACCGTACTTCAAATTTCAATGCAGATATCGAACATCGGGTAGGAAACCAAAAAAAGAAAAAACTTATATATATGTACCTTCCATTTCAGTAACACGCATTTGCATTATTAATTTGAGAGAATAGAATGCTATTACTAATTTAAAAAAACGATAATGCATAATTTATCATCCATATATAACTTAATTTTTTGTTAACTATATTTACTAGTGCTAGTTTGTGAAAGCCAACACATTGAGCGTAGACATGACAACTAATACTATGATACATTTTTATGAATAATACAGTATTTCATGATTTGTGAATCACCCATTTCTTGTTAAGCCTCGATTTGGGACCCTTATATGTTTTCTTTTAATGACAAGGGAACATGTAGTCGCATTCTTCAGGTGTACAAAGAGTACATAAATTTCGCTCCAGTATAATAGTTGTAAATCACACACGAGAAGTGAACTGCACTAGGCAAGTCCCGTATGACGAGTTCGATCGAGAAAACATAAGGGTTTTCAACCTGACATCTCTCCTTTTCGAGAGATCCCAATTCCCAGCTCAACCAACTCGATCGACCTCCCTTTATGTTATTTTTGAAGGAAAAAAAATGTCCTTTTGATTAAGGAACTCTCAAATACAAATAGTAGTACTAGAGTTAATTGATGAGTCAGGAGAAAAAGAAACAGATCAATAGAGTGTATTAGGAATTATTATTATTTACTCTGCATGATGTAATAATTATAAAATTAATTAAGATAAAATCTGCATTTGAACTGTCATGTGGTTTGTCCTTTAATATCTTAACTTTATTTGCATGTCTTATTATGCCGGCCACATTTATTCAATCATAAACTAATAACCTAAACCTACGACCATTTCTTTGTGCATTTTATTATAAGCCAACTTAATTCTCCTTCATTAATCCTCCTCATCTACTCAATCAATTTTATTTTCATCATCTTATAAACATATAGTATTAGTAATCAAACATGATGAAAGGAGAGTCTGAATTAATCCATCAACATACTCCTCTTGATCAACCCAATGAACAATGGGATTATTGTGCCCCTAATCATCCCTCCAAGACATTAATCACCGAAAATCGCGCTAATAATCCTGATCAAAGAAATGAACTTTCCCAATGGGTTGAGCAAGTCACTAGGCAACTCATTGAAGATTTGCCTGAAAATGAAACTGAAGTAGGCTTACAGACTAGTGGTACAAGCACAATGACCCCTGCATTATTGGGAGAGCTAAGGCCTAAGAAAATTGCGCGAAGAAATTCTTCAGAGGACATTGGAGAACATCAACAACAACAACAGCATCAATGGAACTCTAATACTCATGATGATCAAGGACTAAACTTGATCACACTTCTTTTGGAATGTGCTGTTGCTATATCAGTAGATAATTTGGGAGAAGCTCATAGAATGCTACTTGAGTTAACACAAATGGCATCACCATATGGACCATCTTGTGCTGAAAGAGTAGTGGCTTATTTTGCCAAAGCAATGGCTAGTAGAGTCATCAACTCATGGTTAGGAATATGTTCCCCTTTGATCAATTACAAGAGTGTTCATACTGCTTTTCAAGCCTTCAACAACATCTCACCATTCATAAAATTTGCACATTTCACCTCTAACCAAGCAATCCTTGAGGCATTCCATCGTCGAGACAGAGTCCATATCATTGATGTAGACATCATGCAAGGTCTACAATGGCCGGCTTTGTTTCACATCCTCGCCACTCGTATGGAAGGGCCTCCACATGTTACAATGACAGGAATAGGTACATCAATGGAACTTTTGATTGAGACAGGTAAACAACTTTCCAGTTTCGCCAAACGCCTTGGAATGTCATTTGAGTTCCATCCAATTGGGGGGAAAACAGGGGAAATCGACATATCCACGTTCAAAATTAGCAGGGGAGAGGCTATAGCCATACATTGGGTGCAACACTCTTTGTATGATGCCACTGGCCCTGATTGGAAAACAATGAAACTCCTCCAACAACTATCACCAAGAGTTGTGACACTAGTAGAACAAGAAATAGCACTAGGGGGTAGTTTCTTGGACCGATTCGTGGGATCCCTTCATTACTACTCAACCATATTCGACTCGTTAGGAGCCTTCTTGGAGAGTGATGATTCAAGCAGGCATAGTGTCGAACACGGCCTGCTTTACAGAGAAATCAATAACATATTAGCAATTGGAGGGCCAGCAAGAAATGGGGAGGATAAGTTTAGGCATTGGAGAAGTGAACTATCAAAAAATGGATTCATACAAGTGCCAATGAGTACAAATTCAATGGCACAAGCTCAATTGATACTAAATATGTTCCCACCAGCTCATGGTTATAGCCTAGTACAAGGTGATGGAACATTAAGGCTAGGGTGGAAGGATACTAGTTTGTTTACTGCATCTGCATGGACCTCTCCAAATTCTAGATAAGATTCATTTGAAAATGTACTAACTATTGTTACTAGACAACAACAATATATCATACTACGCCTCAATTTAGGGTCAACTTTATAAATTCTCACTATTTATGTCATCTCATCAACAACAAAATATTAGTGATCGACAATTAAAATTCCTAGTTAAGAAGTTATCGAATTTCATAGACCTGTATCAGGATTTTTACGTACATTTCTGATTTAGTAGTTATATTATTATACAAATATGTGTTTAGTATATGCTTAGCTCAAAATATAGTTCCATTCATCATTGCTATTTACATACCTAACTTGCTTGTACATAGTACCAATTATCATAAGCCATAGTATATATAGTGACATTATTGTTTAGCTACATATATAGACTATGTAACATAGGCCATAGTCTAGTGGCATTATTTAGTGTTTAGGGGAAATTATAGATTCTGGTTCCTTGTGTATAGCTTTTGAACCCAGTCCTTCGGGATGGCTCGGTTGATTTAGAGGGTGATTACCCACACGGATGACATCCACACTAATGATGGATCAATCCCCCCTCAATGCCTTCGTTGAGCCTGTAGTATAAGGCTCGCCTAGTGCGGTTTACATCTCTTGTGTGGTTTGCATGCTATTACACGGTGGAGGGTTTATCCAGTGCACACAAAGTGCTCACCCGGAGGGCAGAGATTGTGACAGAGGTTATAACACGGCTGCTGTTTATCCTAAGGTTAAAAAAACTTTTTGAACCTTGACACATATAATACAAAAAGCTAACTGCAATTAATTATATTACCAAACTTGTTGCAATTACAATTTACTTACATTTTATCATCCCCTTCCGAAACTAATTCTAGCTCATGATCTCCTTGATGTCCGATTCCCAATGACAGATTAGTTATTCCTCCGTTTCATATAACTTGGTCCGTGTTGATTTGACAGATTTCTTAAGAAAATCTTAATTAAAGTGTATTCTACTAACTTATATAGTTATTTAATACAAAGGATAGTATAAGAAAATAATAATAAAATATTCTTAAATTTGCTAAAACAAACAAGGAAAACAAAACATTTATTTTTTATATAGGAACCAACTAAAATAAACGGAGGGAATAGGTAGACCATTATATGTATACAATAGCTAGTGGGTCAAAGAAGTCAGAATTGCATCTCTAGCTTCAATGAATTCAAAGATGTCAAGTGATAATGCATATCCCAATGATGTTTTGAGTTCGAACTCATAAATTTTAGAACAGTTTAATGAGGAGAGAAGATGACGTTTTTACCATCTTTTTAATAAACTTATTCAAAGTGGATTCAATTAATCAAGCTAATTAATGAGCTTTGAACATCAAATATATACTTGGATCAAGAAAAACATTGGTAATAAGACTAAAGAATGAATTAGCAAAATTAGATGGTTAATTATTATAATATGTACAACAGTATACACAATGCGGATTTACCTAATCCGAAGAGCAAAAACTATAACAAAGATTGTAACAGCTGCGAATTATCTCTCGGATTAAAAAATAATAATTAAACAAGCTAGCATCATTGAATGAGTCATTTACAATTCCTTTTCCTAGGAATGACTTGATAACTAGTCAATTTCCCAGCTGGATAGAAATTTCATGGACCAACCACGACGATCAATTAATCCTAAATATTTTTTTAATAAATTATTAATTGAAAGATTAGAAAAGGTCTAAAACTTTGGACTACCAACTCCAACTAAAAAATCTAAACCAAATAAATACAAATATAAAATACAAGACTGCAATAAAATAATTCCACACATATAGCCTAGAGGAAAAATATTAAGATTAAAATAGAGGAGAATTAATGATGATGATGAGTTAGAATCTTATTGTGAATCTACACAAATTTAATTATCTCTTGATGCAGAAGTAAAAAGGTCAAAGACCAAAGCAAAACAAACATCCACCTCAATATATTGATAAATTGATGGGTCAAATGTTGGATAAATTTTATAAATAGTTACACAATTAAAAAAAAATTGTACCAAAAATTTCATAGTTTTATTTATCACTTAAAAGTCAAGACACTATCATATTGATAATCAAATATCACATTTGTTCGAAATTTAAAATTTTAAAACTGATAAGGCAATATGTCATGTCAAATACTACTTGTTATATATTGTATTATCAAATTCATCGTAATATAACGATCAATTTCAGCGTGTTTGCATAATTATCTAATTTTCCTCATCTTTATCTTTACTTACATTAATCTAATGATTTTATTTTATTTTGTTATCCTCTACTAGTTTTATCATGTATCTATTACTCTCTTTTTATATAAAAAAAAATCATTCTTCAAATTATTGATGTATGATATTATTTAACAATAAGAAATGACACAATATATCTAAACACAATATTTATCAAAATAATATAATATAAAACGATATAGTATGAAATAATATGTAACAACTAACAACCATTCAATCAAGATAAAGGTGAATTAATTTTTGCTATCGTATCTTCTAATAATTTATTTTAATCGATTAACAGTTAATACGTAGATTTTATTTCCTTAAATTAAGTAGTGAATAAATTTCTAACCTTATAGAGTAATCTCAATTTTACCAAAAAAATGGCAATCGTTTATTTACCAAATTCGGACCCGCACGTTGTACAAAACTATTAATTCAAGCAATTATTTCTTTTTCCTTTTTCTTTTCACTACAGTCAATAATCATTTTCCCTTTTTTCGTGGAAAAAAATAAAGCTGCTTTTGTTTTTCTCTTTTTCCCCAATTGTCGCTAATTTGTCCCCTGTTTTTCTTCATCTGCAAATGAAGCTGAACCAAATCAACAAAAATACATGTATATATCGGTTCGCACATTGATTATGCAAAAAAAAATTGATCAATGGGGATCGGTGATTTTTGTTTTGTAAATTAGGGTTTCAATTTCTTGTCGGTATTTGAAAATTGTAACGGAGTTTTATTTATTGACAATCTTAATTGGTTCTGAGTTGAGAATCATAGCTCAAGATTAGTTTTTTAAGTTGAAAACGATAATTGGTGTTTTCCATTTCTGGGATTTGATCCATAACGGGAAGTTTTTTTTGGATTTTTGGGGTTCTTTTTTTTGTTACCTATATTGGGTGGAAATTCGAATAGGAACGTGTGATTGTTGCTGTTGAAATATTTGGTTGTCGAAATCTTGAAGTGGAGTTGTTCAGTTACCATGGATCATGTTGTGGGTGGGAAGTTTAAGTTGGGAAGGAAGATCGGAAGTGGGTCTTTTGGTGAGCTTTATTTAGGTATGTTATTAGCTTGATGGCTTTAATTGCGTTGGATTTGTTTCGATTATTGACTTCGTTGCTGGTATTTGACCCATGTTTTCTTAGTTGTAGCTACTCATATGTGATTCTGCTTAATTTGATTCAGGTGTGAATTTACAGAATGGAGAAGAAGTTGCCATTAAGCTGGTACCGTGCTTCTTTACTATTACTTTTTTCATGAAAAATCACTGTAGAAATGAGTGTGAGTTTTGGAGACCTCGTGTTTTTAAGAACGTTAAGATTTGTCTTGAAATAAGAAATTATTTCGTTTTGGAATGAAATGGACCAGAATAGAAGACGGGAATGAATGAGGATTCACGTATTCAATCAATCCTAACTAGTTGTAATTGAGGCGTAGTTGAACGACTGACTGACTGGCTGGGGAAGTTGTGCTGCTATGTTGTTTATTATGTTTGTGTTATGTCTAATGCATTTATTGTTAACTTGATGTTTAGCTCATCTTTATTATCATTAGAGTTTTTGTCATGGTATCCTTTTTAGTCTATTCAGATATAATGGGTTGGGTGGATTGGAAAATCCTTGTTACCATAATTACCTAGGTAATCACATTATTTTAAGTTGTATATCTGTTGTTAGATTTCTCTAGTAATATTAAGCATGAGAGCAAGCATAATTGTTCTATTTTGGTTGAATGATCTATTAATATGTGTTGAATAGAAACATTTGTAACTTCGGAAATCACAAAGTATATGTATATGACTTAATTTTCTAGAACTGGTTTTTCTTGTCAAGTAGAAATGTAACGACAATACTTAAGGGTTCCTATTTTTTTTGCTAACCTCACTTTTGCGCACATCGATTTCTCTACCGGGTGTCTGTTACCCCTATCAACATAGGGACCGAGTAACTCTCTCACCAAGGCTTGGACAGATTGAAAGAATCACCTAGCATTTTTTTTTGTCATCACTGGGATTTTAATCCCATTTTTTGCATCCACTTCATTGACAACTATGTTGCACCTTTGGATGCTTAGAAAATGCTCTTTTTTCCTTGGATTAATATCTAAGCATTTTCACCAGAAAAGACGAAAATATTGAAGAGTTCGGAAAGCAGCAATCATACCTGACAGTCAGCTTCTGCGTTCGGTGGTATCATAACCTGTGGAGAAAAAAACTATTTTTGTCTTTCGTGATGCTCTTGGAAATTGAAAGCAAGACTAGGTCTATTGTTTATTAGCTTAAATATTTGACGAGCAAATATCCATCTAACCAGTTTTTGTACTGTCTCACATCAATAAATTTTACTTGATAAAAAAATAAATGCCGAGCATATGTAAATGACTTTTATTTTGATGGGAGTTGAAGACTCTAATGGTTGATGCAACAGTACTATTCTCACTATATGTTCATGAATTCATTCTCTTGGTACTGTAATATCAGGAATCTGTCAAGACAAAGCACCCTCAACTGCACTATGAATCAAAAATATATATGCTTCTCTCGGGAGGAAGTAAGCGTTTCTCCCTCACTTAAGTAGCCCTCTTTGCAAAAAGATTTTAGAATGAGAATGCTATATGTTTTGATTGATCTTCTTATTTATGCCATTCTGATGTAGCTGGAATTCCCAACCTTAAATGGTTTGGAGTCGAAGGCGAGTACAATGTAATGGTCATAGACCTTCTTGGACCGAGCTTGGAAGACCTCTTCAACTATTGTAATAGGAAGCTTTCATTGAAAACAGTGTTGATGCTTGCAGATCAGCTAGTAAGTACTTCTTTCACATTTTAAAAGAAAATCGCTGTTGTTCCTGTTTGCTTATGCATTTTAGGGTAATAACCTTGGGGTATATGTCTTTCAGATTAATAGAGTTGAATACATGCACTCAAGAGGATTTCTTCACCGTGACATAAAGCCAGACAACTTTCTGATGGGCCTTGGTCGCAAAGCAAATCAGGTTTTGGTTCATTTCTGTCAGAATTTTGTGAATGAATGGAGTTTATTCAAGTCAATGTTTTGCCTATGAAGAGAGGAAAAATTAGTATTTGCTAGTTTCTTTTCCAGATGATCAAATTTTAAAAAAAATTGTAAATAATTATTTGGTTATTGCGTTGGATGAATAGTGTCTCAGTTCTTATTCTTTATGTTTGTTTCGTTTGACTTTATGCGGGTATGGGGCGGGTTGAAACTCTTTTTTGAAAAAATAGTGCAGTTGTGGGGCAGGTTGCGGGTTCTTCTCCTAATTTCGTCCCTGTAACATAGCTTTATTTTCCTTGAATAACGGTTACATAATATTCTTAATTTGATAATTTTAGTGGAAGAACAGGAAATATTTCCTAGTCATATTTGCTGGGTAAATTTATAAGCTCATTACACTAAACGTGAGAACAAAAATTATACACAGTAACAAAATGATAAGCAAAATGAGAGAAGGAGAAAAGGAGAAGAACAAAATAGGATACAAAGTAAATAATTCTGAAACTAACAATAATAATGAGAGATAACTATTGCTTTGGTTTAGTGTTTAATTTGTTTGTTGGTATCTATATTGGTTTTGATTGGTTGTTTCAATTTATTTTTTTTGGCCTGAAACACGTAAATTATTATTATCTTACTAATTAAATAGTATCTGAGAATAGTAACTAAATTAACAACTGCATGGATAAAAAAAAAAATGAACTGAGATATTGAAATTTGAGGGAAGTTATAATTGCATGATTTAGACAAATGAAAATGAGAATAATCAAGTGGGGTGGATTTATGCGGGGCGGGGTGGAGTGGGTTGAAAAGGCTAAAAAAATGGTATGCGGGGTGGGGTGGGGTGGGGCGGTTCGTTTTTTTTGCGCGGTAAGCTCAACCCGCCCCGCATCCGCCCACACCGCCCCATTGCCACCCCTAGCTGCTTGGTTTCTGATAATCAAACTCATTGTGGGGTGGATAGTACCTTGGTCAATTTTCAGACTCAGGCTGACTGAAGTTCATTAAATGTAGTTGTATTTCAGAAATAAAATTGAAGAGTGTGATTTTTCTCTTTGAAACTAAACCAAGTTTAATTATTTTCCTTGTATTGCAATATTTTTTGTTTATATAAAATGAAACTTATATATGGAGGAGTCCGGGGCTGAATTTACTGGTTGATTGTCCCATTCAGTGTCTTGTACTTTTGAAGTGCTAATCATGCGCTATATGGAGGATGTTTGAGCTTATGAAATCAATAATTAAGATAGTACTACTTTCCCCATAAATGGATTTGCTATAATATGGGATTTACTTCTGGTTTAGTTGCTGAAAGTTTGAGTTATGTCCTTCAGAGAGGTATAAGGAATCAATATGGAATCGAGGACTTTATGTTATGATGATACTTAAATTGTGTATGTGCCATCATGATAAGAGTTTTAATGAATGGCTAATTAATGAGTGGGTTTGTGTTGAAGACTTTAAGTTCGTCATTAAGTCCAGTTTTGTTTTACTTGTAACAAAACCAGTCCATTGGCTTCCGAAATTGAGATGTTGAAGTTAAAGCTTAAAGGAAACAAAGTGTGTGTGATGTCAAGGTGTTTTCCCTAATGTTTCCAATTCTTAATACTGGTGACAGGTGTATGCAATTGACTTTGGACTTGCCAAAAAGTATAGGGACCTCCAAACTCACAAGCATATACCCTACAGGTAGCACACTCTAACCTCTATTTTACTGGATTAATCCTTGCAACTATTGATGTTCTTTTTCTGAATGCTTGTGACATTGATTTTGAATAGCTAGCACATTAACTACTAGTGATTGTTCAACATTGCTTCTGAATGATTCCTTTTGCCTAGATGCCTCTTTAGGTTATTAACTGGTCAAATCTAACCCCCGTCACTAACCCCCATTGTATTTTTGGATTTCATCAGCTCCCTGTCCTTAGTATAGACATACCGTAATGGAGCTGATCATCCTTTTCTGCTCAAACATGTCGCATTCCCTGGATGCCAATAATGAAACCTCTTTTTTTTTTTGAAATTGGTAATGTTGGATGCCAACAATGAATCTTATTATTACTTCATTTTTTAAAATAAGTAAAAACAGTGAAAAGGAACCATATTTATCCTCTTTCATTTCTCCTATCATATCCCCATCATCCAGATACTTATATTCTCAAGCATTAGTGAGGATTTACAGGAGGATAGGCCCATCCTAGAGGTACTTGACAAATGGGCCAGGAAATCTCTGGTAAAGGACTTCATAAATCGTAGCAGCATGGTGTCTAGTAAAAGTGAACTTTCTAACAGTATTTTACCTTTCCTGTTCATCAATCCATAAGACAAGGGGACAACATGAAAACATACACTCACTGGACAATCTGTTGACTCGTGTATGCATCACTGAATGGAAAATACATGTTAGATTGATATTGATACTTGTTTTTGATCACATACGGAGAATACATGATAGATTGATATTGATACTTGTTTTTGATCACATACGGAGAATACATGATAGATTGATATTGATACTTGTTTTTGATCACATACGGAGAATACATGATAGATTGATATTGATACTTGTTTTTGATCACATACGGAGAATACATGATAGATTGATATTGATACTTGTTTTTGATCACATACGGAGAATACATGATAGATTGATATTGATACTTGTTTTTGATCACATACGGAGAATACATGATAGATTGATATTGATACTTGTTATTTGATCACTTATGAAATGTGGACAGTCTTTTCACGAAAATTTTGGGAAGCATGCTATGTAAGATGTTTTGTAGTTCGACACATTCCCATTGGTTTTTCTTGCCTCTGTATTTGTACCTTCTTTAATCCAGAAAAGGTCTTATCTTACTTTTTAGGGAAAATTTTGACCAGTTTTTTCCTGAGTGAGATTGGAAGCTGGTTAGTTGAGTCCAAACTTAGAATGTAAAACAGAAAAGAATTAAAAAATATTGCTTTAAATTTATCATCAGGGTAATTTTAATGAGTGGAATAGCCAAATGACAATGGATTATGGTATTGATTTGCATTTACTTAGATGGTTTTAACATATTACCAGTAACTTAAGTATCAATCACTATATGGTGCTTATGACATTAATGTCTCAATTGATCCTTGGAAGGGAGATTGTGGAAGGCAAACTCGTATTTTCAAGTTTATGGAACTGTGTCCTCTTTTAATGTACATTAATATTGCCAATTAATATATCAGTCGCTGGTATTTGGTGCTTAACTGCTTATATTTGGTGTCCTTGCTGTATCATTTTGTTGATCACAATATGAATTTGTTTGAGCTGACTGACATTAAGACATTTGAGAAAAAAATTCTACTCTTTAATATTATCAAGCTCTAATGTAACGAGTTCCTAGTAAATTGTGACAATCTTATCCTTGTTTTCTTACTATGTTCCTAATGACAGAGAAAAAAGGAAAATATTAAGAAAAGACTTTACACTGGTCAATTTTGTGTCTTAATATTCTTTGATTTGTTCAATTTGTGAGAAATATGTGTCTTAGCTGCCTTTTACATGGTATTATGTCAATATTTTTTCTCAGGGAAAACAAGAATCTGACCGGCACAGCTCGCTATGCAAGTGTCAACACGCACCTTGGAGTTGGTAGGTTAATGTTTAGGTTGTCAAGTAACTGCAGGTATGGTAAGCCACAGATTCTATTGTAACTGATAAAACATGTGTCTTGTTTTTTCCCCTGGCAGAGCAAAGTAGAAGAGATGATCTGGAATCTCTGGGTTATGTGCTTATGTATTTTCTTAGAGGAAGGTTGGATTTTATCACCTTTTTCTTTTTGTCATTGTTTCTGACCAGTTCCTATGCATTTGCAAATTTATGGACGTGTTCATGACTTGATGACAAGTTTTTCTTGCTCAGTCTTCCATGGCAGGGATTGAAAGCTGGTACTAAGAAGCAGAAATATGATAAAATCAGTGAGAAGAAGATGTTGACACCAATAGAGGTACTAAATATGAAGTACTAATGATTCTTGATGATGTCATCTTCACCACTGTTGTGACTCTGACTGCGTGTTTTCTCACAAAGTGGACGTCCTTTAGTCAACTATGATAGAATTACCTTAGTAGACACTTCTTATTGTCAAGATAGGTGGTTTAAGATGTACTTATCCCAAAAATGGATGATTTAAAAATGTATTTATCTCATTAAGCCAATTGTTATCTCGTCCAGCCTGTCTTGCCTTTAATGTATATTATCTGCTGATGATGTGAGTGCTCGGATGAATAAATTGACACAGGATTTGATGGTGTTTCTAACAGGTGCTTTGTAAATCATATCCGTCAGAGTTCATATCATACTTCCATTATTGTCGGTCATTACGGTTTGAAGATAAACCTGACTATTCATATTTGAAGAGGCTTTTTAGGGACTTGTTTATTCGTGAAGGTATATTTGTAATTCTCCCACTTTTACTATTTCAGTCTTAAGTTGTCTGAGATGTAACAGTCAATTTTAAACCTGAAGTGTGTGCCGAGGGTCTATAGGAAACAAGGTAGGGGGTAAGGTATGCATATACACTACCCTCCCCAGGCCCCAGCCCCAACTTGTGAGATTACTCTGGGTTTGTTGTTGTTTTTGTTGTAAGTATGTGTTGCGATCTCTCTCCATCTTAACCTTTTCACTGGTGCAGGTTATCAGTTTGACTATGTGTTTGATTGGACCATTTTGAAGTATCCTCAGATCGGTGCAAGCTCTAGAGGACGTGTAAGTGCTTGTAAAACTTGTTTTGACTCTTGTTGAAAATCTGTTCTTAAATTTTTTAAGGTGGAAGTGTGCATTTTTTTTTGCCACCAGAATATTAGTGGAAGTGCGCCGCTAAATGCTGTGCCATCTGCTGAAAGACCGGGAAGGACATCAGGTAATTTCCTTGACCTGAAGTTTTGGACTTTTTGTAATCCTTTTCTGACTTTTAATTTCTTAGATGATATGCCCAAAATTATGAGCCAGCATGTACTTCTGTTTGTTTATTCAAATGGTGAATGTTTGGAGATATGTTTTTCATGTAAAAGACGAATACTGAGTTTGCAGCTACTGAATTTATCATTGTTTGATGCTTGGCATGTAATCTAGTGGGACAGGATATTCGGGACAGGTTTTCTGGTGCTGTTGGAGCATTTTCCCGGAGGAATGCTTCTAGTTCTGGTAGGCATGGGGACCACTCCAGAAACAAGACTTCAGATGATATACCTTCATCTAAAGATGTGGTATTGATCCTTCTCTTTCTGAAAGCTATTAAAGGAACTTTTTTCTCAGTGGGACTGGAGAATATTATCGATTTGCTTGCATGAGCATTCAGCTTTTAATGCTTAATTAGTGAATTACAGTTTAGGATCTCATATATAGTAAACAACAATAGCAACATACCCAGTGTAGTATCAGAAAGTGGGCTCTTGGGAGGTTACAGTGTACTCCAAACCTGACCTCTACCTCAGAGGTAGAGCGGCTGTTTCTGATAAACCCCCGGTTCAAGATAAAAACAGTCTAGAAAACAAAGTAATGGAAATAAAAAAACTACATACAGTAATTAAACCTCACTTCCGGCATCTTGTCTTCTGCCGAAGTCATTCCCTTGTTTCGGATATCCTTATTTTTAATCTTATTTCTCCTAGTATACCTACACATCCATAGTAGCATCCTCATCTCTGCCCTTTTCATTTTCTGAATGTGAGAGTTCTTGATCGGCCAACACTCCACCCCATACAACAAAGTTGGTCTAACGACCACTTTGTAGTACTTGTCTTTAAGTTTGTATATAGTCCGTCTTTGAAATGATTGTTTTTTCAGTGAAAGAGTAGTATTGACTGTAAAATGATTTTAAGAACTTTATGCTTGTAATTTTACAGCAAGCTGATTCAGAAAGAGGCCGTACCTCGAGAAATTGCAGCTCGTCCAGAAGGGCTGCAATTTCAAGTAGCAGACCGAGCTCTTCAGGTGAACCTACGGAGAGTCGCTCAAGCAGCAGATTAGTGTCAAGCAGTGGGCGCTTATCTGCCACACAAAGGATTCATTCTGGAGCTGAACCAAAACCATCACTGTTCTCCCGAACTTCAGTTACGAAGGGCAGCCGTGATGACCCTCTTCGGAGCTTTGAGCTTCTTTCAATCAGGAAGTAAAGGGCTGCACTTGTAAAGAGAAATTTTCTCGTTGTTTGAATCTTGTGATCCTATAAAAGGATGTCTCTGTGCTGTAAATTGAAATTTTCTACATGAAAACTAAAGCTTAATCCAACTTTTCATTATAACTTGGTGTTGTTTTACCTGAAGAGTTTCTGGTCATTGTAACGCTATTTAGCCTCATCCAAAGAAGTGATGAGTAATATGTACTAAGTTATATATTTAATATTTGATGATGATGTACGAATGTGTGGTGGAGAAATTCTGTTTGAGGTTCTACTGATGATTATAACTACCAGTCCAAGGCATTCAAGTGTAAGGATTTTCTCAAGGCAGCTCACCTATTCTCCATTTCCCAATTGCTAGCATGGAGCTACACCCAACTCAACATTAATTACTCGTGGCAGTACAACTCCAAATCTCCCATAATTTGCTTTTGGATAATGACGTAAACAAGTCAATGAAAAAACAAAATTGTACTGGGGATTTCTCTTCTTTATGATTAAACCTTCTTTGCTTTGTACATTTTGCAGCCTGATGTTACCTAAGGTATGAAAGCTCGTAAGATGACATAACCTTATCGGTATATGTACATTTAATTCACTTAATATATCAATAATCCCTTCAATTTGCTAGTAAACACTCTGACAATTAAGGGAACCAAATAAAATAGCATCTCCTCCGACATCATATTTGTAGTTGCCAACATGCACAAAATGATCTCCAAAATTTGAACCAAAAGTAAATTATGTTTAGTTTTCTTCATCACCCAGTGGTATGCTTGAAATCATGTGGTTACACCAAGAGCTTGTACAAAACTAGACCTCATCAGAGTTGAGATAGAAATCATGGTGACAATGAAGAGTTTTTAACGATATAGGACATCAAGCAATTTCAGCTAATAAGGAGCAGATGACAAAGAAGTTGGTAGCTTCCCATCTTAATTAAGCAAAAAATCTCAGACAAAAATGATCTCAAAAAGTCTTAAATATTGCAAGGCATGAAATATAACAGACTTGTTCTAATATAACATCCCTCAAAGCTAAACAAAATACAAGATCCAAAAATCCTATATATCAATTTCACTGATCAGATAGTTCTCAAGCAGCAGCCTTCTTAAGTTTTGCCAGCTCCTGTCTCACAACTCCAGCTCTCTGCAATGTCAAAATACACGTATCAGGTCTTGAAAGGAAAAAGGAAAACAAGGTCTAGGAAAACAGCAATTCAAAAACAACAATGCATTATGATTTTAACTAAAAGCTAGTAACACAACAAGATGCACGTTCAAATGTTGATCTAGCAGGTAATGGAAACTCAGCCTAGTGAATATGCTATCCAGAAACTGACTCTACATTCTTTGGATGGTTGACTGGACACGCAGATAACAAAATGAAGCTAACTTAAATAGCAAGCATAACCGCACCTTAATCTTTGCCAGCATAAGCTTGAACCTGTCAAAATCGTTAAGTGCAGCCCTCCTCTTCTGCACTATCAACTTCCTTCCCCATGAACTGTTCTCCCACTTGGTCTTCACATCTGGAGAAACCAGACAAATAGAGGTTTATTCTCTTTCTAAAGAAAATGGAAGTGCAAAACCAATTGCCAATTCACAACTAGTAGAAATTCAAAAGAACTAGTAAAGACCACTCACCAGCAGCTTCCATAGCCTCAACCAGGGTCTTCTTCTTTGGAATTCTTTTGATGTCAATTTTGATATCTGTAAGTGAAAGCCTCTTGAAGTTCATCTGGCTCCTCACCATGTCTGGAGCATCAACAAGAGCCTATATTTCAAAAAATAAGTGAAAATGAGTTGACATTTACTTCATTTTCCTAGGCTATTTTGGCACTGGTCAAGGCAAAGTACCAACTATGCAAATTAGAGTAAATCATACAGTGTTACCACTTCATTTTCAGGGGTAAGATATATAACCATTTATATTCCCCCTTGTAAAGTATAATCCTTGTATCCATTCTATTCTATAAAGTAAAAGAAACAAGAAAACTGACACATTTCATCTATCAGATGAACCAAAACAAACATAGAAGGTGAAAAGAGTTTTCCTACATCACCAGAAAATTAGTCTTGTTATGGGAAACAAGTAGAAATATTTTCTACATATCAAATATTACCTCTTAAATAAAGCACAAAACTGATCCTATTTTAATGGAGCTATTAGGTTAAGAAAAACTATGTTTCGTTCCACACAACACATACGTAACAACCCTATATCACTAGTACAACAAAAAGTCAATTAACACAAAAAGAAGACTATATCCCTAGAAACTATTAAGCATATACTCTTGTGAATCATAATACAAGGCCTCAGTCAATATTTGCTCAATCAAGTTAAAATGATCAGACAATGTAGGCATATTATCATATTCCATCATAGGCCTTATATTAGATCCTCTAAAAAACAACTTGCAAAAAGAAACACAGCACTAAAAAATCAAATCTTTACTTTTCTTCAAAGCAAACATTTATAATCAGAACAATGTCGGGCATTATTTTCTAATTATAGGCATACACAGCCCACGTTTCAAATATTAACCCCTAAACTAAAACAGAAAATTGATATTATATTAACAGAACATTCAGATTACTCCACTTCCCTACACAGCTTTACAAAGAAAAACTGTTTCATTCCCACATAAACAATCTAAACATGATATTCTTGCTGAATCATTAAAATAAGGCCTCAGTCAACATTTGCTCAATCAAGTTAAAATGATCAGACAATGTAGGCATGTTATAATATTCCATCATAGGCCTTATATTAAATCCTCCAAAACAACTTGCAAGAATAAAAAACACAGAACTAAAAAATAAAATCTTTATTTTTCTTCACAAAAATATAGCCAGCAGCTCCGAACTGTACAAATTGTGCAGAAAAAAAAGTACCCTATTTTGGTCGATGACGTCGACGATAACAACGAGCCTTCCATAATCCTTTCCATAGTTGATTAGGGCTACCCTTCCAATCTCCACAAACCTCTTGAACGGCTAAACAACAAAACCAAATACATAAATTATCAAATTCGAACACATTTATGAACTTCGACATGTGGAAAATAGTAAAATTTGCATATACTCACCATTTTCGGCGATCTGAAGGAGTAGAAGCGCTAGCAGACTACCAATGGAGAAGCTGGGAGGAGTAATATACTGCTAGGGTTTTTTTATCTACTGACGTATTCTGGTATGGGCTTAGGGCCCAAATTTTGCTATTGGGCTGTGAATAGCCCAATCTTCTCAAAAATGGATAGAATTGAGTGGGCTGGTCAATTTTTGGACCTTATTCAAAGTTTTGTCATCATTTAAAATGGGAAATTTTACGTAAGAAGGCAAATATGTGATATGTATTGTATTCGGCATAGTGTGTTAAGAGTTCAAAAAATTATTGGAATTTGAAATGTGTAGTTCAAACTCCAAGAAAGTTTTAGGCGTAAATATAATATTACATAAATGTGTTCTTCAACTTTGTGTGAGCATAAGTATACATTTAAATTTGTATAAAATTGAACAAATATACGCAACCGTTCTACATGGCATAATATGCGTCCTGCATGGCATAATACGAATCAGTTCTAGCATATTTCACGTGAATTGTCATGTAGGATGTATATGTCTACTTGTTCAATTTTACAAAAGTATAAGTGTTTACTTGTATAAACTCAAATTTAGAGGGCATATATACCAACTAAACTAAAATTAAAGGGCACACACATATATTATGTCAATATTTTAAGATTTTCTAGAGTTACTCTTGCACTTCTTAGTGGAGTTCTATGACACTAGTTGGAGTTTCACCTGTATAAATAAAATATAAGTGATCCAACATATTTAAAATATAAATTAAAAAGAGTAAATAAATTATAAATATGAGTTTAAATTGTCGCGTCTTATAATGTATAGTTAAATAAAATAAGTTGAATAATAGAGCTTGGAGTTTAATTATGTATTATAACTAATAAGTTGCCACTCTATTATCATAGTTGATTGCTCATTTTGTTTGTTGGTATTTTATAAGGTCATACTGAAAGCTAGTTTCTCCAATTGATTAAATTTTATTCCCTTTTCTCTTTGGCAGAGCAACTTGATTAACTACTCCAACCTCTAATGACATGTTACCTTCTTCTGTTTTTTTTAAAAGTACAAACTAATGATATGTTTGCCAAAAATGCTTACTCTGCATCCTATATGTTAGATAAACTTAAGTAATTATCATTTAATTACAAATTAAATTGAGAACACATTATTTGATCAATATTAAGCAACACAAGTTCATATTACCACAAATATATATATCTTGCATTTATTAATTTAATGTAAATACTATATACTTTTAAGTTATTTTGAGTTGATTATTAATAATATCATATAATATAAGTTTCTTTTAGCATGACGTCGGGAAAATTTTGGGTAATTTCTCATAACTTTTAAAGCAAAACTTGTCAAAAGAACATCAAACTACAAGTAGAAGAAAACGAAAACATTCTCAAGGGTGTATCCGGTATCTAATGTTTTTCAATTATTTCACGTTCGCTCGATCAAATCTTGTGAAAAACATTTTTTAAAAGAAAAGTATGTTCCTTAAAAACGATAGTAAAAGTAGGAATAAACAAGTTTCATAGTGAAATTTCATATTGATTGTGTCATTCCACCCTCCAACACATCTCATCTTTACCGCAAATTATGTAGCCCCCATTCCATCCAGTTGGGGAGTCAGAATTTCAATGAGAGGGTTCAAAATACAAGAAAATTTCAAAGGGATCAACATCTACTACTATAAATACATAAACAATAATTTTAATTATATATAAATAATATAACTTTTACCAAATGAAATTTGGATAAAACCCTTCAACCTTACTTGACTTCACCCTTGTCCCTATTCCTGCCACCCCACACCCCTATCCCCTACAAATACTTTCAAGATATCATTATTTAGAACTCTCATTATTTACTTATATACCAAAAAAAACATGCATCTTACTCCCTCCGTCCACTATTAATTGTCATAATTTTCATTTTTAGAGTCAAACTATAAAAAATTTGACTTACATTTGACTATATATTTTTTCATCATATTAATATACAAATAATTGCAATGTATAGTACTTTTCGTATAGTTTTTGAATATCTAATTTTTTTGTTTAAAATATCGAATTAATGTAATTTAATTTAACTTTGAAAATTAGTCAAATTGACTTTCGAAAAGCGCAACATGACAAATAAAAATGGATAGAGGGAGTACAAAAAAAATATTTTTCTCCATACCGAAAACACACCAATAGTAAGTACAACATATTATTTCACCAAAAAATGAGAGTAAATCATTTTAAATATTTTCATTTTTCCTGTCCATTGTTCATTCATATATTTTCTAACAACCTTAAAATCTGATTGTTATTTCAACCATAAAATATTTTGAACAAAAAGTTGAAATTTGAGAATAACGTCAATTTCTCATCTTCCCTGTTTCATTGTACAAATCGAATCAAGACAATAAATACAAATAAAAAAAAAGAAAAAAGAGGCAGCAAGTCAATCTATTCAAATTTGTCTTCATCATATTCAATACAGGTACTTGAAACTTTCAAATATCATTTTCATTTCAAAATCAATCTCTATATTTATCTTTCTATGTTGAAATCTTAGCGATCTTTAGTTTTGTAATTTCTTATTTTGTTGAACGAAGACATGGGTAATTCTCAGTCATCCGTTGATTTCAAGAATGATGGTAGGTTATATGTTTGATGGAATGTCTGAATGAGTCTGTTGTATGTGGTTTTTTCTTCTTAAAGTGGATGAATTGTTCAATTTTCTTCCCCTGTTTTGGATTGATTGTGGGGTTTGTGTTTTGAATTAACAGGGGTTCGTGCTATGAAGAATTCTTCTTCAGAGGAGCTAGACAGTTACTATCCTGTTAGGCCTGAATGCCTAGCTGATGTTCCCAAGACCCGATTCAAAGCAAGGGTGTGTTGAAAAAATATCACCTTTTTTCCCTTTTCTATGCTACTTTACTGTATCTGATTCTGTTCTTTGTTGTTCTTATTCATTTGGTGTGTTATCTTCATATTGACAGCGTTAAATGTGTCTTTTTTCCTTTTCTTTGATTCTCTGACATCAATTTCTCTCATCTGGTTTAGAAACCTATGCCATTTTTGTCTTTTCTAGAAAATCATTGTCCATCCTTTGATGGTGTCTTTTTTCCTTGATCCTTTGACATTAATTTCTCTCATGTGGTTTAGACACTTAGGCCATTTTTGTCTTTCCTAGAAAATCATTGTCCATCCTTTGATGGTGTAGTTGTTGGGGAGATTTGCACAAATAGAATCGTCTAAGACAGTTATTTAACTTTGGCCCTCTATTAAGTTTTGCAAGATTATTTGACGGGGCATAACGTTGAACACGCACCGGACAAAACAAGTTATGCCCTGCCCAAAGTTATGCCGCGTGGTGTTATATCTGCAGAAATTTTTATAATGGGGACAAAAGGTAAATACCAGGCTTCAAAAGAAACACTGGGTGGAAATTCTTGTAGTTGTTTTATTTGGTCCATTGGGGGTTGCTAAATGAAAATATGTTTAATCAATCAATTAGGTAAATACTTGAATGATGGCAAAAGCCAGAGTTTTTTGGTTGACATTTGTCTTATTCCTTTTGAAGAAATAAGTGTTATTATTAGGTAGCTGTTTGTGATATCTTCAAGGATTATAGATGCTTATGACTCAACTAAGATCCTTACTGTGCTTTTTTTACACTGTTTGGACAGGTAGGAAAAACTCTTAGTGAAAGAAGATGGAAAGCTGCATTCTCTAAAGATGGTTATTTGGATATAGCTGGTGTTCTTCGACGAATACAACGAGGGGTATACCTTTTTTGCCATTATTCCTGTATTGTCTACCACATTCTCATTTTCCTTTGGATGCGTGTAATTTTGAGTCAAATGTATTGCTTTACTGGTTCCTGTATTTAAACAATTAAGAGCAGGTATGGAAGATGAGAATTAGATCTTTCAAATAAGCAATTTTTGTATAACAACTTAATTTTAAATTGCGAATGCTCTGCAACAGAGACAAGCAAGTGACTGAAAGCTGACTTCAACTTGCAATTATTATCTTACTCCTATAAAACAGTTCGGTTTCATATTCGGAGACAGCTTGTAGTTTCCTCGTAAAGTACTGCAGTTTTTATGTATTGTGACTGTGTTTAATGTTTGATTTCTTTGGAAGATTCTACTTGAGGTAGATTGATGTTTTGGAAATTCTGAATAGTCATACTGAAGGTTTTAGCTATTGTAGAAGCTGGAAAGGTTGAAGATGTTACTATCTTTGGTTGGTAAAGTAATACCTTTACTTTACTCTCAGACAAGGAAAATGATGGAGCCGCAACAACACTCGATCCTTGTCTTGTTTTGCATTGTCTCATTGTCTTGCCACTCTCAGTGTTTTTTTCTCTCCTTGCTACTACTCTTCACGATCCAGTTAATGTGACACAGAGAGTGCATTATTCCAGCCTGTTGTTTACATGCTTGAGGTCAGGTGTTTGGATGGTGAATACAAGTTATAGTTAGTCCGTTAAACAGGAGTTATCAGCGCAGTGGTGAAATGAAATTGAGTACCTTTGTGACTAAATATTAATCTCATGTGGGACTTGTGAGTGGTGTTGCACCCCAAAACCTATTGACCTTGGGTAAACTGGATCGTTTGTATTACATTGTTTTATTTTCTTATCTATTTGTGAGTTGAGTTAAAATCGTTGCTTCACTCTATAGGGGTGTATATTGTCCCTTATTTCAAGCTCTTTGAGCACTCTAGAAAGTTATTAGCCAATGGAAGTAGGACCCTCTTTCATCTCTTGGAAAACTAGCATGATCTTACCTCATAAAAGTGATTAGTTTTTGTTGTTCTGCTGTGTGCAATAGGTTTGACACTCTCTGTCAGCTGTGTATAAAATTTAGGCTGTTGAACTATACATAAAAGTTGGATAACTTGGTCTACTAGTGGCACGTCTGTTGAGTTCATCATGAAGAGGTTGGGTTAATTACGTTTAATATGCCTCTTGCTGTTACTTATCAACAAGAATTTTTTGTATTGCTGTTTTTCTGGATATTGAATTTTAAGATTATGAAGCTCATTAATTGTTCTGTGAACGCTAGGGTATTCATCCATCAATTAAAGGGGCGGCCTGGGAGTTCCTGTTGGGCTGTTTTGATCCTGAAAGCACATTTGTGGAAAGAAATCAGCTTAGACAACAGCGAAGGTAATGTGAGTCGTTTCAGCAATTAGTAGCAGTGATAACCAAATAGCCAAACTGGTTGTTTTTAGAATGTAAAGTAAAAAATTAAGATATGAAGTAATTATGTTCTAATTTTGTACATTTATATGCTTATAGAAAGTCAAAGCACCAGTTACAATTGATTTACTTTTATGCGATGACTTTCTCATGTTTAATAGAGTTTTTATCTCGAAGGTTAACTTTATTTAGTGGTCCCTGCTGTATATTAGAATGATTCAATATTGAGCATAGAGATGATAATATGGTGTCTGTAATGCTGTTTTCTACCCTTTCTTATAGCGGACCTTCTGTCTCCTGGTGTCAAGATCTGACCCTTTTTATTTCATGAAGTTCCTCATTTTTTTTGTATAAAATTTGAATTCTCGTGACTCAATATGTAATTATTCAACTGCAAAAAAGCTCAACCCTCTTGTGGCTTGCTAGAACTTGCTGTGAGGTTTGTCAAGTTTGAGAACTCAAATACAGTTTTATTATATGTTTGGAGGTGGTCACAGATAGTTTTCATCAACATGCCTGTAGAATTTTATCATGAGAGGTCAATTTGGATGAACCAGTCTTTGGATAAGTTATAGTATAGCTATGTCAATGCCCATGTCTTCAGTCAAAATGTACCATATTCCTTGAATGCCCTGATTCAGTTTGAGTCCGTTTCTGAAATCATTGGTGAAAGAAAAAGCATGCCTGCTAAAGGCTGAGTTCATTTAGTTCTGGACTTTGATCCCCGTTCTGTGGTATATAACTTGGAACCAAGAAGAAAAATGGTCAGTCCAATTTTGAGATTTATTGCCTTTAAAATATAATAGCATAAATGTATAAAAGACTTAGTGAAGACAAAAGCTTAGGGCCAATATCAGTATGCTGAAATTGAAATTAATTTATTATTTTTATTAGTGGCCTAAATTAATGATTTGAAATTTGTATCCTCAGGGAGCAGTATGCTGCATGGAAATCTGAATGTCAAAAGATAGTGCCTGTCATCGGCAGTGGAAAATTCATCACTAGTGCTATAGTCTCTGATGATGGGCAACCTATAACATCTGATGATGGGCAACCTATAGCATCTGATGATGGGAAACCCATATCATCTGATGATGGGCAACCCATAGCATCTGATGATGGGCAACCTATAGAGTGTGCAACTAGTACCAGTAATTCACATGATAATAGTGATGCCATGCCAGCTGATAATGGTGATTTTGAAAAGAAAGTGCTTCAGTGGAAGCTTAGCTTGCATCAAATTGGTTCGTATTTCTGCTACTTCTTATTCTCTATTTATATACAGTTTATGCTGACTTTTAGAATCTACCAGCATCTCTTCCTCTCTTTCCTTCATCTCTTTGACCAGTACTGCAAAAACTTTCTTTGCCAATAACTCTCTTAAACTTTCTTAGAATTTTCTCGTGCACAACTATTGGTGTTTGAGTTATGTAGTTGTCTTAATAAGTTACCAACAAATGACAAAAATAAATAATCAATTAAAAAGAGAAGCTCCAATGGAGTAGCCTAGTACTGGAACTGTTGGAGTAACAATCTTGAGAACCAAGGTTCTAATACCAGCAGAGGTGACAATAGGTGAATTGGTCGCATCTGCTAATTTGATTGGTGAAGTTACCTGGGATATCCAGTGGATCAGTTGATGTGCTTCAAACTGGTCGAAATACCACCATAATCAACAAAAAAAGGAGAACCAAAGAAATTTTGCATTTATTTACATGGTCAACATAAATATAGTTCTGGGATTTGCAGTTCTTAGTTGTTAGACAATGCAATAGATCAGCTCATTTCAAAGGTTAGATCTACCCACATAAGATAATTCAGATGCACTTATCAAAATAGATAAAGGGAGTGATACATCTAAAGTTACTTCTTTTTCTCAATTTTGTCGGTACATATTTGTATAGTAGTCAGTGTAATTCTATGAAGTTGAGATATAGCTGTAATGGACTTTGGGAAGTGGAATTAGGCCATGTCGAGGGTACTTAGTTTGCAGATGTAGGAAGGGTTTTTGGATTTAGAGACTTTGTGTTTATCTTGACTGTAATTCCATAAAGATGATGCTTAGCCACTGGCAAATTGTTACAAGTACAAATAAAGGGGACCAACAGGTCCGCCTATTAATTTCTCTGATAAGCTCAAAATTCATTGAGATAAGTGGGTCCTTTTTTTCGTTACTGGATGGTGTATTCTTGATGCTGAGTTGAAGAGAATTACACTGACTACTATACAAGTCTTTCGTATGAAACTTAGTATGTAAGAAAGACTTGAGAGGAGAGATACCTGCAAATCACTTCCTATAATGACAATGTCATCGACATATACAACAAGGAGATAGTTCCAACAACAGATTGCCTGTAAAAGACTGAATAGGGTAATAAATAAGGTTGGTTTAACAGTTCCAGATCCAAAACTGGTACAAGTTGATCCATCAGCTACAGTAACGGGAAATGGTGCTTTGTGTGGCTGGAAGTTAGAAAAAATATTAGTGTTACACATGTCATGTGATTTGTGGCGCTTGGATCAATCACTCATTTATTTGAAAAGGTAATAGTCATGCTTTCCCTGACTCGACAAAGGTAGTAACTGAAGTAGATTCCTTAAGTGATTTCTGATACTAAATGAATCTAGCATAATCCTCTGCCGAAACCAAAACTATTTTGTCCAATGATGGCCTATGAGCAACATCAACCTTACTAAACTCTTCCATTCTTCTCCCTTTCTAAACTCTTCCATTCTTCTCCCTTATTATCATTCATTCTCACAATATCAAAGCAAAATAACAGAGAAATCACCAAAACTCTCAATATAAAGGTCTTACCAAGAGAATAGTCAACTCCACAAAAAGGCTCAACTCAAATAGAGAAAACTAAATAACCCAAAACAGAGTTAAGATGGTTGGAATACCCAGCAGTTCACAGAGTAACAAGAAACTAAAATATGAATAGCCAAGGGGTCCAGGCAGAAAACCAATCAAAGCAACAAAGAGGAAGCAGTAGAGATCAGACAGTATTCTGGCTCCAAACAGATCAAACGACAGCAGAGAAAGGAATTCAAACTAAAGTATCACCAAAAGAAAAATCGTAGAACCTTGATCTTGATGTTAAATCATCAAAACGTGGTCCAATGATAAGAAAACCACCGTAAATCAACTGGGTACTCTCAAGGCAATGTCAAATCAGTAAGACAGACCATCAGTGGTGAAGTCACACGAACCAAAAATATGGCGGCGGCTAATTCCAGCAACCACCACTTCAAGTCTCACAACTCTGGTTATGCTTTGATACCGTGTGCAAGGAATTAGAGAAAATAACTTGTATTTTATTCAATTGGTAAGCACTAAGTTGCTTAGACTCTTCACTTTTGGTGCCGCACCCGTGTTGACACGACATGGGTGTGGGTGTGGGATACATGTCCGGTTTGGTCAGCTGATTTTGGGTGCTTTGACCAAAATCGATGGGGAAAGTCTGGACAGTTTTAATGATTTCTGTAATCAATACAAAAGCTAAGGTGAAATTAAAGAAAATGGAATACCTTTTATATATAAATTTCTATGTCACTCCTTTTCCTTTAATCTTCTTCCAAGATTCTCCTCAAGTTCTCAATATCTCATAATTTAGGTTTTATAACTCTATTTTTAGATATTTTAATTATTTTTAGGCGAATCCCCGCACCCGTATCCATATCCCCGAATCTTAAAAATTAGATCATGAAGTATCCGACCTCTAGGACTTGTATCAGACACCTGCACCCGAGTTTGAACAACTTAGGGTGAACATGTATAAATACATTAACAAGAAGCTAACTAAGGAAAGAAATAAAGAGGAAATCTAAAGATATGCTATCTATCAACATCTTTGTACAATATCAAGAAATAGATCTATATACATTCTGTAACAAACAACATCCATTTGCTGACTGGTCAAAAGTGAGAAGAATTTTGTACATCACTTTGAGAAAGCTTCCTAGGTAATTGAGTTATCTGCTTCCCTTCCACAGGTTTTGTGGACATGAAATAAGAATGCTGCAGTATAATAGGAAAGCATTTGCTGGTTTTCACTTTATATACATAATATAAAATAAGTACCTAGAGTACATGGTAATTCTCTTTGCTTTTCTCCTTACTCTTGCCAATTTACAAGACTTTTAATAAGCATGTTGACATTGCTTAGTTCCACTTCGTAGTTGTTCACTTGAAAGATGGAGTCACTCAATCTTTGCTCTCTCTTAACTCCAACGTGGTATATTTTTGGAGCGAGTTTGAACTTTGTGACAGGAAAATATTTTGAATAACTGTTAGCAATTTTTAATGAAAAAGTGATAGTAATCAACTTGATCCTAGTACAGCTGTCCAACTTCTGCTATGCATAGATTGCTTGAATATGAAATATCTAGAAATCACTCTTTTGACCCGGCTAAAGAAGCTGGTGTTTCAAGATAAACTGATTTTCTTAATGATATCTGAAACTATCTTGACTTACGATGTTTATTTAGGTTTGGATGTTGTTCGAACGGATCGTACTCTTGTATTTTACGAGAATGAAGCTAATCAGTCAAAACTTTGGGATGTACTGTCTGTCTATGCCTGGATGGATAAAGATATTGGTTATGTTCAAGGTATTATAGGAGTATAAGACATTGTCTTTCAATATAATCAAGGCCGTTCATTAACATCCTCTCTCATTTTATGTCTCTCATTTTACGTGAACAGGAATGAGTGATATTTGCTCTCCAATGATAATTCTACTTGAGAATGAAGCAGATGCATACTGGTGCTTCGAACGTGCAATGCGTCGATTGGTATGTCTCTATTGTTGCTAATGCTCTATTAGTGGTTATTTTTTAAGGTGCTATTATTAGAGACCTTAGACGAGTTGCAATAGCAAAAGGTAAAGGACAAAAAGTAAAAACACCATAATGGCCATAGCATTGTTTGAACTTCTACTTATAAAAGTTAGCACTGGAGTTTCTCTTCTTTAGTGATCTACCTTGAATTTAACTATAAACATATTTCAAGTTTAATATATCTATGCACCTTCACGGAATGTTAATGAAAGAAAGCCCTTTCATCCTAATCTCATCTACTGAAAAGGGGGCCGGGCGTAGCACGTTCTTTTTTGGGACACATAGGCTATTACAGACGCATCAAAAAAGACTTTACAAAGTTTCTTTTTTTCAAATGATTCCCTTGCAAGGTAAAGTTGGTCAGGTAAACCTTGCATACCCCCGGAAGAGGGATGTAACTTGCACATATATTTGTATTCTCCTTATTGACATTTTTCTTTCAGCTGGTGCATTCCTTTTGTGCTCATTCCTCTGCTTATACCTCCCTTCTGTTTATAATCACTCAACTTTCATTTCAACAGCGAGAGAACTTTAAGTGCAGCACAGATTCTATTGGAGTGCAGTCTCAGCTAAGTACTCTAGCTCAAATTGTTAAAACCGTCGATCCCAAGCTTCATCAACACCTGGGTAAGAGAGGGTCCTAGTCTTTGTAAATCGTCTTAGTCACTATTGCCATGAGTATAGTAAAGAACTCAAGATCTTCGTGACATTGTTGCTTTTCCTTTCCTAATCTCTGTTGTAGCGTCTTGAATGATTTACTGGGTTTTTACTGGTGTCTTGTGATGAAATATGATTTTGGAATATCGTGAATGATAAATTCAAGTGTTCTCATGATATTATCTGTAGGAGCCCATGTACCTTTTTCTGATTATTAACCTTCATCATTCGAAAAGGAATGTGCCTAAAGGATTGAGAGAGAGATACCATGGATGATAGTTTTTTTCCATCTAAAAACTGAGTCAAACTTCTTAAGAGTTATAGTTGGACAGAAAGGTACAAAGGGAAGTAGTTTCAGTCTTTAACAATTGTGGTTGGAGTTTCAGACAGGAAATAGTTGTCTTTTTACATATCTTGGCCACAGTGCAGGGTAAATCTTTATTAGACTCTTGTGATTGGAAATTAACTTACCTTAAGGATTACACATTAAGCTAGAAGAAATGGAACAACAAAATTACATTCTCTAATGGTTAGATATCTCTGATGCCTGACGCAAATTACTATACCATTTTGTCATTTTGGGGCCCCAATAACAAATCATAAGTTAATCATAGTAATGGTAATCCCGTGGTCTGAAAGTCTTTCTATGTGCATTTCTACTTTTTTGCAAGTGTTGGTTCATGTAAAATACTTGTCAAATCTTTGCAATTACATATTGACAATGCCACAGATTACTTACTTTACTATCAAAACACGAAGGAGGGGGTAGGACTAGATTTTACTCCTTCTATCTATCTTCCATCTCTCTCATAACAGCTATAATTATATCGGCAGAGGAGCTAGATGGTGGAGAATATCTGTTTGCATTTCGCATGCTGATGGTACTTTTCCGCAGGGAGTTCTCGTTCGTTGACTCACTCTATCTTTGGGAGGTGAGAAGCTACTTCTTTTCCATTTGTAATTGTTAGATATATATAGCAGTGGCCTAGTGGGCAATGAATTGGGTTAAGAATCATGAGGTAGAGTTCAGATCCCATTAGAGACAAACACTAGTTGATTACTTTCCATATGTTCGCTAGCCTTGGTGGACAGAGTTACCTGATACATGTTGTTGGTGGGAAGGGGCAGGTATCCCGTAGAATTAGTCGAGGTGCACGCATGGTTGTCCGGATATCACGGTTATCAAAAAAGAAAATATATATTGCAAAATAGCTTGCACCAGGATTTATTGCTTTACTTACGTTTCTCGTTCTGAGGATTGTTTAATAGAGAATGTATGCCAACCTTTTGTGTTCTAGAAGAGCATAAGTTTTGACATAAAGGTCAATGGGAAAGAACTAGTTCTTCATAACATCTGAACCATGAGAGGTCCAGGAGCCATGAGAAATTGTAGGTAGGAGTTATTTCTATCTTCTGATAGATACTTTTTTTTCTATTATCCAGGTGATGTGGGCCATGGAGTACAATCCAAACATATATTCATCATATGATGACAAAAGACAACCCCTTCTTTCTGAATTATTGTATGATGACAAACCGAATGATAAGCATAAACTAAAGGAATATGGGAAGTTTGAAAGGAACAATTTGAAAACTGGTGCGGAACCGAATAGTGCTCTTTCTGTTTTCCTGGTTGCAAGTGTTCTAGAGACCAAGCATAGGCGACTTATGAAAGAGGCGAAAGGCCTTGATGATGTTGTAGAGGTCATCATTCTGTCTTTTTATATCTGTGTATTCCACGACATTATGTCCATTGATGCTGACAATAAAAAGTTTCCAGATCTTGGGCGAAATATCTGGGAATTTAGATGCAAGAAAAGCATTAGATGAGGCATTGAAGGTTCATAAGAAGTACTTGAAACAGGTAAGTTTCTTTGAAGTAGTCTTCAACCTTTCCCCAGTCCCCTACCAATCCACATTAATTTTTCATATATCAACTAACCATGGTTAGTGATAGAAGTGCATATGAAAGACAAATGCCATGTGTTCATTGGTTTGGTATAAACAACGGGTGTGGATAAATTTCTCCCCACATAAAAATCCACGAACCTTAAGTTCTCGGCACGTGAAAATGACTTTGTTTCTCTCAACACACTTTATGCAGGCTAAAAAATCATAGTTGGAGTTGCTAGTGGTGGTCCTGCAGCAAGCATCTCCTGTGGTTAAAGTCTTGTTTTCATTTTTGTTTTTTCATTATTAATTTCAATTCTTAAACTCCTTTTTTTTGGGATTTTATCCTCTTGTTTTTTTAATCCTTTTCCCTTTTTCTTAAAGGTATAATTCCTCTTATAAATTCATGAGTCATGTCTGTCTTCTTTCTTTTGGTAGTTGGTCTATGGTTGTTGGTCTACAGCTCTATAAGAAAGAGGAACATGTATATAAGTTTAGGTATGAAATGTACATGACATGTTTTTTTTTTAATTCAAGTATTTTAACAACTCCAGAATGTAAGCAATATTGCAATTAGTTTCAATTGCTTTATGGATGAGAAGAGTTTCAGTTTGAGATACTAAAGATGTGACAAGATCTGTAGTGGCATCCGTACATCGAGTGCCACTAAAGTTGTTATTCCATGAAAGTTCAGTCATTTTTGTCTGAAGTGCATTAAAATGATTGAACTGCAACTGTATAAACCTTCAAAGATTTTGCCTGGTAGACACAAAAAAGGTTCACTGCAAAATGCTCCCAAAAGTAGTTCAATGTGAAACTAAAATCTCAGTGATATATATTATAGAGTAGCGAGCAATCAAGAAAAGCTAAAAAGGGATGAAACTTAGTATCTCTACACTAATAGTTTGAGCTAAAGAAACTATAGTACTACATATAAACAAATGAAACTAGTAACTATTTTTAAACAGGAACTGTCCTGTTATGATTCTCCACTTCTGCTCCATCCTCTGCCGAGTCTTCGCCGTCCCTTGACATCTCCTCCAGTGACTTCCCCTTGGATTCTGGAACCAAGAAAGTGAAAAATAATCCGAGAAGGTTGACTACGCCAAGGACAATGAGTGAATTCCGAACCCCAATTCCAGCAGGGTACCCTGCATCAGCCTTGCTCTTGTCTTGTGGTTGAGCCAAATACAGGAATCCAAATGCACCCACCATTGCTCCTAACTTTCCACATGCAGCTGATATTCCATGGCAAGTTGACCGCAATCTAGCAGGGAAAATCTCAGCAGGCACGACAAATGTAGTGGCGTTGGGTCCAAAGTTGGCAAAGAAGAAGGTTAGTGAATAGAGGACCACAAACCCGATATGGTGGCCAGGGAGAGTCCAGTGGTGGTAAGGAATGGCCAGAGCAAACATGAACACTGTCATCATTGTGAAACCAATAACTTGAATGGTAAACCTGCCAATCCTGTCAATGAGGAACACTGTGAACCAGTAGCCAGGCACGGTACTGCAGAGAGCGATAAGAGTTTGTGCCCGTGCAATTTTGTAAACCTCTTCAATTGCATTCATAGTCTTGGCAGCAGGAATCCATCCAATGGCACTGAAGATATCCTTTTGGAACAAGTTTTGGCTGTAGTAGGCAATATCAAGAAGAAACCATGTGCTAGCTGTGCCAAGCAAGTGAAGTCCATGTCGCCTAAGAAATTGTTTCGTGAACAAACCAAATTCATTGCCGGACTTTACAGCAGGCTCTTTTTGGTCTGTCCCAATGTCAACCTGCATAACGTTTTCCATATCTGCAGTGGCCTGCTTCACATTCTTGGCTACAAGAGCAGTGTAACGAGCCGTTTCAGGCATCTTCATCCTCCAGTAGTAAGTGAGAAGAGCAGGAAGTGACCCAGCCATCAATATGATCCTCCACGCATAATCTGCTTGAGGAATGGTTGAACCAAGGGGATCCACTTGATAGGCTGGCGCCTTGAAACAAGCCTGGAATACAGCAGAGATAATGATGGCAAAGATACCACCTCCGAGGATACCAAATCCTTGCATAGCGAAAACAGCAGCAATGAAGGCACCCCTAGTCTTTTTGTTGGCATATTCAGACATAATAGTAGCAGAAAGGGGGTAATCGCCACCAAAACCAAAACCAAGCCAGAAGCGAAAGAAGCAGATGGTGGCCATGACGGTTTTAGGATCCCTACCAAAAGAAAGGCTAGAAGCAATGGAACAAATACATATGATCGTAAGGGTTATGCCAGACTTTTTTCCTTCCTATTTTGTCACCAATCCATCCAAAGAAGAGTTAACCCGCAATGGTACCACAGAAGGCGACACCATTGATAGCAGCGGAAACATTAGGAGGTAGTGAACCAGGCTTTGAAGAGCCATCGACATGGTAGTAAATACGTCCAAGCAACTTAGTGACTAGAGATATGCAGAAGAGATCGTAGGCATCAGTAAAAAATCCCATACCAGCTATTATGATT